>NC_134688.1:370598521-370925339 GCF_050947455.1 Rhinoderma darwinii
TGGGTCTGTGTGTTTATATCTTTGTACAAGACAGTGTGTTTTTTTTATTCATGTGTCTTTGAGGAGTGGTTTGTGAGTATGGATGTTTGCGTCCATGTGTATCTGTTAATATGTCTGTGTGTGTGTGTGTGTGTGTGTGTGTGTGTTTTGGACAATACTAATTTGAATACTAATTTCAATGCTAATTTTTACCACAGCCAAAGGAGATCCCGTTCCAAAATACATTTTAGGGCCCGTACACATCTGCGTCACAGATCCGGTCCAAAATTACGGAAACAATAGCACAGCATGCTGCACTATTTTTTCCGGTAATATGACGTACACCATGATGGAAATCAGACGGAGCCCATTAAAGTCAATGGGTTATGTTGGGCGCCGATGGTATCCCTCATGCAATGGTCTCATGAGCAGGCTAAATGTTGCAAGCCTGGGGAGTTTCTCTGATCTATCCAGGGCTGCCAAGTGATCAGGAATTGTTTCATACTGTCAGTCCGGAGAACAGACATTTTTGTCACATTAATTCATTAACCCCTTAACGACCGTCCACTGTCTTTTGACGGTGGGTGGCTACAGTAATGTCTTTTAGCGTTGCTGTAGAAAAGGCTCATGAGCGCTCATTCACTAAGCAGGAGCCGCTACTAACTACTCCTGTTCTTAGAGCAGCCTTCTGACTACAGCTAAGATCGAAGAAAATTCCGATACCAGCTATATAACCCTTTTGATTACTCGTGAACACTGCATGATCAAAAGGCATTCCCCTCTTAAATCTGAGACTGTGAGAACTCTCTGCAGTCAGCCCTGGAAAAGGCCCCCAGGGCTGTCTGTTCAGTATGCCTGCTGTTAGGGCACACTGTATGTTGCCCTAACAGGAGCCCGTATCATAGTGACACAGTATAGTTTATTAGCATACAGGAATATCCTAATACACTAAGTAAAAAAATAAAGTTGTTAAAAAGTTATCCCTTCATAGACTTAGAGAAAATGTTAAATTGTAAAAAGTAAAATGTAAAAAAAAATAAAAAACATGTTTTTGTTAACAATAAAATACATTTTATTGCCCGTACATTACATAAAAACAAAAAACCTATCACCATATTAAGTATCTACATGACCACAAAAACTTGAATAATTAATTTAAAGAGGCTCTGTCACCGGTTTCATACTTCCCTATCTCCTACCTAATCTAATAGGCGCTCTGTTACAAATAACTACTGTGTTGTTGTTTTTGTTTTTTTTGAAAAATACGTTTATTAGTGACAAGGTTATGATCATTTTAACATTTATGCTAATTTTTTGTAAAGGCTCAACTGGGCATTTTTATTTTACTTTAACCAAGTGGGCGTTGTAAAGAAAAGTCTATGACGCTGACCTGGCTGGAGGCGATGTCCGGTCATTCTTCCGACACTCCGGTAAAGGAACTGTGGGAGCAAGTGACGGCACAGCGTGATCTTGTGAGATCACGCTGTGCTATGACTAAAGCTAGACATGAATGAAGAGAAAATCGCTCTTTCCTATATTAACGCCGCAAAAGAAAAATGACATAACTTACACAGTGAATCGTTTTACCCTCACACTGCGCAGGAAAAAATCAAAACTATTATCATGCCTGGTTACTAAATTGAAAGACAAAAAACATTGGCATTTCCAGTTTGCCGTAATTGGAATCCTAGCTGCGATACATAGGATTGTTTTCCCCTTTAAAGGGAAACTGTCACATTTAAAATGCAGTCCAATCTGCAGGCAGCATGTTGTACAGCAGGAGGAGCTTAGCAGATTGATATATATATTTTTTGTGGGAAAATATTTAGTATAACTTGTATTATATTAATTTAAACCTCTGCTCATTCTGGGCTTAAGAGTCCATCGGGTGGTCTCACTCTAACCACTTAGATGCCGCGGTCAATGGCGGCCGCGGCATCTAAGCTGTCAGAAAGAAGGGGCCGACAGCCCATCGCCGCCCCCTCCCCCCCCCGCGACTTCATCCCCCTAATGAAGGCCCCAGGTCTGCCTTCTCTCTGCTTCTGTTAAGCCCTGTCAATGCACTGCAATACATTAGTATTGTGTATTGAACCAGTGATCTGACTATCTCTGGTTCAAATCCCCTAGGGGAACTAATAAAAAGTGAAAAAAAAAGTTTGTTTTCAGTGGTGTATAAAAAATATTAATAGTTTAAAGTTTCCCATTTTTGCTCTAAAGTAATGTAAAAAAATGAAATAAATTTGGTATCACTGCGTCTGTAAAAGTCTGAACTATTATAATAAAACATTATTTAACTGGTGAACCCCGTAAAAAAAAAAATATTAAAACGACAGAATTGCTGTTTTTTTTGGTCACCTTCGAGCTAAAAAAATGTAATAAAAAGTGATTAAAAAGCTTTATGTACCAAAACAATGGTGCCAATAAAAACTACAGCTCGTCCCGCAAAACATAAGCCCTCACATCGCTCAATCGACGAAAAAATAAAAAAGGTATGGCTTTCAGAATGTGGTGACACAAAACAAATATTTTTTTTTTAACAAATAGTTTTTCTTTGTAAAAGTAGTAAAACATAAAATAAAACGTACGATTTTGGTATCGCCGTAATCACACTGAGCGGCAAAATAAAGTTAAGTTCTAAAATGAAACCCAAAAAACAATGCAGCAATCCGTTTTTTCCATTACCACACCACAAAGATTTTTTATTTTTTTTCAGTTTTCCTGTACATTATATGGTACTTTTAAATCGTGCCAATAGAAACAACAACTTCTTCAGTCTTTTCCCACAAAAATATATATCAATCTGCTCCTCCTGCTGAATAACATTTTGCCTGCAGATCAGACTGCATTTTTACCGTGACTGGTTCAGTCGATCTTACCTGCAAACGCTGATGCTGCTGCAGAATCAACTGTAGCCTCTGCTGCCGATGTGGCCGTCACGATGCAGGACCTGTGAGTGACGTCACAGATCTGCACTGTCAGAAGCTGGGCGTTCTGAAGAGAAGTGGATGATACTTCTCATCAGAGCGCCCAGCTAGTAAAAGTAGTAAACACGCCCCGATGTACGCACATAATACACGCCCACTTGGACTTTTACTTTTAAACACACCCACTTGGACTTTTGCAAGCCTCATTTGCATAACTACAAAAATGGTCATAACTTGGCCAAAAATGCTTGTTTTTTAAAAATAAAAACGTTACTGTAATCTACATTGCAGCGCCGATCTGCTGCAATAGCAGATAGGGGCTGCAAAATCTGGTGACAGAGCCTCTTTAATCTACTGGTTTCAGCATTATGCTTCTTCATTATATAATGAAAAGATGAATGCAATTTTCTACTATACTTGGTTGTCAAGATCTTTGCTTTAGTTGTTTTTTTTATTACTAAATATAAAACAGATTTCCATTCTCTGGAATTGAACAGGGTTCCTAATTTATAACAAGAGGAGGTCATGAAAAATGTGAGGAATTGGTGCACAAAGTACATTAGAAAACTGCAGAACTTCTCATTATTCAATGAATAAGTTTTATTTGCTGAAACCAGAATGCCCCTACAATGAATTTGTATTTACAGACTAAAAGCTTGAGGATACACTACTGTATACTGTATACTACTGCCGGGTAATATACTGTATTCTGCAGTACTGTATTGTACACTGCAGTTTAATCAAATATTTTGTTTAAAAGAATAAAGAATAAACACAATTAAAAATTTCCGTTGAGGGGTTCCGTCTGAGGTTTCCGTCGGGTTAACCCAGCAGCGGAAAGCAAACTGAAACCTAAGCTTCCGTTTCCCTCACCCTTGATATCAATGGTGACGGAAACCTCGCTAATGGTTTCCGTCTGTCACCATTGTGACATGGTTCCGTTGTTCTTGACGGAACCAATAGCGCAGTCGACTGCGCTATTGATTCCGTCAAAACTACGGAACCCTGTCACAACGGTGACAGACGGAAATCATAAGCGAGGTTTCCATCAACATTGTGTTCAATGGTGAGGGAAACGGAAGCTTAGGTTTCAGTTTGCTTTCCGCTGTTGAGTTAACCCGACGGAAACCTCAGACGGAACCCCTCAACGGAAGTGCAACGGTGATGTGGACAGGCCCTAAAACAGTTTTTTTTTTTTTTTTTTAAATTGTGTTTATTCTTTTAAACAAAATATTTGATTAAACTGCAGTGTACAATACAGTACTGCAGAATACTTCGTAACACATAAAAAAGCAAAACAATTCTTATTCTTACCAGCCGCAATGTCAGCGAGCTGAGACCTATATCTAAGCCTATCATGTGTGATACTGTCTGCTCAGCCACTGTATCTAATCCTATCATGTGTGATACTGTCTGTTGAGCTGCTGTATCTAATCCTATCCATTGCTATAGGGTCGTAGCGCTATAGATAATGCTTTGCTGTCTCATATATATACATACATACACACACGCACACACATTTTTTTGGGTGGGGTATATGTATTTGGGCTATTTTCCCTGATGTTTTAAGTCCTCAGTGACGCCCCTGGCTGCTAGTGCTGCATCGTTGGGTCACTTAGGAGACCCAGCGATGCAGCTGAAATCTGCAGGCCTTCGAACTTGAGAAGTTTGGGGGGGGGGGCCCAAGAAGAACCTTTGCATCGGGGCCCATGAGCCTTTAGCTACGCCCCTGCCTATCTCCGTAACAGAGAATAAATAGAGAGCTGTCAGCGCCTCCCTCCATTGTTTAAATATCCTTTGTGGGACAACCCCTATAAGGTTGGGTTTACACGTAGCGTAAATACTGCGGCTTTTCCGCAACGCATTTCATTGTGGAAAATCCACAGAATAGTACTGTAGCAGCAGAGAGGATGAGATTTGAACAAATCTCATCCAAATGTTGTGTAAAAAAATCTGCCGAAAAAAAGTTCATAAATTGACCTGCGGTGCGTTTTTTTTAAATTCATTTAATTTGTGCTGCGGAATTGCTACTTTTCTGTTGTGGGTTTTCCCTTTGAATTCAATGGGGAGGTAAAACCTGCAACAAATGCTGCAGCCCTGTCCTGGGATGAATCGTCATCCCCGGAGGCCAAGCTGCGGCAAGACGTCAGAGGGACACGTTGCTATTTATGTGCAGTTTTCCACAGGGGACATTCCAGACCAAACACTGCACCACAATTTGGTGCGGTTTGTCAGCCGGAATTCCCTGCGGTGTCCAGGGCGGATACTTTTACACAGCGTATCTGCCCTATGTGAACATACCCTAATTGGTTAAAAGCATATTTTGCTTCTTTACAAATTGCAGTATTACAAAGGCTAACACTTCAGTGCCTTGCTAATATAAATGATTGTAGCTACGCAACACTAACTATTTTGTCAGAACAGATTACAGAAAGTGTTTGATACATTATTGTATTGCAGCAGATCTCATCCTATGAGAAGGAATTGCATAGACAGCAAAATCAGCAGAAGATGGAATATTCCACATAACAGTCAGTTTAGTGTAGTGGAAAACTAGTTCCAGGAGATAGAATAAGGGCCCTTTTCATGCACCGTACCACACAGAATACCCTTTATCCCCGCGATACTTTTGCTGTCTGTAGCTTGCAGAAATTCCATCACATTTTCCATCTCAGGATGCAGTGTGAGTACATATAGGCCAAATAAAAACCAAGCAAATACCTTACTTTACAGATGGTCTAATTACCTGCAGGCTGAATGGCCGCTAGTGTCAGCAGTGTAAGGACGCTTACTACTACTTACATGGCATAATAATCCACTGTAGGCTTCCTGCATACAACATTTAGCAGCAGAATCTTTTATTGCCAGTAAATTCTACAATATGTATGAATTCTGAGTGCAGTCCGAGACCTGGTGGCACATGTAAGACAACACTGCCATTTAAACTCATGTTTTAGATGCACATATAAATACATGTTTTAAGAGAGAACTAGATAAAATACAATATTGCACATAAACAGAATGACATTATTTTTTTCTAGGTATTTTAAACAGATTAAAATTTCACTTTTCTGACTCGTCAATCAGACATATCCTAAAAACTACATCTATGGTGGTTGACAGCTGGGATCCTCACCTCTCAATTAGTTCCTGTTCCATCTTTTTAATAGAGAGAATAATATTAATTAAAAGCTCACACATGTTAGCAGATTGCTCTAATACTTGAAATATTATTTAATGGAGAGATGGTCACCCATCCACAGACATTCCTTATTAAAATGAATGGAAGGTATAGAAACACATTCATTTTAATGGAGCGTGACTACTCATGCTTTGCTACCTGAAAATGGAGAGCAGTATGACTGCAGGATCAGACTACACAAATTTTGTTTGTTGTCGGTTACCATGGCGACACATAGATCTACATAGGAGCTATAAAAGCAATAGGACATTTTTACTAAAAACTATTTGTATACAACCTTTAAAGAGCAACTGCACTTTCATCAAGCTTTTGAGATGTCATAGAGACATATCAGAAGTTTGGATCTGTAGGGGTCTGAGTGCTGAGGACCCCCTACCGTAGCTGAAACGAAGGTACAGAAATGCTCAGCTGAGTGCCTTGCATCTTCTGCTGTGATCGGCACTTCCTGTTAGGCTGAAGATGGGTCTTTATAGAACGTCTATAAACCAGTCTTCATGCTGACAAGGAGTGCCTATCACCTTCCTTTCAGCCACTGTCAAGGTCTGAGTACCCAGAGCCCCACCATCCAAACTTCCGATATGTCTCTATGATGCAGGGGCATAGCTAAAGGCTCATGGGCCCGACACAAAGGTCCTTCTTGGGCCCCCCCCCCCAACTTCTCATGGCCGATGGCCCGCAGCTTTCAGCTGCATCGCTGGGTCTCTAAGTGATCCAACAATGCAGCACTAGCAGCCAGGAGCCGTCACTAAGGACTTAAAACATCAGGGGGAATAGACCCAATACATATGTGTCCCCCACAAAACATTGTGTGCGTGTGTGTGTATGTGTGTGTATATATATATATATATATATATATATGTACATTTATATATATATATATAACAGCGTATCTATAGCAATACGACCGTATATCTATGGATAGGATTAGATATAAGGCCCAGCAGGCTGTATCACACATGATAGGTTTAGATATAGGGCCCAGCAGACTGTATCACACATGATAGGATTAGATATAGGGCCCAGCTTGCTGACATTGTGGCTCCAGCGATGGACCTAGGAAAAGTAAGTGTAAGAATTATTTTCCTTTATGTGTTACTAATTATTTTTGTGTGTTTGTGTTTTTTTTACAAGTTCGGTTGTTGGACTACTTCGGATTTGAGGACTACTTCGATAACTGCGTTTTTTTAATTCTCAATAAAATGGATAATGAGGGTTGTGTGTGGGATTTTTATTTCAATAAAATATTTTATCTATGTGTTTGTATTTTTCTAAAGTTTATTACTACCACCTTAGTAATGTCTGATTGACAACGTCCATTACTAAGGTGAGGCTTAATGTTAGACATGGAGAGGCTATCACTAACCCCCATTATTACCCTGGTACCCACCACCACCAGGGGTTCCGGGAAGGGCCGGATATGATCCAGTACCCGACCATCTGTAGTGGTGGAGGGGCACTGGGGCGGCCTTACGCTGTAAAAGCCCAAAAACAGTAGCCCTTCCCACCCTGGTAATGCTAGCCTGCTGCTGCTATGTTGTATCTGGCTGGTTATAAAAATGGGGGAACCCCACATACTGCTTTCCAATTTTTATTTTTTTTAAATTACATGGGGTCCCCCCCCATTTTTCATAATCAGCCAGATACAACACAGCAGCAGCAGGCTAGCATTACCAGGGTGGGAAGGGCCACTGTTTTCGGGCTTTCCCAGCCTAATAATACTAGCCTGCGGCTGCCCCAGTACTCCTCCGTCACTACAGATGGTCGGGTACTGGATCATACCCGGCTCTTACCATCACCTCTGGTTGCGGTGGGTACTGGGATAATGGGGGTTAGTGCTAGCCTTTTCACTGGCTAACGCTAAGCCCCGCCTTAGTAATGGACGCTTTCAATCAGTCAGCGGTCATTAGTAAGGCGGTAGCGATAACGTTTAAAAAAAATACAAAGACATAGAAAAAATAGGTTTATTGAAATAAAAAAAAAAACACAACCCTCATTAACCATTTTATTGAGAATACAAAAGCCGTCATCTAAGTAGTCCTGGAATCTGACGTAGTCCAACAACCGAACCTGTAAATAAACACAAAAAAAACATTAGTAAGGGCCTGTTCAAATCACCACTGCCCTTCCGTTGAGGGGTTCCGTCCGGTAACCCCTCAACAGAAAGGCAAACTGAAACCTCAGCTTCCGTTTCCCTCACCATTGATCTCAATAGCGATGGAAACGTTGCTAAAGGTTTCCGTTTGTCACTGCTGTGACAGGATTCAGTTGTTTTGCATTGTCGACTGCGCTATTGATTCCGCTAAAACAACGAAACTCGTTCACAACGGTGAAAAACAGAAAACATTAGCAAAGTTTCCATCTCCATTGAGATCAATGGTGATGCAAACGGAAGCTAAGGTTTCCTTTTGCCTTTCCGTTGGGGTTAACCCGACGGAAACCTCCGATGGAACCCCTAAAACGAAAGTGCAGTGTCGATGTGAACAGGGCCTTAGCTACTGGGCCCATGTGCATGTGTGATACTGTCTGCTGGACCCTGTATCTAAGCCTAAGGTAGGCTTAGATACAGCGTCCAGCAGGCATTAATCTTATGCAGTATAAGATTACTGTCTGCTGGTGCCCTGTATCTAAGCCTAACACATGGTAGGCTTAAAAGGGGTTGTCCAGACGCTAAACGTTGATGACCTATCCTCAGGATAGGCCATCAATAGCAGATGGGTCGGGGTCTGACTCCCGGGACCCTCGCCAATCGACTGTTTTTAAGAGGGTGCAGAGCTCGTACGAGCGCTGCTTCCCCTTCATTCCCCTTACTTGCTCAAACTGTGAATTGCTGACACGTCCGTGTCGGCGATTCAGTGTGCGAAAGTGACCGGAATGAAGGGGAAGTAGCACTCATACGAGCGGCTGCACCCCCTTCAAAACAGCTGATTGGCGGGTGTCCCGGGAGTCGGAAACCGACCCATCAGCCTCAGCAAGACAGTGATATTAAACTTACAATACTCTTCGGTCGCAGCGGAGGTCCTCACTCCATCAAGTGTCGAGATGTTGTGCGCAGCGCATAGCGTCGTGACATCAGAACCTCCGCTGCGCTCCGGAAAGAGGGGGGTAAGTACTGTTCGTTACTATAGTAAAAGGGGCCCGTGTAGTTCATTACATAGGCCCCAGTTACTATAGTAACTTTTCTTTGATGCTGTGCAGGGGCCCGCAAGCCCCCCTGGCTTCGGGGCCCGGTCGCAATTGCAACCGCTGCGACCCCTATAGTTACGCCACTGCTATGACATATCAAAAGTTTATTGAAAGTGCAGTTACTCTTTAACATATGTGTATGCAAAAAAGAGCCTAAAAAAACAACTCTCTATATGCTACAAAAAAAAGAGACCTTATCCAGCTATGTCGAACACAAAGACATCTTGAAATTGTAAAGAATTGAAACAATAGGGGAGCACAAAACTGCTCCAAAAAAGTGCGTGCCAAATTTGTGTTTTAGACTAAAATTATTTCAAAATCTGACTAAATCTTCTCCCGTATTCTTATGATCAGTGGCATTTGCAAAGAGTTGGGTTTAAACTCGCCCACCCCTTTACGCCCCAGTCGCATCATGCAAAATGAAACCCTGGGACTGATTTTTATTGTGCCAGGCAGCATACAGTCCTAATTACTTTACTGCGCAGTGCACATTCATGCTTGGAAGTATGTGTGCATGCGCGTATGTGATGACTGAGTGTTTGTGTATGTGGCCCAAACATGGTATCAAAACCTTAAGCTGCATATGCCCCTGCTTATGATCTCATAGGGTTTAACAGTTCTACCATCCCAATTCTTTTCCATGTTTATTACACTATTTCTTCTTGTAATGTGCTTACAGAAATGTATCATGTATTTGGGGCTAGACTAATCTTGTACTATCATAACCCTATGGATTCAGACAATGCAGCAGTCCTATGTAAAGCCACAGATACCACAACGTTTTACAAACAGTATTTGGACTCATGTGACCATATACTTAGGCCCCATGCACACGAACGTAAAAACGCCCGTAA
The DNA here is from genome assembly GCF_050947455.1 of Rhinoderma darwinii. NCBI lineage: Eukaryota > Metazoa > Chordata > Amphibia > Anura > Rhinodermatidae > Rhinoderma > Rhinoderma darwinii. Next base: position 370,608,664 of record NC_134688.1, read on the forward strand.
TCACGGGCCGTAATTATGGGCCCATAGACTTCTATTGGCCGCGGGTACCTCCCCGTATGCTTACGGGAAGGTGCCCGGGCCGTTGAAAAATATAGAATATTTTAGGCCGTAATTACGGCACGGGCAGGCCCATAGAAGTCTATGGGGCTCCCGTAATTACGGGTGACTACGTGTGTGCACCCGTAATTACGGGAGCGTTGCTAGGCGACGTCAGTGGATAGTCACGGTCCAGGGTGCTGAAAGAGTTAAACGATCGGCAGTAACTCTTTCAGCACCCTGGACAGTGGCTACCGATCACAATATGGATCAACCTGTAAAAAAAAAAAAGACGTTAAAAACGTACCCAGAACTCCCTGCTTCTTCCTCCAGTCCGGCCTCCTGGGATGACGTTTCAGCCTATGTGACCGCTGCAGCCAATCACAGGCTGCAGCGGTCACATGGACTTCTGCGTCATCCAGGGAGGTCGGGCTGGGTGTCGAAAGAGGGACGCGTCGCCAAGACAATGGCCGGGTAAGTATGAATTTCTTTTACTTTTACTACGGAAAGGGCTGCCCCTTCTCTTTATCCTGCACTGATAGAGAGTTGAGCTGCTGATTAGTGCAGTGCAATTTTGCAGCGAAAACGTGCCCGTAAATACGGGTGGAATACTGGTGACACCGGACCCGTATTTGCGGGCACGGGTCCGTAAATACTGGTGCAATACGGGTCGAATACGTGTGACCAAGGGCCCATATTTACGCCAGTATTTACTGACAGTAAAAAATACGTTTGTGTGCATGGGGCCTTCTGTGGTAGATGGACGCTGACATCATTATTCTCTCGCACCTCAATGTGTATACACACTTGCAAAGTTGTAGATTAATATGTTGTGAGTGGAAGTACCAGTTTCCTGAGTTTTGAAGCCTATACAGATGGCTGATTTCCTGCCAGGAGATACTGTCTTGACCTTATGGCACCACAGGTTGTGACTCACACATATGGCCCATTGATGACTGCTAAGATAATAGCTTACCGGCTAGGCCAGAATGCAGACATAAAGTAGAAGATAAATCGGTTTTTAATCTAGGAGAGTAGACCACACATGCCAAGGTCAAGTCAATGCAATGAGATGAAGTAGCAAAGCGTGTGATGGAGACATGGCCGCCATCAGGGCAGTACTGGCGGTACTGCCGCCAGGGGCCCGGTCATAAATGTGAAAAAACGGGGGCCCGTTCTCCACTGCTGGAATTCATTTGCTCACCGGCCCTTATGATTTCACTTTGGTGAAAGGAACAGGTCCCATCACGGAGTCGGGGCCCCTTCTTTTCATCAAAGTAAAATCATAAGGGCCCGCTATTCACATAGAGCCCGCCCCTACTCCTCCTCCTCCACAGCGGCATGGCAGAGTGTGTGGAGGAGACAAGGAGGGAAGACGTCATGAAGACAGCGGTAGGTTTTAATGCAGTGGAGGTGTCAAGCAGCAACAGCAGCAGCAGCAGAAGAAGTCCTCTGACACAGTGAGTACAGTTTGTGATGTCTGTGTCAGTATGTAATGTCTGTCAGGCTGCTGCTGCCCGGAGTCTCCTCACATCACATCACATCCCCCCAATAAAAATCAATGTTACCCATGTCGGTACTATACCCTCTCAGCTCTGCTTCATGGTCTTGAATCCCTAGTAGCAGTTCTTACCTCTTATCTCCTGTGCTGTGTAGCAGAGGGAGAAGGTTTATTGTTCCGTTACACAGCACAGGAGATAAGAGCCGTCGTAGAGCTGCTGCTAGTTATACAATACGGTGCTTAAAATGACCATCAGCCCGCCACTCACAGTAAAATGACCATCAGCCCCCCACTCACGGTAAAATGACCATCAGCCCCCCACTCACAGTAAAATGACCATCAGCCCCGCCACTCACAGTAAAATGACCATCAGCCCCGCCACTCACAGTAAAGTGACCATCAGCCCACCACTCACAGTAAAATGACCATCAGTCCGCCACTCACAGTAAAATAACCATCAGCCCATCACACACAGTAAAATGACACCCCGGCCACACATGGATTTCGCTCCTTCAGGGAGCTACATTGGCACTAGTAGATTGCAAAGCAGGGAGATACCTCCCTGCTCTGTTATAGTACGCCGCCGGCCATGGGGGGGGGCCGTTCCGACGGGCGGCACGGGCGCCCTCATGCCCGGTGTCGCCACCCATGACACTTCCTTCTCTCCCAGAAATCACCTCCTCTTTCCCCCACTGAGCCCTGGCACATAGTCTCTCCACCTTGCCCCCTGATACCCACCAGCTGTCTCTGCCCCGCCCCTCCAAAGAGACCCTACTAGTTTGCTTTTCACCGCTGCTTTACCTTCCACCCCTTTACATTGTGCCCTCCCCAATTGTGAGGGGGGCCCCAGACTCCTTGGGAGTATGGGGCCCAGACATTTCTGATGGCGGCCCTGGATGGAGACCTCAAACAAGCCTGGGGTTGGAGGCTAAATCAGTTGGAAAGGATCAGGTATTAGTTGAAAAGAAGTCAATGCCCACAGTACATCTGTCAAGAATTAGGAATGGTGTCTAATGAAGCCAAGATCAGGAGTGTTTTGTTACATGTTGTCACAGCCCCACCCTTTTTAGTACTATACCTGTAACAGTGTATGCATAAAAAAAGGATAACCTTATGGTCCATTAACAAGGGATAATGAGTAATGGAATATTGGGGGGTTAGAAGATAAAAGTATTAATATGATAACAGTACGTTTATGCTAGTAAAGAATTGGGAGCATACAGATGTGTCCACCCTTACCTTTGCTCAAATCTGGTTAACAAATTTCTCATGAAGCAAATTCAATTCATTATCGCGACATGCCAGCAAAACCATTCACAGGCTGCAAGTCATATCACAACCACTGGGTTGCCACACATTTAGTATAGACATCTTGTGACAGAGTATCGCGAAATCGTGTTTTATTCAAAGCTGATCGTTTGACGCCACACATCTCAGGATATATTGGGATATTAGGAAAGGTAAGATAAGACATCTGTAAGATTAATATGAAAGGAAATATAATTATAAGCACTCTTATCTTTCACGTATAGCAGATATTGCTTCTCAAATGTTCTACTTGCAGCTACGCTTCCAATGGATCGCAAATCTTCTGTGTTAATTCCACTATCTCTTTACTATGAAATCAGATTGACCTCAAGCAGGCACATCGTGTACAGCTGTTAGAAAGGAGAGCTGGCGCCATGAGAATGTATTTGGTCATTTTCCAGGAAACAGGAACTGCAAATTAAATTAACCTATTCAATACCAACTACATCTGCTAAGACTAAGATGCAACATGACTTTTTCTTCTGAACAGGTGCTGATCTTATCAAATTTAAATTCTGTACCATCTAGAATCTCTTTTCTGGTTTTAATAAGGGTAGTTTAATTTAATTCACTTCACTTTTTTTTTTTGTCAACTATCAATGAAAACAATAAGAGGAGAAAACTAACTCAAAGCCCTCTGAACACTCAAGAACAAACATTGCTAAAATAAAAAGGTGTAAATACTCCGCTCCAGCATTGGGGAGCCACATCCATCTTAATCTCTCTGACACTTTATCGGTATTGCATGTTTTTAACTAAATGTTATTGTCAAAACTACCTGCGGTCTGGGTTGCTAACATATTCAGCCACTGCTTAGCAAACCGGAAAATCAAATGTATATTCAATAGGGAGTCTGAAGTCCGTTTTTAATAAATTTTTCCAGCGGATTTAAAGGCTATTTACACCTATGATATTTATTTTTACAGCTCTTATGCAGAGCTTTGGCTCTCCATGCTGACAGACAACAAACAATGCCCTGATCCTGCAACCATGCTCGCTTTCATTCATCGTCTGCTTCTTGCCTACCGAATGTATATTTGCAAGAAGCTGGGGACAGATGTAAGCAAGGATGGCTGAAGGATCAGGCTATTCCTGATTTGGACCTGGGGAGCTGTGCAGTTTGTATTGACCATTCCTCAAGCTGCCTTCATGCACACAAACGTATTTTTTTCCTCCTGTAAATACGGGTCCATTGTCACACGTATTCGATCTGTATTCCACCAGTATTTACGGACCCGTGCCCGTAAATACGGGTCCGGTGTCACCAGTATTCCACCCATATTTACGGACCTGTTTTCTCTGCACTAATCGGCAGCCCCTACTCTCAATCAGGATAGAGAGAAGGGGCAGCCCTTTCGGGCAGAGTTTCCGCAGCGTTTGAAAGTAAAAAAAAGTTCATACGTACCCCGGCCGTTGCCTTGGTGACGCGTCCCTCTTTTGACATCCAGTCTGACCTCCCTGGATGACGCGGCAGTCCATGTGACCGCTGCAGCCTGTTATTTGGCTGCAGCGGTCACATGGGATGAAACGTCATCCCAGGAGGCCGGACTGGAGGAAGGAGAAGAAGAATAGTTCTGGGTAAGTTAACTTTTAATACTATTAACTCCAGCGGTAGTCACTGTCCCGGGTGCTGAGTTACTGCCGATCAGTTAACACTTTCAGCACCCTGGACAGTGACTATCCCTGACGTCGCAAAGCAACGCTCCCGTAATTATGGGTGCACACACGTAGCCACCCGTAATTACGGGAGCCCCATAGACTGCCGTTATTAATGCCTGCAATAGGACATGTTCTATATTTTTCATCGCCACGGGCACCTTCCCGTAAGCATACAGGAAGGTACCCGTGGCCAATAGAAGTCTATAGGCCCGTAATTACGTCTCGTAATTATGGGCGTTTTTACGTTCGTGTGCATGAGGCCTTCCTCTGCTGCTCTACCTCCCCTATCACAGGCTTAGGTGGAAATACTGTAATATGCTCCCACTACTCCACTTTATGTGTCTTAAGTTACTGTGTTTTATTTATTCTTATGTACTGCTGATTTATGAAAATAAATCATAACAGCAGGTACACTTTCAACTTTAAAGAGACACTAACTACAAAATATTTTTATTGTATATGTGAACATATTGTGTGTTTCTATGTGGAGCTTTTGGATATAGATATTCCTGTCTCTTCATACATAACTGGTAGCAATGAGACGTTCCATCTGCTACCATTGCTTCTTTTTTGCCTCTAGTACTGCTCAACTTTAAAGTAAATGTCCCATCTTAAAACACCATTTTGATTTTTTTGGTCTCAAAGTTTTTTGGTCATAAAGCGAGCCTCCAGTCTTCCCCTTGCTTGTACACATATATCTCTGTATACATATGAATGTGTGACAATTACGTTATATTCATCTTTTTCTCTGGTTGTTAAGTAGTCTGTATACTCTTGCTACTCTTGCTGTAATAGAAATCCGCTCTTCATGTACTGACTTCCTGATGGTAATGTGACAGACTCAGACACCATGCAGGCAATCTAACTAAGTTGGAGTCACAAAAAATGGGTAAGCGTCCAGAAGCTCACTTCTGGAGAGTTTCTTTAACATGTTTCTTCACAGTGGTCAGAGCTTGATTTTTCTGAAATTGAGCTCGAAATCCCCTGCATAGACATATGGATGGTAAAATTCTGTCTGACTTTAGCCACCAATAGAGGGAGCTAATTACAAAGTGTTAATGCATCAAACACAATAATAAAACCATATGCAGTAAGCTCCTAAGCTCTTCCTAGTAGTAACTGAAAGCAGCCAGCATTTTAATATTTAACTGTGTCTATGCAGAGAAATAGTATCTAATCTGAATGGATTCCAAATCACTTGTCCGTTTGTGCCAATGCCACCAAGTTGTAAACTCTTTCAACACATCGCCTCAGAACTCATCCATAACTTAAAATAATAAACTTTTTGGGGCACAATTTTCACTGGAGTGAACGCGCCTATTAGATTAGTTAGGAGATTGAGCATTATTAAACTTGTGACAGCTCCTCTTTAAGTGAGGCACACAACAGCCTTATTCTCAATAGCATGACTGCATAACATTTCCTTGGATACACTCTCATTTTACATTGTGAATTAGTCTTTAAAGGCCATGTAGCGCAGACTGCGCAGAGAGCTAGGACATTTAATACTATATGTTCATTTCCATCATACTCCGGTGTTTAGGAAAAAACTGAGTAGATTGTGTGTTTCTTCCACGGGACACCATTCAACCATTGACTGTGTCTCCTGTGCTGGCCCCAGGACTTGCTGGACTAGATCAGATCCTTTCTTTTTAGATCAGTAAAGCCTTTCCTAAAGCTTGCTTTCCTGATCTTACATGACCCGATCCAATCCTGTCCTTGGCAGTATATATGCACGGAGCTGAAATACAGTCATGTGTTCGAGCCCTTTACTGATTTTTATGTGTATTTTAGCTGTGAAATCTTTTAAAGAGGAGTTTTCTTTTAGGAGAGGAGGCTTAAAGGGGTATTGCCATCCACAGGATATGCCATAAATGTCTGATATTCCAGGCGGAGACTCCATGCCAAGGTGGCCAGGATTACTGAAACAGCCGAGCTCGCTCAGCTTAATGGGAGTTACGGAAATTTGCGTAGACCATTTATATGCAATACATGGGAATACCCTTTTAACCCCAAAATGGGGACACCAGTAGTGTATCTGGGCACTCTGTATAAAACAATACAAAAAGTTGCATTGTATATTTTTTAATATACACATTTGCATACATGCACCTATGCATACATATATACCTATGCAAACACACATGTACATATACATTCATACAAATATATCATGAGACCTTGGTCCATTGCCTTTACCACAGGCCACCCTGATGTTGTCATAGTGGAGTTGTCAGCTATTTATTGCTCCTTGCACCCTAAGACAACAAAAGGACGTCTAAGTAATCTTTTTGCTTGGTATGTTATACAAAAGGAGGGGTGGCAGACAAAAAAAGTATTGTAACTATGCTTGATGTAATGGTTCCATGGGCCGTCGGCTGTATAAAAGTGTGCCCCCCCCACCCCCCCCCCATTCCCTGAATATAATTTTTTTTCCCACACCCCCTAAATACATAGATGTAGTGCGTAGATACGGTAACAGAGCCAAGCTTACTGTATTGTTATGGTAACAGAACCAACCTCAGTACATAGATATGGCAACAGAACCAAGCTCACTCTATAGTCAGATTTTTTTTTAATAAGTCAATTTAAAAAAAATTCTTACAAATACAAAAAAAAAACTTTGATTAAATAAAGAAAATCCATTCAAAAGTGTACATTGCCTTTAAAGAGGAATTGTGGTTAGGCACATTCATTCATATCTCAAGAAATGCACGCAATTCACCTGAAAACGTCAAGATCATTTGATTTCACTGACTTATATCAAAACTTTATATGCACCTTAAGGGTATGTTCACACGTAGTCAACCAAAACGTCTGAAAATCCAGAGCTGTTTTCAAGGGAAAACAGACCCTGCTTTTCAGACGTTTTTTTACCAACTCGCGTTTTTCGCGCCGTTTTCGCGGCGGTTTTTACGTCCGTTTTTGGAGCTGTTTTCATTGGAGTCTATGAGAAAACAGCTCCAAAAACGTCTGAAAGAAGTGTCCTGCACTTCTTTTGACGAGGCTGTATTTTTATGTGTCGTCGTTTGACAGCTGTCAAACGACGTCTGCACAGTACGTCGGCAAACCCATTCAAATGAATGGGCAGATGTTTGCCGACGTATTGGAGCCGTATTTTCAGACGTAAAACGAGGCATAATACGCCTCGTATACGTCTGAAATTTGGCCGTGTGAACATACCCTAAGAGGTTTGTCTGCCTCGGAGCTTCAGTAAGGCCATTTATCATTTGTATTTCTCGTATTCTAAAATGATTGGTCCAAACACATTCAAAAACAACATGATGTTCGGGTCTTTATAGACATAAAAGCACAATGACCTAACATCTCATGTTTTGCTGCATGCATAAAAGTTTGCCAAGAGCATAACATGGACTTTATCTTGGCTTCTATTTTTATAATTGATTCTAGTTTAAAAATAGATTGAGATCATAGAGCATTTCTTTAAGCGCTTGACATATGACTCCGTGATTAGTTCATATTTCTTAATTAGTAATCCCTACGGTGCTAAAATTTATGGTCCGTTACAGATGAATACTCCTCTCCAAACATTGTGAGTAGAGACTGTGGTGCTGACAAGATGCTGGAATGAATTGAAGTACATGTGCTGAGAACTGGGTCTTCACAGCAAATAAAAAAGCACAACATTGATTTTAACATGAACTAATGCCTGGGATGATGTAACATAGATGCTAAAAATGCTTCACTTATTACTAAAATCAGACGTTAAAAACTGTATGGAAAAAACGGAACTCCCAAATCATCACACTGTTCTAGCCATAAAATTGATGTTTACTACCTGTATGAAATTTAGTTGGAAAAAAACTTAAAAATTGACATGACTTTTTGCCATTACAGTAAAATTCTGTTAGTAATTTCTAAATTACAGTCAAATTACGTTAGTCTGGCACCAATTGCTGGTGAAATTAAACTGGGATAGTCTTTGAGCAAAATAATCAAAATCTGAAATTTAAAAGGAGCAGATGCACAAGCTTGAGTGCCAGAAGCAGCAGAAGACATAGTGGTTGTTAACTAGTGGTAATATGTGTTAAGATGGGGAAAAGGTTAAAAATTAGATCTCGAAAAAGAGGCAAGATGTGTGAAGTATCAACAGTTTAAGCAAATGCCTACTGGAACGGCTGTCAAGACTAGTGACGGATCAACTGAAAAAAAAGGCTGTGATGGATCCCTATTACGAGGTATCCAAACTGACATTGACGGATCCAATTGACTTTAACAGGGTCTATCAGGGTTCTAGTTTCATTGACCGCAAAAATAGTGCTGTAGACTGACGGGATCCGCAAATGGACGCTTTAAACATCAGTGTCAACTCAGCCTTAACCACAACCCTGCATGTTGGCCACATAATGTGAAAAATAGCACTAACCATGTAGATTAACTGTCCACCTGACTTTTCTTCGTGTGCTTGATGTCTCATGGAGGTGCGGTTCTGTAATATGGCGCCTATACTGTACATTTGTGTACCTTTGATTTTTCATTCTAGAGGTCTTAAGAATCTAAGCTGATTCTAGGGAAGAATTTCGTACCTCTCGGAGTCACTATAAAACGGCGCATAAGGACCCATGCCACAGGGTCCATACACACAGTATGTGTTGTCTTTATAACAACAACAAAATTGCAACAAAAGGTGGTTGACCCATTTATACAGATGCACAATTCTGAAAATAGCTGACATTCTTATTACAGCCAGCAGGCCAACAATACCGAACAGATAGATGAGGTAGATTGTTATAGCAGTATTGATTTGCAAGCATGAAGAAAAGTAGCAGATTGAAAAAGAAATGAGCAGCCCGAGATGTTTGGTTGGATTATGAGTAAGACACCATCTTCATGGAGCAGCATATCCATGTGGAAAGCTGTTTTATAACCAGAAATATGTGGGTGGAAACATGCAAATTTTCCATTTTGTTATGCTGAGCGCTCCATATAAAATGAGCTCTCAAGTGATCTATTGATTCAGGTTTCTGCAGTCCCGTGAGCAAGACTTCTTATTTTGCCACTTCAACTAATCCATAGAAACGACAACTTAGTTCTTCAGACTAATAACCTTCAACGGTTTCTTCTCTGCTCACTTATAACTGATATTAGACAAATATTGCATCCTTTTTTCTCACAGAAACTTTTAGTTTTCCGTTTAGCAGGTAATTTTTTCTCATGACCCTAAAAATGCATTGTAAGGGGACACTGATGTCCCTCTCATGGGCCTTCAAAATGGTATACTTATTATTGTTAGCTGTAAATTCCAACATTAGTGATGCTATATTAGAACCCCCCCCCCCCCATAAATCAGCCCATTTAAAAAGCTGCACCCCTCAAATATCTACAACAGCATTTAGGAAGTTTGTTAACCCTTTTGCCGTTCACAGCAAAGTAAAGGTGAAATTTAAAAATGTACTTTTTTTTTTGCAAATACTCAAATTCAATCAATTTTTTTTTATATTTGTAGCATAGCAGGTATTAACATAGAAACACAACTCAATAGTTCTTAGAAATATATCAAGTGTGGCCCTAGTATTCTACTTGACTCAAATACATGCCTCACAAATGAAGGATCACCTAGTGGATTTTAGGGACTACTTTTTACAAGGATGTTTTACAGGCACCATTATAGGATTTGCAGAGGTTTTGAGATGCCAAATAATTATAAATACCCCCAAAAGGACCTCATTTTGCAAACTATACCACTCAAGAAATTCATCTAGTGATGTAGTGAAAATTCTAAACCCACAAGCGTTTCACAGAATTTATTAGAATTGGGCTGTAAAAATAAAAAAAATAATTGTATAAGTAAGATGTAGTTTTAGCTATAATGGTTTCATTTTCACAATTACTGTATGAAAAAAAGTAAAACGCTATTTGTTATTTAATTTTTCCTGAATATGGCAATACCCTATATGTGGTCATAAACGGAAGTTTAGACACATGGCAGTGTTCAGAAGGAAAGGTGCGCAATTTAGCTTTTGAAGTTCAGATTTTGCTGTAATGGTTTTCTGACATGTCGCATTTGCAGTGCTCCTGAGCTACCAGTATAGTGGAAACCCCATGAAAGGTGACCCCTTTTAGCAAACTACACCTCAAGGAATTCATCTAGGGATGTATTGGGCATATTCAAACCACAAGTATATTAGCGAACTTATTAGAATTGGGCTGTGAAAATGAAAAGTTAATTATTTTCCAATAATATGTAGTTGTATCTTAAAATGTTTAATTTTTACAAGAACTAACAGGAGAAAAAACACTCCACAATTTGTTATGCAATTTCTCCTGAGTATTACAAAACCCTGTATGTGGTCATAAACTGCTGTTTTGGCACACGTAAGGACTCGCAGGGCAAGGAGAGCGCAGATTTTGCTGGAATGGTTTATGGGTGTTGTGTTGCATTTGTAGAGCCCCTGAGGTACTAGTAAAGTGTCTCCCTTCCTGTAATCTGCTTTACACCCGCTGTTGTCAAGCAAGTCTGTCCCTGGTTAGAGAGCAGAATTAACAGGCTGCACAAGTTGGGGAGGCGTCACTACCTATCCATGGAGAGGGGAGGGGAGCAGGAGCAGGGAGAGCGTGTCAGCAACAGACATGCTGCATACAAGTCTGTGGAGAGGGGAGGGGTGAGCATGAGCAGAAAGAGAGACACAGGCTGCTGGCAATATTTCTATGGCACCACAGTGCTGGATTCCCGGCTACACTGCTCATTATTGCTGTATAATCTCCATGTTGCTGCAGCTTCTATATATGTGCTAGATCGAGATAGGAGAGCAGGATTCTCCTTTACTATGTCCGCAGTGTATAGAAGACGTGATAGCTGTTAGGCTCCGCCCACTAGTTTGAAAACAACTGAGAATAAGGAAAAAGCCATCCGTATGCCATGTTTTGCGGATCCATTTTTTTGCGGCTGTATTAAAGGACAAGGCAAGGATGTGTGCACGAAGCCTTAGAAATAGTCTGCAGAGGAGAAAATTGCTATACAATGCAGAATACAATTGCCAGAACTAGTGTTATACCTAATGTACGCACATATGACTTCTTCTAAAAAGGTCACCTGTAAAGATAGGTATGCTTAAAGCAGGTTCTCACAGGTATCGCAATAACCTATATGTGGGTGTTTAAATTTGTAACCTGGGCACATGGCATGGCTCAGAAGGGAAGGGCTGACATTTGGCCACAGATATGCCATTGTAGTGCAAAATTGTTTGTCAACAGAAGGCACCGCTGGAGAAACACAGCACTGTTATTACATTTTCTCTGGAGCAAGGCAGTACTGCATAAGAGGCCCTCATTTGCTGTCTGGATACATGGCAGGACTGAGACTCATAATTCTCTGGGGTTGGGGATCATATGGGCCAAAAAGCTCAGGAATTGCTCCTGCTGTTTTCCTTTTTGGGTTTAAGGATGAGGAAGATGAAAGTAGCAAAAGGGTATCTCTCTCACTCCGTGTTGGAGGCAATACGGACCTATGCCTCCTTTGACAGTAGACCCGCTCTGCTCACCTTTGCTAGACAGAACTAGGCAGGAAAAGTGATACTTTGAAACGGCACCCAGCGCTGTGATTGTGCATTCTGTACAATGACCAAAGTACCAACCTCTGTGATTGGTCCACCCGGCGCTAGGTAGCGATTGGTTTTGTCCAGAATGGAACCAATCATCACCCTGTCACTATGTTCTGCGACACACTGATATGTTTAAAGGGGTTTTCCAGTCCCTAAAAATTGATGGCCTATCTGCAGAATAGGCCATCAATAGCTGATCGGTCGGGATCCGACTCCCGGGACCTCCGTCGATCAGCTGTTTTGAAGGAGGTGCAGCGCTTGTATGAGCACTGCTTAAGAATCATTTCTACTTGCTCACTGTGAATGGTCATCATACATGTAGCGGCGATTCACAGGTATTGCAGCCTTCTCCCATTGAAGTGAGTAGGAGAAGAAGGCTGCAAGACCGATCAGCTATTGATGGCTTATCCTGAGGGTAGGCCATCAATTTTTAGGACTGGAAAACATGTTTAAAGAGGCTCTGTCACCAGATTTTGCAACCCCTATCTGCTATTGCAGCAGATAGGCGCTGCAATGTAGATTACAGTAACGTTTTTATTTTTAAAAAACGAGCATTTTTGGCCAAGTTATGACCATTTTCGTATTTATGCAAATGAGGCTTGTAAAAGTACAACTGGGCGTGTTTAAAAGTAAAAGTACAACTGGGCGTGTATTATGTGCGTACATCGGGGCGTGTTTACTACTTTCACTAGCTGGGCGTTCTGATGAGAAGTATCATCCACTTCTCTTCACAACGCCCAGCTTCTGGCAGTGCAGATCTGTGACGTCACTCACAGGTCCTGCATCGTGTCGGCACCAGAGGCTACAGTTGATTCTGCAGCAGCATCAGCGTTTGCAGGTAAGTAGCTACATCGATTTACCTGCAAACGCCGATGCTGCTGCAGAATCATCTGTAGCCTCTGGTGCCAATGTGTCCTCGCTTGTCTGACACGATGCAGGACCTGTGAGTGACGTCACAGCGTGATCTCTCGAGATACAAAAATGGTCATAACTTGGCCAAAAATGCTCGTTTTTTTTAAATAAAAACGTTACTGTAATCTGCATTGCAGCGCCCATCTGCTGCAATAGCAGATAGGGGTTGCAAAATCTGGTGACAGAGCCTCTTTAAGCGCACACTATTTTCAGAACTGACAGACCAATCACAGCTATCATTGTTAAGGGGTTAACTATTTAATTAGGTTTTTCTCTTCACTGTTTGGAAACATTTTTGCATAGAGGAACTTATTCCTGTGAGAAATGCAAAATGATGTACGAACATTATCAAGGGAAAAATTGGTGCGAAAGGGGCCTTACTCAAACTTCTATGTAGACTTTATCAGTGGAATGCTGTAAATTGTTGTTCGATGGCAGTTTTCCTTTGTCAAGAAGAAAAAAAAACTAAGCTTAGTAGAGCTAGAAAGCTGCATGTATCTGTTCTGTAGACCATATCTGGCAGCAGAGTGCTGATGGGACAAGCGGAGATTGTCACATAGTACACATGCTTGACATATCTTTTAAATGTCTCTGAGTATCATAAAATATCTGTTTCAAAGCTTGAGAACCAATAGCTCAGCTAGAAAGTGGTAGTGTATAATAAGGCCAAGAATGCTATCATCTAGTGTGACCATATAACAGGCTTAGAAGCAATGGAAAAGGTCATGTGTTAGGGCCAGTTCACACAGAGTGTTTTGACATGGAAACCACGTCGGAAAAAGCGCCAAAAAACGGCCAAAAATGCCTCCCATTCATTTCAATGGGAGGCGGAGGCGTTTTTTACCCGCGAGCAAAAAAAGTTTGTGTGAACATAGCCTTAAAATTCTACTACCAACACTTTTGATGTATTTTCTGTTTACTACAGCTATGTAACCTGTAACATTTTTAGTCTTCGGAGGATAAAAAAGTTTTATGAATGATAAATTGCACATCTGAAGCTGGCCATACAGATGAGATAGCAGACAGTTCTACTGACTCCTCCATAAAGATGCATTCTCGGATTGGCCAAGCATGCAAGTTTATTTAGCCATGGCAACTAGCAGATCGGCCCTGGTCACCAGGTTTTGCTTCCTTCCCCTTATACTTACGTCGTCTGTTGCTACCAAAGTGGTGCCAAAGGCATGGAGCTGGATGCTGTGATTGCCCCCTAGCAGGAGTGGACAAGCACCAATCCTGCCAGACAGAGAGCACACAGCGGCTGTCATATCAGTCTCTGTTAGCACTTAGCAAAGACTACTGTGAGGAAAAAGGGCTGAGTGACACCTGGCTATAGATACTGTGTGAAGGGAGGGGGAAGTCCAACTGAGGCTTTTGTGAGAGTGTACAGGGGCAGAGTCCTGCTGTAACTACTGCGTGAGGGAGGGAGTCTAACTGAAGCTACTGTGAGAGTGTACTGGGGCGGAGTCCTGCTGTAACTACTGTGTGAGGTGAGGTGAGGGGGCAGGGGGGAGTCCAACTGAAGCTTCTGTGAGAGTGTACTGGGGCGGAGTCCTGCTGTAACTACTGTGTGAGGTGAGGGCGCGGGGGGGGGGGTCCAACTGAAGCTACTGTGAGAGTTCACTGGGGCAGAGTCCGGCTGGAACTACTGTGTGAGGGGATGGGGCTAGTTGCAGACGATAAGCACTACAATGAGACTTTGAATGTTGACTCCCTAAAGTTTCTTTCAAAGCACTTATTAGGCTCTGTCACAAGTTTAGTAATGCCAAATCTCCTAGATAATCTAATAGGGCTGTCACACTGATAATCCTAGTGAAAATTGTGTCCCAAAACGTTTATTATTTTAAAAGTTATGAGCTTATTTCTAAATATGTAACTGAGCATTTATAGACAACTGGGAGGTAACAGCTGCGATTCTCCTGAGGTGGAGCTACCTCACCGCCTCTGACGTTGTCCTATGAGCATGAAGCTGCTTCACACAGTGTGAGAGAGTCTAGAGGGAAGGGGGATCACTTCAAACAGCCATATCTCGGTCTGTGGACCTACTAGAACAGCGGTGGCATATGAAAGAGGAGATTCTAATCTTTCATGTGACACCAGGATCGCAGTTCTAGCTGCGACACAGACTGGGATATCGCCAGTTGAATACACAGTCGGGAATGGAAGCTGTATACTGTATGATCACGGTGTTGCTGGGCAGGGAAGGGGTAGATGCTGTATACTGATTGGACAGCATCATACAGAAAAGATTACACCGCCCAGAGTGAAAAAGTGTCCTCCTATTTGGCTATTAGAGCAACATTAGCATATTTAGAAAAGTGCTCATAACTTTGCAAATAATAACCGTTTTTACAATAAATCACACACATTATGAGGCTCTGTCACCACATTATAAGTGCCCTAACTCTTACATAATGTGATCGGCGCTGTAATGTAGATCACAGCAGTTGTTTTTATTTAGAAAAACTATCAATTTTGACGGTGTTATGACCTATTTTACATTTATGCTACTTAGTGTCTTAATAGACAACTGGGCGTGTTTTTACTTTTTGACTAAGTGGGCGATGTAAAGAGAAGTGTATGACGCTGACCATTCATGTACTCAGACATCGTGATCTGTCACTTACTCACACAGAAACGTTACTGGAGTGCCTTGAGAGTGAATAGACATCACCTCCAGCCAGGACGTGATGTCTAGTAACAATCCCGACACTTCGGTAACGTTTGTGTGTGACTTACTCACACAGCACAGCATGATCTCGCGACGGAACCCCGGAAGAGAAAGCCGACGCTAATGTGAACAGGCCCTTAATCTGATCGGAGTTAAGTAACATTGATGTATGATATATAATTGCACCAATTTATTGTTAGCAGCTGGAAGGACTAATAAGGGTAAGGCCACAAGGAGTGGCCCTGACACGGTCCCGATGCGGCCAACAACCGCACCAACACCATGTTCGGCGCGGCTGTGAAATAGCCTGTTGGCCATGAATTAATACACCCTTTGTGGCCGCACGATTATGCAAGTTGCAAGAAGTTACCCCCTATTCATTCTCTATGGCAGCGCCGGAAAAAGCCAAACACTGCACTCGGCGATCTCTGGCGCTCCCATAGAGAATGAATGGAGCGGCAGTGCGCATGAGCATGTAACCGGAATACCGCTTAACAAGGTATTTGACAGCCGCACCTACATAGTGCCAGCACGGTTGTTGGCCGCGTTGTGACCGTGTAAGGGCAGCTCCGTGTGGCCTTACCCTTAATGGCATCTCTGGTCCTCTCTCCAATCCTCATCCGACAATGAGGGAATCAATTCCATCCATTTACTTTCTGCTGCAATGGGTTCTAGCCGTATTTTGGCATCCAACAGATGAAAGTAGATAAGAGACGCATACCTTTTGGCGTTTGGGTGCCTAAAAGTGTCACTAGAGGACAACTGGATAACATGGTGGAGGCTGGCAGAAATTGGCTAGTCACTGCATGGTGAAGTTGCATACAATTTAAGGTATCCACTTGAGGTATTTTAAAGGACTCCCGAATCTCACCCACCGACATAACAGTATTGTCGACTCATGACACGACATGTAAGTCCTTAGAATCCCAGGTAAACCCAAGGTAACAGAAAACCTCGGATTATCCCATAGAGGGACATCAGCCACTACCCCAGCAAATCCAGTTACAGATTTAGCTTGTTGCCATACCCGTCTCGCCAATTTGTGTAAGGATTTCAGATGACGATGGCTAAAATCATGCGGCTCTAACACCGGATTGCGCCAACGTTTTGACGCAATCCAGGCGAATATTAACGCACGCTTGTAAAACCGTTAATAAATGTGGTGCACGGCATGTGCACCAGAATTCTGGCGCACTTGGAATAGTAAATCTACCCACTGTGTCAGTTTTGCCTAGAATTTTACTTATAGCCCTGTGGAAGAAGTGATGAGTATATAGTAAAACCTCTAATCTGAAGATCTGATGATCTTGTTGCTGTTGTGTAACCATGTCAGGATAAACTCAGGCAGGAAATCTAAACAAAGTAGCTGAACTCCGAGTCCTAATCTGAGCAGAGCTTCAAATGTGATTTGTCATTAGCAGAACATGGAAAGTGGCTTGCAATGTTTAAAAGACGCATAATTAATCGTTTCGAAGACTTTGGTAGAATTTCCCATGAAGCTCATTTTCCATGCGAGAGGCAAGAGAATATTTTTATCTCCTTAAATTTCTAATACATTTACAGAGGCTCAGATTACATAGAAACGGCTTTATTGACCGTTAATAGATTGGAAAAAGCGTGTATGTTGATGAGGTTTAATATTACTCAGAGGTTTTGTTTTTTTTAGCAAGAAAAAGGTCATCCATCCATCAAGTTTGTTGCTTCTTTGTCCAGAAAAAGAGCCATCAGGGTCCCTCTGTTACATAGGTTGAAAAAAGACACAGGTCCATCAAGTTCAACCTTTCTCAATTACCTGTCATTTACTGCTTGATTAATAGTAACCCTCAATGCCATTTGTCAGTAAATAATCATCGAGACTTTTTTTAAATGCTGACATAGTATCTGCCATCACTACCTCTTGGGGTAGGGCATTCCATAGCTTGACCACTCTAACTGTAAATAACCCTTTCCTATATTGATGTCTGAAACGTCTTTCTTCCACAAGCAATGGATGTCCTATGGTCCTTTGTAGAGTCCTTGGAATGAACAGATCATGTGCTAGTTCTCTATATTGACCACATATATACTTATACATGTTTATAAGATCACCTCGAAGACGTCTTTTTTTCCAAGCTGAACAAGCCCAATTTTTATAGCCTTTCATTGTAAGCGACACCTCCCACCCCATTTAATAATCTAGTTGACCGCCTTTGCACCATCTCCAGTTCTCATTTATCCTTTTTACAATGTGGAGCCCAAATGTCACAGCGCAGGGTGTGGACCCACTGGGCTGTACCACGTAGCGAGTTAGCAGCTTGCCAAAAAGGAACAAAACAATGTCTATAGTCCAGAACGGGTACCTGAGGCAATGTAGACAGTAACGGAAGCACAACTTGACTTTCATAGCAGGTAGCACCGTGGATGCCACGGAAGACACGACTAGACTTTCTCAGCAGGTGGCACCGTGGATGCAGCGGAAGACACGACTTGACTTTCTCAGCAGGTACAATAGCACGGGATACAGGGTACATGCAGCAGGAATGGGTAACACTTGAAACCACTGGGAGACCATTTGCAAGACAAACTTAGGTATACAAAAAAAACGCTCAGGCAAGGAGCGAGTGGGCAGAGCCCCTTATTATAGTCCAGCAGCCATTTGGGCTAATTATTGGTTGATGACAGCTGGAACGCGCACTGGCCCTTTAAGGGGAACAGTCCGATGACCCGGAAGTGAGTGCTGGCGTCTCCCTGGAGGGAGCTGACGCCGGGAAGACAGATGTTCATGGCCAGGGCCGTCAGAGGGTAAGTCTGAACGACGGCCCCCGGCCATAGACATTACAGTATCCCCCCTCTTACACCCCCTCTTCTTGGGGCCAGAGCGGGAGAGAAATTTCTTCACAAGGACAGGGGCATCGATGTTCTCCACTGGCTCCCAAGACCTCTCCTCAGGACAAAATCCCCTCCAATTCACCAAATTAAACGTCCTTCCTCCCACTTTGTTGGTGGCCAGGATCTCCCTCACTTCAAAAGTTCCAGATGAACCGCCCGGAGCCACTGCGGAACTAGGAGTCCTGGAGTAGCGGTTCAGGACCACGGGTTTCAGCAAGGAGACATGGTAAGAGTTAGGGATCTTGAGGGTAGGAGGCAGTCGAAGTTTGTATGACACCGGATTGATCTGTAGCAGAATCTCGAAGGGTCCAAGGAACCTGGGAGCAAACTTGCAAGATGGCACCCTCAGCTGGATATTCAAGGAAGACAGCCAGACCTTTGTACCTGGAAGAAACTGGGGAGGTTCTCGTCTTCTAGTGTCTACCTTGCTCTTCATGTGGTCCACTGCCAGCAGAATAGAAGATCATGTCTGCTGCCATAGCTGCAGAAAGTCCCTGAAGGTAGAGTCGGCTGCAGGCACCTGGGACATAGCAGAGGTATTCGAGGATGTTGGCCGTAGACTGAAAAACGGGATGGACCTGGTAGACTCACAGGTATGGTTATTATAGGAGAACTCCGCCCTCGGGAGCAGCCGCATCCAGTCATCATGTTGTCTGGAGACAAAGTGCCGCAGATAGTTCTCCATAATTTGGTTAACACTTTCGACTTGACCATTGGACTGAGGATGATAAGCTGAGGAGAAGTCCAACTTTACACCGGGGAGGCCAGAGAGTGCTCTCCAGAACTTCGAGGTAAACTGGAGAGGTCAGCCAGTCAAGCAGCAGAAGGCAGGCCAGTCAGAGGAACAAAATTAGCCATTTTAGAAAAACGATCCACCACCACCCAGATCACACTGCATCCCGCAGAGAGAGGCAGATCAGTGACAAAGTCCATAGCAACATGCAGTGGTTGGAGCAGACCGGCTGGTCTGGAGTGGACAACTTTGTTTGCTGCACACACCGTACAGGAGGAGACAAAGTCCATGACATCTTTGGGCAGCGTCGGCCACCAGAACGGACGGGCAATTAGGTCTTGGGTCTTACGGGCACCCGCGTGACCTGCCAGCGTGGAACTTTGACCCCAGCGAAGGATTTTTCTTCAGTCAGACGTACAAAAGTCCTTCGTGGAGGAATGTCTCTAACTTGCAGAGGGTTAACAGAATAGATGCAAGAAGGATCATTAATATTACGTGGAGGCTACACAGTGTCCTCTGTTTCAAAAGACCTAGACAAGGCATCGACCTTCACATTCTTGTCGGCAGGTCGGTAGTGGAGTTCGAACTGGAACCGAGCAAAGAACAGCGACCACCTAGCTTGACGAGGATTCAGCCATTGAGCCGTCTGTAGATAGGTCAGGTTCTTGTGGTCCGTGAAGACCAGGATAGGATGAGCTGCGCCTTCTAGTAGGTGTCTCCACTCCTACAGGGCCAACTACTCCCGTTCCCCAATCAAGTAGTTGCGCTCTGCGGGAGAAAACAGCTTGGAGTAGTAACCACATACCACCGTCTTGCCTTTCGAACCTCTCTGGAACAAAAGTGCACCAGCACCAACAGAGGAGGCGTCCACCTCTAACGAAAACTGTAGGGATACATCAGGATGATGAAGAATAGAGGCTGACGTGAAGGCCTTTTTTAAGGTTTTAAATGCGACTTCGGCCTCTGGAGTCCATACCTTGGCATTCATACCCTTTTTAGTGAGGGTACAGATGGGGGATGTCAAAGAAGAGAAGTTGGGAATGAACAGTCTGTAGAAGTTGGCGAATCCCAGGAAGCGTTGTATGGCCCTTAAGCCATGAGGACGTGGCCACTCCAGGACAGCCTTGACCTTCTCAGGGTCCATTTTGAGACCCTGATCAGAGATGATATATCCCAGGAAGGGTAGAGACTTCTCTTGGAACACACACTACTCCAACTTGGCGTAAAGATGATTCTCCTTTTAATCGAAGCAACACCTGGCGTACATGACCCTGATGAGTCACAAGATCTGGAGAAAAAATCAAAATATCATCGAGATACAACACAGACAAAGAGGAGATCACGAAAAATGTCATTGACAAATTCTTGAAACATCGCAGGAGCGTTACACAGGCCGAAGGGCGTTACCAAATATCCGTAGTGTCCAACACGTGTGTTAAATGCAGTCTTACACTCGTCACCCTGACGGATCCGGATTAGATTGTAAGCCCCCCGCAGGTCTAGCCTGGAAAAAAAAATCACCCCCGTATGCGATCAGAGTCCCGAAATCCAAGTCAATGGGTATCTGTTCTTCACCGTGATCTGGTTGAGACCTCGGTAGTCAATGCAGGGTCTGAGGGATCCATCCTTCTTCTTCACAAAGAAAAACCCGGCTCCGGGCGGGGATGAAGACTTTCGTATGAAGCCCCTCCCCAGATTCTCCTTAATGTAGGCTGACATACACTGGGTCTCTGGCAAGGAGAGAGGGTATACTCTACCATGAGGAGTGGACGAATCAGGAACCAAGTCGATAGGGCAATCATATGCTCGATGTGGTAGCAATGTCTCTGCTTCCTTCTTGTCGAAGACATCAGCGAACTGAGAGTAACAAGGAGGCAACCCTGCTAATGACCGATGTGGAGAAGGCTGGGATGGGTGGACATGCACCAGACAGCGGTTTGAGACACTTGGGCCCCCACTGGGGAACTTCTCCGGATTTCCATTCCAGGACTGGGGCGTGTAAACGGAGCCAAGGCAAACCCAGCAGCACGGGGTTGGCGGCCTTGGACAGAATGAACTCAGAATGAAGAGCTCCCACTTGAAGTCTTAATGGTTTGGTTACAGACAACACTGGGTCAGGCAAAGGCAATCCATCTACCGAGCCAACGATCAACGGTCTCTCCAGCAAAACAGTTGGCAATTGAATAAGATCCACAAGGTCTTGGCAGATGAAATTGGCTGCGGAACCAGAGTCCAGGTAGGTAGAGACTGGATGAGGTCTCTCGCCAGCAACGATGGTCACAGGAATGAACAGGTTGGAAGAGAGTTCCCTATCAAATGCTGTACCACCCAGGGTTGTCTCTCCAACCAATCCCAGGCGTTGGGGTTCCTTTGGCCTCTGGGAACACAGACGCACGACATGGCCAGCGAGGCCGCAATATAGGCAGAGTCCAGAGGTGCGCCTGTGCTGTTTTTCTTGAACAGACAGTTTAAGCCTATCCACCTGCATCGTAACCTCGGGCGCAGCAGAAGAACAAGGCAAGAGAGGTTGCTGGAAGTTTGGCGCCAGTCTAAGAAGCCGTCTCTCCTGTAGAATCTTTTGAGATCTCTCGCTGAGCCTTATATCCACTCGAGTAACCAATAGAATCAAGTCGTCCAAGGCAGCTGGGAGATCTCGAGCAGCAAGTTCGTCCTTGATCTCGGGCGATAGGCCATACTAGAAGGATGCTACCAAGGCCTCATTGTTCCAGTACAACTTTTCTGCCAGAGTCCGGAACTGGATTGTGTATTCGCCCACGGAGGCGTCCTCCTGGCGCAGGTTAAAGATGGCAGTGAATACCTATATAGTTACAGACCGAACGATAACGTTACAATTAAACGTCCACATATATAAAAAAAAAATATAGAATGAATACCTATAAATGTACATGTGGACCTATCACACATCCACAAAGGAAGAAAAATAGAACCAAGTACAAATATGTACCTTGTAATAATCACATAGCTTTATTGAAATACATATAAAAACATGTTGGCCATCAAGACCTAAAATGAGACACACGGTTAAAATACAAAGATGTGGGGAGCACCCGGCTATGACAAAATAGAATATACTCAGAAGAAAACACTGTATGAAAGGTAATTCAAAAAGGCATACTATTAATGGAAAAATCCAAAAACCACAAATGTAATGTAGGTTGCCATGCCAGTAAAATGACACAATCAATAAATCAACAGCGAGTATAAAAGGAAGGAAACGTACAAAACACACTAGTATGTGTGTGAACAGTATATCAAGGGAGTAACCGAGGTTCAAACCCGGTCCCAAAGAATGTACCAACCAGTATAAGTCATAGTAATCCTAGGTTGAACACCACTCCATGAGCCCCGACGCGCGTTTCGCGGTAGCTTTATCAAGGTGTACTCAAAAGATAAAGATAGCAGTGGCTGCCGTCGAGACTCATCCAGGTTCCTCAAATATGGAACGGAACAACCGCACGAACCCCTGGAAGTCTCTGGTCCCTGTGGTTCCCAGATTGGATTCGCCCACGCCAGGGCCTTGCCGGCAAGTAGAGATATATTGAAGGTGATCCTGGCTCCGTCCGAAAGGAATGCTCGGGCGTGCAGAGTGAAGGGGATATGGCATTGTTTCAGAAACCCCCTGCACGAACTTGCATCTCCATGGAACCGGGGTGGCAATGGCAGCAGGAGGATCGATCGGAGGATCTTGAATAGGAGCAGTGAAGGAATTAGCTAGCGCCCCTAGCTGCTGTGCCATGGAGTCTACTGCCACAAGGAGTTGATCCTGTCGTGCTTGCAGATCCTGCAGGTCCGCCTGCATGGCTTGGGAGGATGACAGGCCCTTGACTTGGCCAGCGGGGTCCATGGCCTGAGCGTACTGTCACGGCGTGGGGTGTGGACCCACTGGGCCGTACCGCGTAGCGGGGTAGCAGCTGGCCAACAAGGTACAAAACAATGTCTATATTCCAGAACGGGTACCTGAGGCAATGTAGACAGTAGCGGAAGCATGATTTGACTTTCACAGAAGGCGGCACCGTGGATGCAGCGGAAGACACGACTTGACTTTCTCAGCAGGTACGATAGCACGGGATACAGGGTACAGGCAGAAGGAACGGATAGCACTGGGAACTGGAAAACACTGGGAGACCATTTGCAAGACAAACTTCGGCATACAAAAACGCACAGGCAAGGAACGAGTGGGCAGTGCCCCTTATTATAGTCCAGCAGCCATTTGGGCTAATTATTGGTAGATGACAGCTGGACGCGCACTGGCCCTTTAAGCCAGTGCGCGCGCCCTGCGGGAAACAGTCCGAGGACCCGGAATGAGTGCCGGCATCTCCCTGGAGGGAGCTGACGCCGGGAAGACAGATGTCCATGGCCAGGGCCGTCAGAGGGTAAGTCTGAACAACTGCCCCCCGCATAGATGTTAAACCAAAACTGAATTCCATATACAAGATTTGACCTTACAAAGGATTTATAGAGGAGTAATATTACATTTAAATCACAGGTTTTTAGCTCTCTTTTTATACACCATAAAATCCTACTTGCTGTTGCAGCTGCTGATTAACATTGAGTACTGCTGCTGCTTAGCTTATTTGTTACCAGAATACCCTGGTCCTTTTCTTGTCCCGTTATCCCCAGTTTTATTCAATTTTTAATGTATATGCATTAATACTATTATTTCATCTTAGGTGCATTACTTTACATTTATCAAAATTAAATTGAATCTAACTTTTTTTTGCCCATGCTGCCAGCTTGTCTAGGTCTCTCTGTAATACTTTATAGTCCAGTTGAGTTTTAAGTATAATACAAAGTTTTGTATCATCAGCAAAATCTAACACCTTGCTATCAATTCCATCTACAAGGTCATTAATAAAGAGATTAAAAATAATTGGGCCTAACACCGATCCTTGTGGTATCCCGCTGCTGAAATCAGCCCATTTTGAGTAAATTCCATTTATAACGACTTTGTTTTCTGTTCCTTAACCAATTCTTTACCCACTTGCATATATGGTCCCACAGTCCCTGTGTCTTTAGCTTCATAACAAGATTGTTGTGTGGAACAATATCAAATGCGTTTGCAAAATCCAAATAAATCACACCAGCCGCATGACCAACATCCAGATTTGCACTTACCTCCTCATAGAGACCGAGCACGTTGGTTAGGCATGACCTGTTTTTCATGAATCCATGCTGGTTATCAGATATTAGACTCTTCTCCGCTATATACTTTTGCAGTTCATCTCTTAGAATACCCTCAAATATTTTACATACCACAGATGTCATACTTACTGGACGGTAGTTACTCGGTTCCACCTTTTTACACTTCTTAAATATTGGTACAACATCAGCCGCCCTCCAATCCTGTGGCACTGATCCTGTTACAAGAGTTTCTAAGAAGATAAGATAAAATGGTCAGTCCAATACTGAGGTCAATTCCCTTAATACCCGTGGATGAATGGCGTCTTAGGCCTCATGCACACGACCGTAAAAACTCCCGTTATTACGGGTCGTAATTACGACCCGTAATAACGGGCTCATAGACTTCTATTGGCCACGGGTACCTTCCCGTTTTCTTACGGGAAGGTGCCCGTGCCGTTAAAAAAGATAGAACATGTCCTATTTCAGGCCGTAATAACGGCACGGACAGTCCATAGAAGTCTATGGAGCTCCCGTAATGACGGGTGGCTACATGTGTGCACCCGTCATTACGGCAGCGTTGCTAAGCGACGTCAGTAAATAGTCACTGTCCAGGGAGCTGAAAGAGTTAACTGATCGGCAGTAACTCTTTCAGCACCCTGGACAGTGACTACCGATCAGAATAAAGAGCAACCTGTAAAAAATAAAAATAAAAGATGTTCATACTTACCGAGAACTTCCTGCTTCCTCCAGTCCGGTCTCCCGGCCGTTGCCTTGGTGACGCGTCCCTCTCGACATCCGGCCCGACGTTCTGGCCGCCCCTGGATGACGTTTCAGCCCATGTGACCGCTGCAGCCAATCACAGGCTGCAGCGGTCACATGGACTGCCGCGTCATCCAGGGATGTCGGGCTGGATGTGAAGAGAGGGACGCGTCACCAAGACAACGGCCGGGTAAGTATGAATTTTTTTAACTTTTATTACAGAAAGGGCTGTCCCTTCTCTCTATCCTGCACTGATAGAGAGAAGGGGCTGCCGATTAGTGCAGTGCTATTTTACCGCCAAAAACGTGCCCGTACATACGGGTGGAATACGGGTGACACCGGACCCATATTTACGGGCACGGGTCCGTAAATACTGGTGCAAAACGGGTCGAATACGTGTGACACCGGACCCGTATTTACGCCAGTATTTACGGGTGGGAAAAAATACGGTCGTGTGCATGAGGCCTTAGCCAGAGGATTTATCAATATTACTTTCTCCTGTGTTAAGCATCCCTGTTTACATCCCTATCTCTATCTCCCAACCAAAACAAGGTCCCAACATTCCCCAAAGCATATGCATACTCCAGTCAGAACAGAAATATCTGATAACCATCTGGACCCCACTTTGACATTGATCTCTTCCAATCATCAATATGTTCTAGGACAAGGCAAGTATAAACTATTTTCCAAATAAGGATCAACCCTTTAAAACATGATGTATAAATGTAACTTCCCATTATAGATTAAATCCAGTCCAGGTGGTTATTTGTCAATTGACATCTTCATTGTCAGGCCTATTTAGGCTTCATTCACACGGCAAAATTGTACCATTATACCATTTCTCTGTGTAGGTTCCACTACTAATTTTGGCTTCCAAATACTGATGCAAAATACTGCTATGTGAAAGAGACCTTAGACCATAATCAAATGATGCATGAGGTATGGGGCTCTTATGGTAGTCATCTTCTTACATCTTCTCAGTGTCCATATCCGATAATGAACATCATAAAGACAAAGACTAAACATTCAGCTTATGGCCAGACTTGTAAAGTTCTATACGCCCTTAATGTTTTATGTACATGAACGGGGTGCTCTAGAGATCCATACTGAAGCCTGAGCTGCCATGATAATTGAGCAGCACAGGAGCTAGTTGGGGGTCTACATAGGGAATGCCACAACTGTTACCTGCATTCCACAATGACAATATAATAACTGAGCGGTGCTGTCATGAGCCACCCAGGAATTTGTGTAGGAAAAACTCCAGCTGCCACTACTGGTGACCATGAATATTGGCCAACGTTTATTAATAATGGCCTCTTTTATACCAATATAATTGTAGTTGGCTAGAATTCCCCCTCTAAAAATCTTGACTACGCCCACTGATTTATTTTTTGGAGTGAGAAGACAAGTAATAAGTATTTAGTCCATGTCTCTATTGCTTTGCATTTCAACAGGTTTACCTAGAAACGTAAGTGCAGAATACAGAAAGTGATAAAACAATATATATCTACTGATGGGTCTACTTGGCAATCTTTTGGAACATAACATTTCCCAAATTGTAATCCATCGGCACCCCGCAATTGCGTCGTGGGGCACCGATGGGCTGACATTGGGAACCCCCTACCTCTGTCATAGATGCTGTTGTTGCTATTGACCACCACGGCATCCAAGTGGTTAAACTGCCAGAATCGGGGTTCTCTCTGATCCCGGCAGTTGCCTCAGGACAATGGCTGTGTAGAAACAGCCATGCTCCTGACGCTGATCTCGTGGGTACAATGGCAGTGCCTGACGAGATCCCATTGATGGATATATCCGTCACAGAAAGGAAACTATCATCCGCTTGTGATCAATATATCTGTCATGGGTCATTAAGGGGTTAAAGGAATTTTACTGTATAATTGTTGTTGTTATGCATTTGAAATTATAAACCAATGGTACTGTGGCTTTTTGTTCTGATGCATCCTCACCCTAATGCCTTATGTAGACGAGCGTATGTCGGCTGTGCGACGAACATTTTTTTATCGGCCGTCGCACGGCTGCATGTATTTTTATGGGGCTGTTCACACGGCTGTTGTTTTAACGGACTGTGTGAAGGGCCCTTGGAAAAATAAGACATATCCTATTTTTGTCCGTTTTCACAGAACCCTCAATAGACACAAGTCTATGAGGGATCCATAAAAATGGGCCTCACACGCGTACGAATCAGACGTGAAAAAAAGCTGTTTTTTCACGACCGATTTGACACACACTCTGCGTATGTTCACACGCTGAGTCAAAAACGGCTGAAAATACGGAGCTGTTTTCAAGGGAATTTCGCGATCTTCAATAGAGTATATGAAAAATGGCTCCAAAAATGTCACAAGAAGTGACCTGCACTTCTTTTTCGTGGCCGTTTTTTTACGCGGCCGTTTTTTCCTGCTTCCGATTTTCCGGCCATTTAGGCCGTCTGAACATACCCTAAGGCTTAAGACCAAAATATGTGCACCATAGTTAAATCCCGTAATTTTTTTAATTGAATTTTTAAGACATTTTCCTGTGTCTAGCTATAGCTATAACATACTTGTTATGGAGCCCCTGGTGTTGTTTTGATTCCCACTTAAGATTTATTCACGGTGCATCAAATCATGTTTTTTTGCAGAATCCACGATTTGGCAGCACAATGTGAATAGGCCCTTAGAATGTCCACCTAATGTGCTCATAAGTGGTGAGAAGAAGCTTATTTTTGTGCGCTGATTCTTATTGATCTGCACGCAGTGTGTCAACGTTGTGTCCACGTTTGGTGGACGTTCTGAGAGGAAATCAAAAGAACACCGGGCGGTTCTAAAATTAGTCCATAACAACAATATCTAGTCATTTTTATAAAATAATGCCAATTGATAAATTGCTATTTTGCATGATGTCATTGATTTATTTCATAGTTAATCGTGGTAAACTCCCTTTAATAAAAAGTGGAAAATATAAGTATTATAGTGTAGCATGCAATAATACAATTATATAAGTCTGTTGATATCTTGTGTTTAGCCCTGAGCTCTACAAGATAAATGAGCATCTTAAAAGTATCTCTGTATAGTGGAATAATGGGACATAGAAATATTAGAAGATGAACTGTAGCCTTGAATCTAAAGGCCAGAAGAAGATACCAGCTGTCAGTCAGTGCATTAACCCTTCCATTGTTCCATGCTAGCACAAGCCCTTGATGTCATTTTTTTTTTTTTATGTATGTATTTTGGCATAATAAACATATTTCTAATATATTTCTATAAAACATTTTCTTATTGTTAGAGATTTAGCTTTTATGTACAGATACACTTTACATAAAAGCTGCATATGGTTACTGTAAGTCGAATTTGTCAGTTATACATAAATAAATGACATCAAAGGTTACATAACCTTTAACCCCTTCCCCTCACAGACATTTTCTGGGTTTTTATTTACATTCCCCCTCCCACCTTCCAAAAGCCATAACTTTTTTATTTTAAAAGTATATAAAGTTTTTTCACCGCTCGAACAGCACTCAGAAACACAGTCCAACCTTTAGTCTTATAGACGTTTCTGCTCAGTCCACAAGCAATAGACAATCAAGAGAAGATGTGTGCAGTTGTTCTGGTCCTTGTAGTACCACGGAGCTCTGCACCGTATCCCAATGTTCAAGCTCCAGGCAGGATAAATTCTATGACTCCAATAGAGTAGAGTAGGGGAGAAATAGTGCAACACCCTCTGTTTTTTTTGCAATAAACAATATTTATTCCATACTTACAGAAAACAGAAGAATAAAAGCAGTTGTGATTCAAATAAAATCAGTAGCAGCACGTCAAGCAAACTCGCCCGACCCTGGGTTTCGCCCTTCCAGCATCAACTTATATAAATATGTAAACAATACGCTATATCTGATACTAAGAAAATCAACATAGCTTCCTCTAACAGCGGAATCCCCAGCCAGAGCGTTCGGCAATGGGATTTCGGTTCCAGAGGAGCACTTGACGTCACAGTCCATATATGGACAGTGATGCCAGGAGCGGAATCCCAGCAAGAGCATCGGCAACGCTCTGGCCGGGGATGCCGCTCCTGGAGGAGCCATGACGGTAGCATAAGGAAGCACCCGGCATCCGAGTGAGCCCCCCAAAGGGCAGCGGGTGTTGATGCCTGCCATGGGCATCTGACTGACTGCTGAGGGCTCTATGGGGAAGAAGTACATTGCAAGTGTGGGGGGTCTGACTCCGACTGCTGAAGGCTCTGAGCAGTCATAGATGCTCAGACACCCCCCCTTGCAGATAATCCCGCCCCCATAGAGCCATTTGCAGTCAGCGGGATGCTTAGACACCCCCCCCCCCCGACACACACACACACACACACTTGCAAACAGCCAAAATTCCCCCTTGCAAACAGCCAAAATCCACCCCCCCCTTGCTAACAGCCAAAACCCCCCCCTTGCGAACTGCCAAAATCCCCACCCCTGCAAACAGCCAAGATCTCCCCCTAATCCCTAGCATCGGCCGACGATGATTTTTTTAAGTTAATAAGGGGCAGGAGGCTGAGTACTGCACTCAGTACACTCAGGCGCTCAGTTTTTATAAGACAGCGCTCACCTCAGTCTCAGCACGGCTGCCTCTCCTCAGTGTCTTCTCTCTGGCGCTCCTGCTGCGCTCTGGTGGTGCAGGCAGCGTGAGGGGAGAGGAGGGCGTGTTCTAGCAGACGTGCCTATCGCCGCACGTATGCTAGATAAGGGATCTTAACGGCATAGCGCGGCGGGGGAGGGTAGGGAAAATAATATGGGGGGACCCATATTTTACTGGGGGACTGGCCTGGGGGGCACCTGCCCCCCGGCCCAGCCCGCCACTGGACTCCCTGGGGAAGCCAAGATGGCAGCCATGACCGCAGCGTCCGGACCCGGTGGCCGAGTGGGCCCCCCCTGAGGGTAGTGGGCCCTGGTCAATACAATTACGGCGATACCAAATTTATATATATTTTTTTTAAAGGTTTAACTACTTTTACAAAGAAGAAACGAATTGTTAAAAATATAATTTGTGTTTTGTCGCCACATTCTGAGAGCCATAACTTTTTTTTTACTTTTCTGGCGATTTGAGCGGTATGAGGGCTTATTTTTTTGCGGGGCGAGCTGTAGTTTCTATTGGTACCATTTTGGGCTACATGTGACTTTGCATTACATTTTTTGTAGGATATGAAGTGACCAGAAAAAAGCGATTCTGGCAGTTTAATTTTTTACTTTTTACGGCGTTCACCGTGCGGGTTAAATAATGGTATATTGTAATGGTTCAGACTTTTACGGACACGGCAATACCAATTTTGTTTATTTTTTACATTACTTTAGAGGAAAAATGGGAAAAGGGGGGTTTTAATATAGAATTTGTTTTTTACACGTTTTATTAGTCCCCCTAGGGGACTTGAACCCCTTAGATACAGGTACAATACACTAATACTAATGTATTGCAGGATATTGTTATTTTTACAATCTCCTGTTAAGCCCTGCCAGAGGCAGGGCTTAAACAGGATATAAGGAAACGCAGCCCTAGGGGCCTTCATTAGGCCCCTGTGCTGCCATGACAACCATCAACACCCCCGGATCACATTGCGGGGGGGTGATGGGCTGTAAGAGGTGGTGGCCCCGTCTTTTGAACGTCTTAGATGCAGCATCTAAGGGGTTACATGACCAGGAACAGCGCGATCGCTGTTCCTGGCTGTTAGTCCCAGGTGTCAGCTATAATACACAGCTGACACCTGCTTCTTACAGAGCGGGCTCAGCGGGTGAGCCAATCCAAACATCACCTCACCCACCACGACGCAATAATATGTCGTGGTGCGGATAGGGGTTAAGGCTGTACGATTTTTTATTGACAGCATATTTACCTATCTGTATAGATCATTGCGAGAATGGGTGTAATAAGACCCAGATGCTATATATTATATCACCCTCTTGTAATGGAGCATATGAGAGAAATTCAAAAAAAGTTTAAGAAAAAAAAGTTTGAACTTTAAAAAAAAATTTGTTTTATTTTGATAGATCCAATATTCTGCAGTCATCAACATCTTAATATATTTATATAGCAATCAGAGTTCTAGTTTTTTGGTACAAAACTCCAAATTCCTTCATAGACAGATTTAAAAGATAACATTTGGCTACTTGCAGCAACCACTAGGGGGAGCACCCTGTGTATTGTTTTTTTCATTGAACAGTATACAGTAAGCACACCTATCCTGTGTAAACAGTAAAGGGGCCATGGCAGTCGCCAGAACCCTGCCGATTAGCAGACTGAAGGGGCAGTGGCTAGGTGATCATTGCTTAGAGGATCTGTCACCTCTTCTGACATGTCTGTTTTAGTAAAAAAAAAAATTATTCCCCATGAAATAACAATTATGGAACATCTTTTATTAGAAACTCTACGTTGTGCAGTTCCTCTTAGAAATGTATGAATAAATCAACAACTGTGTGTGGTGGTGGGGGGTTTCTACGCAGACTGACCATGTCCAATCAGTGCTGACAGAGTGAGACTTGGGACAAAGGGAATGCGGATGAATTGCGGACCCATTTATTTCTATGGGCCCATGCACACGACGGGTTTCCACGCAAAAAAATAGAACAAGTCATTTTACGGGCTGCTTTTGCGGTCCGGGCTACTTAGAGTCAATGCACATCTTGTATCTGCATGGTTCAGTCATAGCGGATGGCCCGCGGATGACACTCTGCGGCCGTCCAGGCCCGTAATCATGGGCCATGCACCCGGCTACGCCCGTCTGCATGAAGCCTAATAATTATAGAGTTCTGCAATTTTTCATTTGTGACAGTAGCATGGGGTTTGAGTTTCCACTAGTGCTGGTTTATCAAAGTTTATATCAGCTTTTCTAAAGATAGTAATAAGGCCTTAGGCCTCATGCACACATCCTTCACCGTTTTCACGGCCGTAAAAAACTGATCCGTGTGTCCGTTTTGACATACGTATGGTTTCCGTTTTCACTCCGCATCCATTCAGTTGCTCCTTATTTTGCATCCATTGTGCTTCCGTATGTCGTCCGTTTTATACGGTCCGCCTAAAAAACCAGAATGAAGTAAAATTGAGCTGAATTTGTCATGTCACAGGGAACACCTGGAAATTTGGCCCGCACTGCCATTGCTTGGCAACATATTCGCAAATAACGGACCGCACACGGAGGCCTTCCTTGTGCAGTCTGTTATTTTGACGGATCCATAGGCTACAATGGGCAAGACGGAACCTCAAGAACGGACAGGAGTAGGACATGTTCTATTATTTGCAGAACGGACACATGGATTTGCAAAAATAAGTGAAGTGTGCATGGTCCCATAGAAATGAATAGGTCAGTGTGCTATCCATTAAAAAAAAAACAGATAGCACCCTGAGGAAGATCACTGAAGTGTGCTTGAGGCTTTATTCAGACGAACATGACCATTTTGCGTCTGCAAAAAACGGACCGTGTGTCATGCATTTCAGTTCCGTGTGGTATTGGTGTGTTTTCCGTTTGGCATAAATTTTTCACATCCGTGTTTCTCTTCTGCAAGCACTTCCTTTTTTTTAAATATATTATCTCAGCATTTCTTTAGCAACTGATGCATGAAGCACATTGTCGTCTAAAGTTGTCCGTGTTCTGTCCGTGTTTTTCACGCACCCATAGACTTCAATGAGTGACTAGCTGCGCAGAAAAAAGAACCAAAATAGCACATGCAGTGAGTTTCACGCAACGGACGCACGTTGCGTGAAAAATCACGCATGTCTGAATAGCCCCATTGATTTGCATGGGTCCGTGTGCTGTCAGTTATTTCACACACAGACAAATAATACGTTTGTCTGAATGAGACCTATATTGAACAAGAAGATACAACTGATGTGCGCCATATTGGGAAATACAGTGTAACACTACTCTCTCAAACCGGCGTACAGCTTCTAGATAAATCTTCCTCAATGCATCTGACTATGGGGCTGGTTATAGCGTTAGGGTGCATTTACATGTGGCGTATTTGCCTTGTATTTCCGCTCTGTAAAAATACGCTGCAGAAAACTCTACAATGAATCCTTTGGGAAAAACATTCTGAAAGCAATTGAGAAATCTGGCTAAAATTTCAGAATATTTTCCCCATAATATTACATTGCAAAGTTTTCCGCAGCGAGATACAAGGCAAATACGGCACGTAAGACTGTACGCTTATAAAGACGTCAAACCCAAGGAAATACATTTTACTGGGTTAAGGGAGATCTTACATGTCTGACCGTCGCTTTTACAGACACAGGCTGCAGCTGTGGACAAATATGAGACACCAATGGCTAAAATAGTAACCGCTTCAGACACAAAGTAACTGGCAGGAGGGGGGTGTGAAGACCGCAGAGAGCCCTGGGACATCCCCGGGGACAGATTACACTTCTGATCGGGTCTCCTGAAACGCTACACGTACAGCTGTCATCCACATAAATGTCACGCATTAACCGAAGCGATATAGTGTTGGAACATGTACAGGTTTCTGCACACCTCCCAACCCTGACCTGGTGTTTGGCGCTGCACATGGCACGGCTTAAAATAATATTAAGTTCTATATTTGGTCTATTATCATTTTTATTCGGAAAGTCACTATCATAATTGTTTACAATCTCCATTTAAATAATAATTCACACATCACAGATTTTTCATAGAATCTGCAGCTGACACTTGGTCATGGCCAATAAGGGCATGTTCACATTTTCAGGATTCTATAAGAATGCCTAAATCCTGACGGAATCCGCCCACGTTCCGCTGGCAATGCATGTGAATGAGGTATTTTATACCCCATGCACGCGCTCAGGAAAATTCTGTGCAAAATAATGAACGTGCCGTAGATCTTAAAACTCATCCATTATTCTTCAATAGTTTTTTTTTTTTTTTTTGCTTTGTATGTTTTGGTATATGCATTATTAATTTTTTCAATATATCATTGGTTGTTCTACTGTAGAAGCAAATTTCAGTAGGTCCCAACAGCTTGGTTTGAGAATATAGTTGTCAACAAGCCGTCTGACTTCCAATATCACAGTATTCTATTGCTTTTAGAGAAATTGTTCTTTTGGATATTCCGAAAAGGAAAATGTGGGTCACACTCGTCATCTATCGTCTTAAGGCTATGTTCACACGGGGTATTTTGCCGAGTTTTTGGACGCGGAAACCGCGTCGCAAAACTCGGCAAAAACGGCCCGAGAACGCCTCCCATTGATTTCAATGGGAGGCGTCGGCGTCTTTTTCCCGCGAGCAGTAAAACTGCCTCGCGGGAAAAAGAAGCGACATGCCCTATCTTCGGGCGCTTCCGCCTCCGACCTCCCATTGACTTCAATGGGAGGCAGGAGAAAGCGTATATCTCGCTGTTTTATGCCCGCGGCGCTCAATGGCCGCGGGCGAAAAACGGCGCGAAAATCGGCGTGCAGGGAGAGGAATATCTGCCTCAAAGTTCCAAACAGAATTTTGAGGCAGATATTCCTCCCCCAAAATACTCCGTGTGAACATAGCCTAAGGGTGTCTAGTTCTGCAAAAAATGACTTACAGTGAAAATGAATGCAGGGTATTAACCCCTTGTACCTTGTTAAGATTTTCTAAAAATTTTCAGCATTTTTCTAATATTTTTACGCTGTATTAGTTTTCTGTAGATTACGATTTCACATTGATTTATTTTTCTCTTCTATAGGTCTTTATGTGCTGATAGGCGCTGGGGCTCTGATGATGCTTATTGGCTTCTTTGGTTGCTGTGGAGCTGCCCGTGAATCTCAATGTTTGCTTGGAGCGGTAAGAAAATAAGTGGGATAATTCCGTAATTATGATTTCATTTATCTGCATCCACAGATTATTTCATGTATCGAGCATGCCGGCCAGTGGCGGCACATAACCACTAGGCTCGTATATATGAAAATGTCTCATAAGCTTATTTAGCTGTGGACACAAACTTGCTAAGATTGATAGGTGGTCACTTTCCTGGGGCCCTCATTGTTATACCAAACTCCACGTAGATCCTAGATAGAATATAAAATATTGCCTTTTATCTTTCAAAACTGACTATACCCTAACTTCTACTTTATTGGCGAGATCTTAAACCAATAAAGAATTACCTTAAATGAGCTACAAGATGACCCTGAAATAGGCAAGTGATCACAAGCAAGGAAGAACTGCAGAAGGGAGTAGACCCAATATATAGGTCTCTAGAGATAATATCTTCATGTTTTCTTTTCTTATACTCAAATAGCATAAACTTTGGAGAACATATGAGCTGGCTCGTATCCACTAACCTCAGCATAGATATGATCTAATAAGAAGATAATAAGTAAACCGAATACTCCCCACCCCTCCAGCTCTTAAAGGGACTGTCAACCAATAGCCTATTCTTAGGCTAGGCCGTCGATCTATGATCCGTGGAGGTGCAGGGTGTCAGCAGAGCAGCACTCTTAATCCAGACTCAGGGGCTCATCCCTAAATACAGGTGTATCTGGTACTACAGCCCAGCCCCATTCACTATTCTAGAAGTGTCGTTGCTTTGTTGGGTGCTAAAAAAAAAATGTAGTTGCTTTGTTTATCAGCAGGAGTGTTCCAATAAAGCAATAATAGTAATAATAATCTTTATATAGCGCCAACATATTCCACAGCGCTTTACAATTTAGGCCGGGAAGTTGCAATGAATTGCAGGGAAAGCAGGGAAATTGCATTGAATATGAAGTCTCTACTTTATACTATAGCTATTATATACCGCTGCCTGTATCCTGCTGCAAGGGCAATAGCTGCCACTCAGCGTTGCCCTGCTTTACTGTCAGATTACTCTCACTCATAAAGGAAGTGATTCACAGAAAAGAAGAATATCCGGAAATTGCTATGTATGTTACATTTTCTAGTAAGTAAGTGTAGGTGGCATACCAAGCATAGACCTGCATATTAAAGGTTATGTAAACCCTTGAACGGGATTTTTTTAAGAAAAAGGTCAATCAGTGTTATTGGTGCAACTTTCAAATTAGTTTTTATTTAAAATTATTTTAACTTTTTGAGATTCAGCTGCTTTGTATACTGTATACAGAGCAGCTATATCATTCGCTAAATCCTGTTCCCAGCAAGTCCGCGGGACTGACGGGTTCAGTGACAGCGGGTGTCCACGCAGGATCTACCTGTTGTCCATCACATCTAAGTTTATAACTTAGATGTGATAGATTACAGGTGGATCCTGCGTGGACACCCGCTGTCACCGAAACGGTAAGGTCCACGGGACTGACAAATTTAGGTCTTAGCGAACGATACAGCTGATCTGTATACAGAATACAGAGCAGCTGTATCTAAAAAAGTAAAAATAAGTTCACACGGGGCTGTGGCACAAAGGGAATACGCTGTGCCACAGGGAATTCCGGGTAACGCCAATTAAACTGTGGTGCAGTTTTTCGTCCGGAATGCCCGGTGTGGAAAACTGCAGCACTTAGCCCGGCTGCTAGCTCAGCTTTCTAGAATGATGTTTTATCCCAGGAGACCGCTGCAGCCTGTGATTGGCTGCAGCAGCGGTCACATGGGATGAAGTGTCATCCCAGGAGGCTGGCCCTCAATTTCTGATTGTTTTTTCCGCCCAGTATTTACGCAGCGTGTGGATGAGATTTGTTTTATCTCATCCACTTTGCTGCTACTGTATTTGCTGCAGATTTTCCGCCACAAATTCCGTTGCGGAAAAAATGCAGTATTTACTCAGTGTGAACTGACCCTTAATAAAAACTAATTATAAAGTTTCACCAAACACACTGATTGATTCTTTTTATTTAAAAAAAAAAAAAAATCCCTTTCAAAGGTGTCCATAGCCTTTAAGTAATGTCATCTTCATATTCCAGGTATGAGAAGTACCATCTTGTCATGAGTAGATACGAGATATTGAGTAACTCTTTAAATATTTTGCATTAACATCAATTGCTGAATGTAATAAGTTCTCTCTACATAGGTAACATGTTTCTTTCTCTTGTGGGTAATATTTTTTTTTTCTCTCCCTTGTAGTTCTTTGTCTGTTTAATTGTAATTTTTGCTGCAGAAGTCACCGCTGGAGTCATTGCATTTTTGGGTAAACAAGAGGTAAAATTTATTATCATCAATTTCGCTCTAACTACATGTACAGGATGTACTTACTATCTGTCAAATACATTGCAGCTACAGTATGCCGTACACAGGGCTCTTTCACTCAGGAAGCATAAGAAGTATGCAAGACAATCATGCTGCTATAGAGATTCACAACCTGCAAAACAAGGGGGCAAGAAAAAATGTAACAGTGTAGGGAGGAGTCATTGTGTAACAAAGGGCTTTAAAATAGTGAACGTTAGGGCCTGTTCACATCTGCGTCGGTCTTCCGTATATCGGTTCCGTTTGAGGAACTGATGAACAGAAAGCCAAACGGAAATCTTAACTTCCGTTTGCATTAACATTGATTTCAATGGCAATTCTTCCATCGCAGTTGGTTTCCGTTTGTTTTCGTTCCGTGAGGTTTCCGTTTTTTTCGTGGAAACAATAGCGTTCAGGAACAAATTGTTTAGGAATGGTTTGAGGAACTTAGAGTTCAAGGTGTTGACTCGGCCTCCAAATTCCCACAGATCTAATCCAATCGAGTATCTGGGAGATGTGCTGGAAAACATGTACGACCCATGGCGGCCCCACAGCGCAACTTTTAGAACTTAAAAGTGTAGCTAAACATTTAACAAACTTATAGTGACATGTCAGAAGTTTTGACTGGTGGGGGTCTGAGCACTGACACCCGCACCAATCGCTAAGACAAAGCAGCAGAAGTGCGCGTGTGAGCGCTCAGCCGCTTCGTGTCTGTTCGGCTTTTTCCGGAAATCAATGTATCGCAGTACGGGCTCAAAAGAAAGTCTATGAGCCCGTACTCCCATACATTGGCTTTCCAGAAAAGGCAAGAACAGAAACGAAGCGGCTGAGCGCTCGCACGAGCGCTTAATCTGCTTCGTTCTAGCAATTGGTGGGGGTCTCAGTGCTCGGACCGCCACCAATCCAAACTTATGACATGTCACTATGTTTAGCTACAGTTTAAAGGATCTACTCTTAAATCTTTGGGACAGATACCACAGGGCACCTTCAGAGGTCTTGTGGAGCCCATGCCTCAACGGGTCAGAGCTGTTTTGGCAGCACGAGGGGGAGCTACACAACCTTAGGCAGGTGGTTTTAATGTTATTGCTGGACTGTGTAAGAACTGCAGCAAATTACAGTAATGTCTCCATCCTGGAGGTTCAGTCTTACTTCCTGTTGTCAATGGACCATTATTAGGACTGGGATTAGCGTTGACCATGAAGTGTTTACACTTCGAGGCCGGTAAAAGTAAAATATTTCTGCTGGCAATAGCAAGTGCCGGTATTTTTGCATTATAAGACCACACTTGTGCCGTCAAGTTACATCCTATTTGGATTGGATACTCCTCCTTTGCCAGGCCACCCAGTCCTAGGAAAGTCAGCAGCGTCATGACTAGTGAAAAGTGTGAGACTGGCACTGGCGCAGATTGCAGTGCTCAGGCTACTTCCTGTGAGTAAATATGCCACACACTATGCATTTAATAAATGAATACAATATTAACTATATAATATTTCATATCTTTGAAACCAGAATTGGAGTTGGTACATTTCTACTGACTCTCACTCCACCCAAAACTGATTTCACGACTTCGACTCCACAGCCCTAGAATTCACACTGCCGGTTTTGTGGTTTTTTTTTGTCGCCGTTTGCGCAAAATTGCATCATAAAACACGACAAAAAACCATGTATAAATACACCCTAAACCTTAACAGTATTTTTAGGTGGAAAAGGTTGGAAACCCTAACTGGGTTCCTTCAGTAAGATACAAATGAAGGAACTGGAGTTTGATGGAGCTGAATTTTAGCCTCCCTCACCATAAATGTATTAAATGAATGTATGGTATATTAATATCACAATATTCTATTGTATGTGATTTTATACATTGTGTTCTTTTATTAGGCTGTTAAAGAGGCAAGAAAAATCTACACCGATGCTTATAACAACTTTATAAATCATAAAGGGGAAAACTCAACTTTACAGGATTTTCACACTTTTGTAAGTATTGACTTTGTTCAATTTGTCTCAGCTAATTATAATGATATCAGACCTAAGGGGTCGCATTGGTATCAGTTGTGACCATGTTTTAAAGTTTAGGGTGCTCATAGGCCCCCCCTGCTACTGTTCCCTTTAAGCTCGCAGCTAAAAAAATTTACTATTTATTGTGACTACAACCCAAGTTTACTGGCCATGAGTGGCTTAGAAAGTGGCAACTAGTTTGAACATCATGTTGTATCTCTCGGAGCAGTTGTCACTTCCCATCTACCGCATTTCAGTTTTCTAATATACTTTCTGAATCAACTCCTCATGGTTGTCAAAATCTCTGCTTGCTTTAATTTAGTGGGGACATCTATTGTTTAATTCCAGGGCATGCAAATCTTTCCTGGTGATATGATGACACAGTTTATGGCTTGTTACAAGACCATAGCTTGGACATTTGTAATTTTAAAGTTATTCTTTTCTTTATTCCATCCTCCTTTTACATTGCAAAAGGCACAAAGCGTGGAATGCATTTAAGAATTTGTTTCGTGGATACGTATACCGATTGGCTCAACCAGACTGTCCTGACCCCACTTCACGCACCCCCGGGGTCTATGTGGAGCTCTTCAGGCAGTTGAACACCTTCCTACTAGCCAATAAATGAGACTGGTTGAAAGTCTGTAGCTTTATTAACTGGTCGTAGGATTAGGGTAAAACTGAGGAACAAACAAGAATATACATGCCATTAGATTACAGCAATACATAAGAACAAGGCACATTGAATAAATGTACTACATATACAGGTAACAGGCTGACCTATATTAAGCTTATATACAATTAAACAGTATAGATAACCGTTATAGTACAGTATGAACAGTGTATGGCAGTACAAATACAGTATAGGACCATACATGGCTGACCATGAGGCTAGGCCGAGCTTCACAACTACACCAACTGATATATTACAGTCCCATGTAACAGAGTGAATACTGTCCTAACAGTATTCCTGTGGCTGCTGATAGCCAGTAATATAAACCATCTATCTGCTTACCGACTATACTTGGACGAGAGGGATGGAATGAATCAAAATGGTCTTCTCTCAGAGCAGATATAGAAGAGACTGCCCTTCTTCTTCCCAGTATGCTTTTCACCTTCTCATGGGTGGGGAAAACAAGAAATTACACAAAGGAGGAATTTACTAACACTGGCCACTAGATGGCACCTGGAGCACTAATTACTTGCATAGAAAATAACGTCACAAATCTCAGTCTATAACATTACGCCTATGAGCAGCACACAGACATTATTAGGGTATGTGCACACGCTAGCTGGCTTTTACGGCTGAAATGACAGACTGTTTTCAGGAGAAAACAGCTGCCTCGTTTCAGACGTAACAGCTCCTCCTCGCATTTTGCGAGGCTTGTCTGACAGCCGTAAATTTTGAGCTGTGCTTCATTGAGTTCAATGAAGTACGGCTCAAATTACGTCTGAAAGAAGTGTCCTGCACTTCTTTTGACGATGCTGTATTTTTACGCGTCGTCGTTTGACAGCTGTCAAACGACGACGCGTAAATGACAGGTCGTCTGCACAGTACGTCGGCAAACCCATTCAAATGAATGGGCAGATGTTTGCCGACGTATTGTAGCCCTATTTTCAGGCGTAAAACGAGGCATAATACGCCTTGTTTACGTCTGAAAATAGGTCGTGTGAACCCAGCCTTACATAGGTTGGAAAAAAACCAACACAGGTCCATCAAGTCCAACCTTTCTCACTCAATTACACGTCTTTCATTGCTAGATTAGTTATAGCCTTCAATGCGTTCAGTAAATAAATATCAAGTCTTTCTTTAAATGCTGACATACTATCTGCCATCACTACTTCTTGGGGTAGGGCATTCCATAGCTTGATCACTCTAACTGTAAAGAACCCTTTCCTATATTGATGTCTGAAACGTCTTTCTTCCACATGCAATGGATGTCCCCATATCCTTTGTAGAGTCCTCAGAAGGAACAGATCATGTGCTAGTTCTCTGTATTGACCACATATACTTATATACCTTTTAATAAGATCACCACTAAGACGTCTTTTTTCCAAGCTGAACAAGTCCAATTTTTCTAGCCTTTCATTATAAGCAACACCTACCATCCCATTTAATAATCTAGTCGTCCACCTTTGAACCCTCTCCAGTTCTCCAATATCCTTTTCACAATTTGGAACCCAAACCCGAATTTCATATTCAAGATGTGGCTTTACAAGGGATTTATAGAGGGGTACTATTAAATGTGATTTACACGTTTTTGTCTCTCTTTTTTTACACTCTAAAATCCTATTTGCTTTTTCAGCTGCTGCTTGACATTGAGTACTGCTGCTTAGCTTATTCGTAACCAGAATACCCAGGTCCTTCTCATGTTGCGTTATCCCAAGTTCTATTCCATTTAACGTTTATGCATTAATACCTTTATTGCAGCCTAGGTGCATTACTTTACATTTATCAACATTAAAATCCATCTGCCATGTTTTTGCTCATGCTGCCAGCTAATCTAGGTCTTTCTGTGAGATTTTAGAGTCTAGATGAATTTTAAGTATCCTACGAAGTTTTTTATCGTCACCAAAAACTGACACCTTGCTATTAATCCCATCCACATGGTCATTAATAAAGACATTAGAAAGAATTGGGCCTAACACCGATCCTGGTGGTACCCCGCTGCTGACTAAAGCCCATTTAGAGTAAGTTCCATTTTTAACGACTCTTTGTTTTCTGTCCCTTAACCAATTCTTTACCCATGTGTTTACCTGGTCCCCCAGTCCCTGTGTCTCTAGCTTCCGAACAAGACTGTTGTGTGAAACAGTACCAAATTATTTTGCAAAATCCAAATATCTGACATCAATCAGATTAGATTATTTGCCCTCATATACTTTTGCAGTTCATCTCTTAGAATACCCTCAAATATTTTACATACTACAGATGTCAAACTTAATTAACATTTTTTGCATAACACAGATGTCAAACTTACTGAATGGTTCCACCTTCTTACCCTTCTTAGATATTGGTACAACATTCTGTTCATATTTGCAGGCAAAATGTTGTGGGATTGAAGACCCAAAGAGTGCAGAAAATTTGAGAAACCTGTGCTTAGAGGAGCATAAGGAGCACAAGGTATGTTACATGCATGTTATTCCAGGTTTTAGCCAGTTACAAATCCAATGTTCTTTCAGTGCCTACAATTACTTAAATGATTTCTAAATGCATTTGTATGTTTTAATTTGAAGTATATTCCCTCATTCTAGTGCCTCACTGGTACTGTGCCCATGTTAAGCTGTGTTTTCAATCGGGAGAGCGGAATAAGCAGCTGCCAGACCCCCTCTGGCAGTGGCTTATCTCCCACAAGAACAATGGATTGAGCATATTGGAATATGCCCGGTGCTTCTTTCCCCCATTGGTGGAGGGTTTGGCCATCCCCATACACATTGGATAGTCTTGTTCTGCCGACTTTCCTCTGTGTATGGGCACCCTTATTCTCTTAGACATTCAGACACAAAAGGTGTAATAACTAAGCTCAGGAATAGCGGGTATAAGGCCTCATGCCCACGACTGTAGTGGTATGCCCGGCCGTGATTTGGGGCTCGGACGGCCGCAGTGTGTCACCCGCGAGCCGCCCGCAAATCGCAGGCCGTGCACATGGCCGCGTGCATTAATTTCTATGAGCCTGGACCGTAAAACACG
Organism: Rhinoderma darwinii; assembly: GCF_050947455.1. Taxonomy (NCBI): domain Eukaryota; kingdom Metazoa; phylum Chordata; class Amphibia; order Anura; family Rhinodermatidae; genus Rhinoderma; species Rhinoderma darwinii. The sequence continues at coordinate 370,651,582 of NC_134688.1, forward strand.
GCCGTAATAAGACATGTCCGTTCTTTTTGCGGTGCAGGCTCCTGGGCCATGCACGGATCTTGGAAACCATGGCCGTGTGCATCGGCCCACTGAAATGAATGGGACCGCAATTAACCCGCAGATTTGCGGGTGAATTGCAGGCCGCAAAAATACGTTTGTGTTCATGGGGCCTAAGGCTAGTACTCCATAGTGACATGGTGTCATGTTATTCACGGTAAAAATGCAGCCTCAATGTTTCCTTATGGAAAAAAAGTCGTAAGCGTCCTGGCAACCATTGCAGAGAAACTGACTCATTTGGATTTTTGCAATGGTTGCAAGTTCACAGTGACTTTTCTCTCCAAAGGGAAATATTGAAACGTACAGTATTGCTAAGCCAACAATTTTACTGCAACTCACGGACAACTCCATGGAGCCCAAGCTTTATAGAAGGTGTTTTGATTATTTATTGAGCAATGTAGTGAAATATAATTTGCGTCACGTCTGTATCTGGCTTTTCACAGGACTGCCTGCAAGAGATTGAGAAGGTGCTAAATCACCATTTCCAGATTGTGGGAATACTTGCAGTTGCTACAGCGGGAATAACCGTGAGTATTGTGTACATGTTTAAAACATTATCAAACTCAAATACTTGAGACACCTGATAAATGCAATACAGCCACCATTAGGTACTACTGTAAATAAAATATAGAGCCGCAGCCCTTTTTCAGATTTTCATTTTAGTTTTTTCCTCCCCACCTTCCAAAAGCCATAACGTCTTTATTTTTCCGTAGAATGTCCACCATCCAGCAGCACCAGTCAGTGATATACACTACCGTTCAAAAGTTTAGGGTCACTTAGAAATTTCCTTATTTTTTGAAAGAAAAACACAGTTTTTTTCAATGAAGATAAAATTAAATTAATCAGAAATACACTCTATACATTGCTAATGTGCTAAATGACTATTCTAGCTGCAAACGTCTGGTTTTTAATGCAATATCTACATAGGTGTAAGGAGGCCCATTTCCAGCAACCATCACTCCAGTGTTCTAATGGTACATTGTGTTTGCTAACTGTGTTAGAAGGCTAATGGATGATTAGAAAACACTTGAAAACCCTTGTGCAATTAAGTTAGCACCGCTGTAAACCGTTTTGCTGTTTAGAGGAGCTATAAAACTGACCTTCCTTTGAGCTAGTTGAGAATCTGGAGCATTACATTTGTGGGTTCGATTTAACTCTCAAAATGGCTAGAAAAAGAGAACTTTCATGTGAAACTCGACAGTCTATTCTTGTTCTTAGAAATGAAGGCTATTCCATGCGAGAAATTGCCAAGAAACTGAAGATTTCCTACAATGGTGTGTACTACTCCCTTCAGAGGACAGCACACACAGGCTCTAACCAGAGTAGAAAGAGAAGTGGGAGGCCCCGCTGCACAACTGAGCAGCAAGACAAGTACAATAGAGTCTCTAGTTTGAGAAATAGACGCCTCACAGGTCCTCAACTGGCAGCTTCATTAAATAGTACCCGCATAACGCCAGTGTCAACGTCTACATTGAAGAGGCGACTCCGGGATGCTGGCCTTCAGGGCAGAGAAAAAGCCATATCTGAGACTGGCTAATAAAAGGAAAAGATTAATATGGGCAAAAGCACACAGACATTGGACAGAGGAAGATTGGAAAAAAGTGTTATGGACAGACGAATCGAAGTTTGAGGTGTTTGGATTACACAGAAGAACATTTGTGAGACGCAGGACAACTGAAAAGATGCTGGAAGAGTGCCTGCCGCCATCTGTCAAGCATGGTGGAGGTAATGTGATGGTCTGGGGTTGCTTTGGTGCTGGTAAAGTGGGAGATTTGTACAAGGTAAAAGGGATTTTGAATAAGGAAGGCTATCACTCCATTTTGCAACACCATGCCATACCCTGTGGACAGCACATGATTGGAGCCAATTTCATCCTACAACAGGACAATGACCCAAAGCACACCTCCAAATTATGCAAGAACTATTTAGGGAAGAAGCAGGCAGCTGGTATTCTATCTGTAATGGAGTGGCCAGCGCAGTCACCAGATCTCAACCCCATAGAGCTGTTGTGGGAGCAGTTTGACCGTATGGTACGCAAGAAGTGCCCATCAAGCCAATCCAACTTGTGGGAGGGCCTTCTGGAAGCATGGGGTGAAATTTCTCCCGATTACCTCAGCAAATTAACAGCTAGAATGCCAAAGGTCTGCAATGCTGTAATTGCTGCAAATGGAGCATTCTTTGACGAAAGCAAAGTTTGAAGGAGAAAATTATTATTTCAAATAAAAATCATTATTTCTAACCTTGTCAATGTCTTGACTATATTTTCTAGTCATTTTGCAACTCATTTGATAAATATAAGTGTGAGTTTTCATGGAAAACACAAAATTGTCTGGGTGACCCCAAACTTTTGAACGGTAGTGTAGGTGGGTGCACGTCCCAGGAGCCCGATCACTGCTCCCAGATCCTCAATATTCGTCCAATAAGAGACAACACTCCAATTTGTGATAGAAAAAACGACTTTTTATTAGCCCCTGTGCGACGTTTCGGCTCTTTACATAGAGCCTTTCTCAAGCATACAGTAGTGTGACTACTTTTAGTTAATCCCTTCCCACCGCAGCCCTTTTTCAGATTTTCATTTTCGTATTTTCCTCCCCACCTTCCAAAAGCCATAACGTCTTTATTTTTCCGTAGATATAGTACTATGAGGGCTTGATTTTTGCGGGATAAGATGTAGTTTTTCGTAGCACCATTTATTATGCCATATAATGTACTAGGAAACGGGAAAAAAAATATTTGTGGGGTAGAAAATGAAAAAAACCGATTCCTCCATGTTTTTTTGCGCGCCGTTTTTACGGAATTCAATGTGCAATTAAAACAAAATGTTAACTTTATTCTGTGGGTCAATACGATTACGGCGATACCAAATATATATAGTTTTTTCGATATTTTACTACTTTTACAAGTAGAAACCTAAGTGTAAAAAAGAACATTAATTTTGTGTCGCCAAATTCCGAGAGCCATTTTTTTTATTTTTCCGTCGATTTAAGTGGTACGAGGGCTTATTTTTTGTGGGATAAGCTGTAGTTTTTAATAATACCATTTTGGTGTACAGGCGACTGTATGATCACTTTTTAGTTCATTTTTTAGGTGAGCAAAAAATAGAGATTCTGGCGTTTACAATTTTTTTTTACGGCGTTCACCGTGCGGGTTAAATAATGATATATTGTAATAGTTCAGACTTTTACGGACGCGGCGATACTAATTAGGAGGCAGGGCTTAATAGGTGCACAAAAATGGCAGACCTGGGGGCCTTCATTAAGCCCTCAGGCAGCCATAGCAACCATCACCCCCCCCGCAATTGCATTGTGGGGGCGCGATGAGCTGTTAGAGGGGGTCACCCCTCTTTCTAATGATTTAAATGCTGCGGTCGCTATTGACCGCAGCATTTAACGAGTCAAACGAGCGGGATCGCGGTCGAGCACGATGCCACTCGTTACTCTGAAGTGTCGGCTGTAACAAACAGCCGACACCCGCATCGTATGGAGCGGGTTCACTCCATGAGCTCGCTCCATACTTCCCCCTACCCGACTTTGGCGTATGGATACGTCAAATGTCGGGAAGGGGTTAATAATGTAAATACATGAAATGTTGTAATATATGAAATATGGGGAAACTGGCTTCTTCCTCACCTTCCAGTAGCCTGTAGTTCATTTTTCCTTTCCGTAGGCTCTCTGTGAATGATCATAAACCTCCTTTATCACTATTAGGGTATGTTCACACGCTAGCTGTCATTTACGGCTGAAATGACAGCCTGTTTTCAGAAGAAAACAGCTGCCTCGTTTCAGCCGTAAATGCTCCTCCTCGAAATATACGAGGCGTCTGTGACGCTCGTATATCTTGAGCAGCTCTTCATTGAGTTCAATGAAGAACGGCTCAAATTACGTTGCAAAGAAGTGCCCTGCACTTCTTTGCCGAGGCAGTCAATTTACGCGTCGTCGTTTGACAGCTGTCAAACGACGACGCGTAAATTACAGGTCGTCTGCACAGTACGTCGGCAAACCCATTCAAATGAATGGGCAGATGTTTGCCGACGTATTGTAGCCCTATTTTCAGACGTAAAACGAGGCATAATACGCCTCGTTTACGCCTGAAAATAGGTCGTGTGAACCCAGCCTAAAGCTGCAGTCTCTCTGGAGTAAACTCATGATGTGAGAGGGGACAGCAGCAGTGGGAAATATACACTATTTGGACAAAATTATTGGGACACAACTCTCAATCAAGGAATTCAGGTGTTTCAGTCAGTTCCATTGCCACAGATGTATAAAGTCAAGCACCTAGCCATGCAGTCTGGCTTGTGAAAGAATGGGTCGTTCTAAAGAGATCACTGAATTTGTGTGTGGTACTGTAATAGGATGCCACCATTGCAGCAAGCCAGTTCATGAAATGACTTCCCTCCCAAATATTCCACGATCAACTGTGATTGGTATTATTGTAAAGTGGAGGTGTTTAGGAACCACAGCAACAAAGTGGCAGACCACGTAAAGTTACAGAGCGGGGTCGTCGAGTGCTAAGGTGCATAAAAGCCGCCAACACTCTGCTGACTCAATAACTGGTTCCAAACCTCCTCTGTCATTAACATCAGAACAAAAACTGTGCCCGGGAGCGTCATGGCTTGGGTTTCCATTGCCTAGCAGTGCTTGCCAGCCTTATATCACCAAGCACTATGCCAAGCACCCATTGGAGTGTTGTAAAACATGCCAGCACTGGATGCTGGAATACTGCAAACGTGTTCTGTGGAGGGACAAACCACGCTTCTCTATCTGGCAGTCTGGGTTTGGCAAATGCCAGGAGAATGTTACCTGCCTGACTGCATTGTGCCAACTGTAAAGTTTGGTGAAGGTGGGATAATGCTACGCAGTTGTTTTCCAAGGGTTGGCCTAGGCCCCTAAGTTCCAGTGATGGGAAATCTTAATGCTTCATCATAAAAAGACATTTTGGACAATTCTAGCTTCCAACTTTGTGGGAACAGTTTGGGGGAGGCCATTTTCTGTTCCAGCATTACTATGCCCCAGTGCACAAAGCACGGTCCATAACTGCATGGTTGGGTGAGTTTGGTGTGGAAGAACTTGACTGGCTTCACAGAGGCCTGACCTCAACCCCATCATGAACTACATTGGAGATTGCGAGCCAGTCCCTCTCTCCCAACATTAGTGTCTGACCTCACTAATGGTCTTCTAGGTGAATGGGCAAAAATTCCCACAGACACACTCCAAAATCTTATAGAAAGCTTTCCCAGAAGAGCAGAAGCTATAAAAGGGGGATTTACTCCATATTAATTATTACGGATTTAGAATGGGATGTCATAAAAGCTCCTGTAAATGTAATGGGTAGGTGTCCCAATACTTTTGTCCATATGGTGTATAATTGGTCACATAGCACAGCTCCACAGCGCAGCAACAGGAAGAGCCCACCAACTCTTCATTATTTATGTAAATATATTTTCTTCATAACATTGCTAAGGGTAGAAAAAAAAACAAATATGCAGATTATTCAAACAATTTCTGGCTGCACTACATCTAATATACATCTACAGTTGCCTAATAAGGGTAAGTTCACACAGAGTTTTTTTGTTCACGTTTGTTGACGCGGAAACCGTGTTGGAAAACGCGCCCAAAAACTTCCAAAAATGCCTCCCATTGATTTCAATGGGAGCTGGGGGCGTTTTTTTCCGGGAGCGGAAAAACCATCTCGCGGTAAAAAGAAGCCACCTGCCCAATCTTCGGGCGTTTATGTCTCTGACCTCCCATTGACATCAATGGGAATCAGAGAAAGTGTATTTTGCTGCGTTTTTTGCCCGGGAAGCTCAATGGCCGCAGGCGAAAATCGGCGTGCAGGCAGAGCAAAATCTGCCTCAAAATTCCAAACGGAATTTTGAGGCAGATTTTCTGCTTGCAAAAAACTCAGTGTGAACCCAGCCTAAGACATTTGTGTTTTTTTTTTTTTGTAACGATAGGTATGTTTTAAATAAGGAGCTTGAACATAAAATATGTTGACAGCAAAGTTTTAATAAAGTTACATCAATTCTTAATTCCTATCGACAAATATTTAGCTGATGCTACTTCTAGCACTGGAAAAAACGTAAATCATCTTGGTGGCAGGTTGCCTGTGGCAGGACAGTTTTACAAGTTACTACCTCTATGGTGTCTAATTTAAACATACGATACATATTATACACATGCTATATTTTTTACTTTTCTTTTTGTAATGATTTCCCTAAACATTTATATCCAAGTAATCTCGTAACCTCAATTGTGTGTTCACAGCTTAGACAATTCTACGTCTATGAACGCTCATCTGTAAAACCCCCTTAAGTATGAAGCCCGCAGGAGTAAGATGCGCTTAATTTATTAAGAGGTGCATGCCTCTTAATAAATTTGTTGCATCTTGTACAGTCTATGCACTAAGAAAGCGAAATCCACACCAGTTGCAAGCTGGCGTAGATTTTCACATATAATTTAAGCCAATTTCTGGTGTAAATTATCATAATTGTGTTGGGCTGTTGTGCTTCCCACATTTTGCCGTATCCATAGAACAAATGGATGACACGGGCTCAGAAGTTGAGTCTGTGTCATCATCCACAGGCTGCCAACTGCTGCTATGGCAACAGGAGGCCTAACAATGGCCTCCTGCTCTGCCATTACGGAAGCAGATTATGCCCCACCCGGAGGCGGAGCCTAATCGGCTTGCTGTCAGTACATTGCACTACATAGGTTGTGCAATGTATTCAGGGAAAAAAACTGACAGTTGGCCTTCAAGTCCCCTAGTGGGACTAAAAAACATTTATAAATAAAAAAAAAAAAAGTTGTAAAACCGCCCTTTTTCCGTAATCAAGTCCTTTATTATTGAAAAAAAAAAAAGCCACAAATAAACATATTTGGTATCGCCGCAACCGTAACGGCCTGAATTATAAAAATATTATGTTATTTATTCCACGCAGTGAACAGCGTAAAAAAAACTTCTAAAACAATGCCAAAATTTCAGTTTTTTGGTCACTTTGCCCTACAAAAATTGAAATAAAAAGTGATCAAAAAGTTGCATGTATCTAAAAATTGCACCTATAAAAACTATAGCTCGTCTAACAACCCCTCATACATCTCAGTCGATGAAAAAATAAAAAAAAGTTATGGTTCTCACAACATGGCGACAGAAAAAATACATTCTTTTTACAAAAGCTATTTTATTGTGCAAAAAGTTGTAAAACATAAAAAAGTTGTATAAATTAGGTATCGCTGGAATCATACTGACCCGCAGAATAAAGTTAACATGTAGTTTATAACGCGTGGTGAACGCTGTATAAAAAAAACTATGCCAGAATTGCTGTTTTTTTTTTGTAACCTTGCCTCCCAAAAAAATAGGATAAAAAGTGATCAAAAAGTCGCATGTACCCCAAAATGGTACCAATAATAAATACAGCTCATCCCACAAAAAAACAGTCGTCATGCCACTACGTCTATGAAAAAATAAAATTAGTTAAGGCTCCAATAAGTCAAGAAATAAAAAATATGCAGTTGTGCCGGTCCGAGGGGAACATTTCTTCTGTTTCAAGAGGCGATTTATCAAGGCCCTAAAATTAGGGAACTAGGAAGGGGAGGACCCAAACATATCTGCTGGAAGCGAGGGCGCCCGTATTCTACCAGGACAACACTTCCTAGCAAAATTCCCCAAACTGCAAAGGTGCAGAGTGTGGACCAAAAGGGGAATAAGAAAGGACATCATTTATCAGTGCGACACCGGCCTGTGCATAAATGATTGCTTTACAGCGTAACAAATATCTATGGATTATTTCATTGTTTTTTTTAACCCATTATTATACCACCACACTATGCCCCTGATGTATTCTGCCCATCTTACATATGCCCCCACATTATAAACTGAAATACAAGTAAAACTCCAAACTAAACTACTACCAAGCAAAGTCCACGCTCCAAAAGCCAAATGGTGCTCCCTCCCCTCTGAACCCTACAGTATGAACAAATAGCGATTTACTTCCACATATATGGCATCGCCAAACCAGGAAGAACACATTTAAAAAATTTTGGGGTGTGTGTCTCCAGTGGCACAAGCTGGGCATGACATATTTGCCACTGAAATGTCATATCTAGGGAAAAATTAATGCCTTTGAGGGGTGTAGTTTCCAAAATGGGGTCACTTCTCAGGGGTTTCTTTTATTATTTCACATCAGAACCTCTGCAATTGTGAACAAATACTTTGTAAGTCGCCAAATTAGGCCTCAATTTCTCATGGTACTCTACACTCCTGTGCCCTGTCGATTGTCCAGGCAAAATATTAGTGTCCCATGTAGGGTGTTTGTAAAAACGGGAATCACGGCATAATATTTAGAGAGCTGTCTTGTAATAGTGGCACAAGCTGGGCACCACATATTGGCATATCTATGGAAAAATTCCCATTTTCACTCTGCAACATCGAGGGCACACTAATTTCTGCAATGCTAACATGCTTACTACACCCCTAGGTGAATACCTTGAGGGGTGTAGTTTCCAAAATGGAGTCACTTCTGGGGGGTTTCCACTGTTTTGGTCCTTCAGGGGCTTAGCACCCAGAAACCAATCCAGTAAAATCTGCACTCCAAAAGCAAAATGGTGCTCCTTCCCTTCTGAGCCCCACTGTGTGTCCAAACAGCAGTGTATGACCACATATGGGGTATTGCCGTACTCGGGAGAAATTGCTTTACAAATGTTGGGGTTCTTTTTTTACTTTATTTGTTGAGAAAATGAAAAATTTTGAGTTAAAGCTACGTCTTATTGAGGAAAAAGTTTTTTTTTTATTTTCACTGCCCAATTCTAATAAAATCTATGAATCACCTGTGGGGTCAAAATGGTCTCTACACCCCTCAATGAATTCCTTGTGGGGTGTAGTTTCCCAAAATTTTTTGGGGATGTTTGCTTTGTTTTGGCATCACAAGACCTCTTCAAACCTGACATGGTGCCTAAAATATATTCTAATAAAAAGAAGGCCCCAAAATCTACTAGGTGCTCCTTTGCTTCTGAGGCCTCTGTTTCAGTCCATTAGCACACTAGGGCCACATGTGGAATATTTCTAAAAACTGCAGAATCTGGGGAATACATTTTGAGTTGCGTTTCTCTGGTAAAACCTTCTGTTGTACAGAATTTTTTAAATTTAATATAAATTTCTGCAAAAAAAATAAATTGGTATATTTCACCTCCACTTTGCTTTAATTCTTGTGAGACACCTAAAGGGCTAAGAAACTGTCTAAATGCTGTTCTGAATACTTTGAGGGGTACAGTTTTTTAAAATGTGGTGACTTATGGGGGTTTGTATTGTATAGGCCCCTCAAATTCACTCAAGAACTGACCAAAATAGCCGCCACACAGCTTAGTACAGTAACACATGATTGTAGTGAGCGGGGCTGCGGCTGTGAAATACAGCCATTGCCCCGCTCCTGACAAGTCCGCGTGAGGTGATGCGGCCAGCGCTGCACTAATGAGCGCCGCACTGAAGAGAGAGAACATGGTAGTCGCACTTCAAAACACCCCCATATTCTGTCTAAGGTGGCGGCGATCATTAGTGCCGCGCCGGCTGCATCACCTCATGCTGACCGCGTACGCACATTTGTCATGAGCAGGGCAATGACTATCACACAGCCGCGGCCCCGCTCTAACGGCGGAGATCAGAGGAACCTCTGACTTCTGCCGCTATTCCTGTGAATGCTGCTATCAAAGCTGACCGTAGCATTCAAGGGAAAAATGAAAAGGGGGATGCCCCTTGGATCGCGTCACAGGGAATCCCTGTGACGCGATTAAGGGGCATACCATATATGGGCAGACAGCCCAGGGTCAATTGAAGGACCCCAGTGCTGTCTGACCATATTTCCTGTTGTTAGGGCATACTTAGGTATGTCCTATCAACTGCCTGTGTACACAGGCTAACATACTGGTATATAGATGTATTAAAGTTTAAAAATTAAAAAAATAAAGTAATGTTAAATTAAAAAAATACATATACACATTTTTTACAATGAATATTAAAAGTCTCAATACATAAATTATACATATATTCTGTATCGGCGCGGCCGTAATAACCTGCACAACAAATGTATAGCTTTCTTTCACTTATTAACGTGAGGCACGAGGTGTTATAAATGTTCTATCTCTATGTACCTCACATTAATAGTAATTAACCGCATCATGCACCTCACACATTAACCCAATGTTGTCCATTATGACTGGGAAACATGATGGGGTTAATTACTATTAATGTGAGACACTTAGGGTATGTTCACACGTGCACGTCCGTTACGGCTGAAATTATGGAGCTGTTTTCAGGAGAAAACAGCTCCTGAATTTCAGACGTAAATGCATGTGCGGGCGTTTTTCGCAACGTCCATTACGGACGTAATTGGAGCTGTTTTTCAATTGAGCCAATGAAAAACGGCTCCAATTACGTCTCAAGACGTAACATGCACTTCTTTGACGCGGGCGTCTTTTTACGTGCCGTCTTTTGACAGCGGCGCGTAAAAAAACTGCCTGTGTGCACAGAACATCGTAACCCCACTCATTTCAATGGGCAGATGTTTGCCGACGCTTTGGAGCCGTATTTTCGGACGTAATTTGAGGTGTAAAATGCCAGAATTACGTCCGTAAATAGTGCGTGTGAACCCAGCTTTAGAGGTTAAAAATTCATCACACCATGTGCCTCATATCAGAAAATAGAAGAACTTCTTTTTTTTAAATTATTATTATTGTTGGCAAAGTATCGTTTTGGTATCGAGAACCGCAATACTACACAAAGTATCCGTATCGACGTCCAAATTCTGGTATCGTGACAATCCGGCCACAGTATAAAGTCCCCAAAGTATAATGCCCCAATAGGCACCCCCACAGTATATCATACTCCTATAGTACCTCTCCACACTGTATAATGCTAATTTCCTCCCCAGATTGTTACCCCCCCACACACAGCATAATGCCCCTATAGTGCCACCCACACACAATATAATGCCACCCACACACAAACACAATATGCCTTCAAAGTGCCACACTCACACACAGTATAGAGCCCCCATAGTGCCCCCCCCCCACAGTATAATGCCCCCTGAGGACCCTAAACACAGTATAATGCCCCTATAGTGCCTCTCCACACAGTATTATGCCCTAATAGTAGCTCCCACACAGTATAATGCCCCCATAGTAGCTCCCCACACAGTATAATGCCCCCATAGTACCTCCCCACACAGTATAATGGCCCCATAGTGCTACCACACAAAGTATAATACCCCACCATAGTGCCCCCACACAGTATAATGACCATGTTACCTCCCCAAACAGTATAATGCCCCCATAGTGTCGTCCCCCCCATTGTATCATGCCCCCATAATGCCTCTCCACACAATATAATGCTCAGTGCCTCCTCACAGTATAATGCCCCATAGTGACCCCCCACACTGTATCATACCCCATTGCGTCTTCACACTGTATAATCCCCCCACTGCCTCCCCACAGTATAGTGCCCCACACACAAAGCATAATGCCCTCATTGTGCCCTCCACATACAGTATCATGTCCCCCATAGTCCATTTAATAGTATAATGCCCCCCATAGTGCCCCACACACAGTATAATGCCCCATAGTGCCATTTATCTAACCCCACCCCCAAATCCCTGTTAAGACACACTGAGGTTAGCCCACACCATATAGGTTAGCCCACTCCGTATAATGCCCCCATAGAGACTCCCCACAGTGTAATGCCCCCATTGTGTCTTTCTACAATATCATACCCCCATAGCTCTGGGCTATGGGCATTATATTGTGCAAGTGTGGGGGGCATTATTCTGTGGGGAGGCACTATGCTGGGCTGTGGGAGGACACCCCACAGCCCTTCATAGTGCCTCCCCACCGCATAATGCCCCCATAGTGCCCCCCACACAATATAATGCCCAGATAGTTCCCCCCCACACAGTATAATGCCCCATAGTGCCTCTCCACTGTATAATGCCTCCATAGTGCCTCCCACAAACAGTGTAATTCCCCCACACACAATATATTGCCCCCATAGTGCCTCCTTAAAATAATAAAATATATACTAACCTACCCTCGTTCCCACAATGAATGGAGATCCCTCAACACGTGTAAGCTGGTTTGTGCTGTGCTGTGTGTGGCTTGGTGCAGACCTGCACAATGCAGTGACATCGTGGCAGGTTTCACAGTGTGAAGGGTCAAGTAGGGAGCTGACGGCTCCCTGCTCCTCCATTTGATTCAACTGTATCTGTGTCCTAAAGACGCAGGTACAGTTGAAACCGGGACATGCTGCCGGATACCCGGGACAGTGGAACACCGCCCGGAATCTGGGAGTGTTGGATCCGGGAAGGTTGGGAGGCATAGAAAAATATCAAGATATGGACTGCTAACAACCATGCACGACCTGTTTGACAAAAATATATTGTCCGCATCAGATAAACAGCATGATCATCTTTGAGAGATAGGTGAATGTCAAACACTTGACTTAGTCTATAAAACCCCACAGGTATTGCTAACCATCCTTCTACTGGGGAAACAAACAACTCAACACTATAGTTTTAAAGGGTGTGTAGCGGTCATGAAAATTTGAGCTAGAATGACAAAACTTGTCATCTGACATATGAAGTTGTGTTTTATGGACTGATTAGTGTAAATTTGAGATCTTTGGGAATAACTGAAGGTAGTATGTATACCGCTAAAGTAATGAAACAAATCTGCAACCACCAGTCAAGTATGGTGAAGAATTTGTACAAATTTGGAGATTTATTACATTACCTCGAGTTATTAATTTGTTTGTTGATTTGAAGGCACCACGACTGCTGATAGTACAAACACATTTTAAAGAGACACTCCGGATAAAACAAAACTTTCCCATGTGTACCATTATGGTTTTCCATGTGTCAGTCTCTCACCTGTTATATTTCTTGCTGCTGCTCTCTCTATATATCAGACTGGGATGGTTGCTTAGCAGCAGTGTGAATCAGGCTCAGTGACACGCTTTCTCTACTTGATTCTATGGAGATCTATGTGTCACCCATCACAGGCTTCAGCAGTTCCTGTACCACACTAGTTTTCCACAGGGGGGACAGAAACTTCTATCATCAGCTGTCACTGATACTTAGACAGGTTCCTGTCACACAGGTATAATATAGAAGAATATATTGCAGCCTCCCTGTCTGTATACTTATGGTTTCTCAGCTTATTTAGGAGAATATAGACAGAATGATAATCACAGTGTACCCCAGCCTGCAGAAATAGTATGGTCTGAATCCTCATGGGATTGATAGCAAAACAAAGAGGAAGAGAAAGCTGGGGAAATCTAAGAATCAAGATGGAGGCTTTTTTAAACCACAGACAAGGCAGCAGTTCAAAAAGTAAATACAGTAAACCTAAAAGAAGTGTAGAGTGTGGTATACAGACAGGTGGGAAATGCAGACATGGGAAGTTGTGTTACCAATGGAAGTCTTCTTTAATACATCATCGAGTATCCTCTGGAAAACTTTTCATTGGGAAAAAAAAATAATTTTACGGCAAGATAAAGACCCTTAGCACACTTTTGTGAAGGTCAAGACAAACTTATTAAAAAAAAGAAGCACCTGGACCGAAGCTTAAAAAGCTCATCTTCATTGAAGGTGTTTCGGATTATTTCAATCGCTAAATTGAAAATGTCAGCAGATTTAACCCTTATAAACTCAACACCGCAAAATCAAGAGCGGAAGGGGAGGGATTTGGGAGTGGTTGTTGCTAATAATGCAGGACACGTCACAGATGAAAGAACGCCAAGCAGACGCTTAATTATTCATTAGCATATGGCACAAGTGAATAAAAAATAATTTCCTCAAGTTTACTTGGTTTATGATAGCAAATATAGGGACTTATTAGGCTGGGTTCACACTGAGTTTTTTGACGCGTAAACCGCGCCAAAAAACTCGTCAAAAACGGCCCGAAAATGCCTCCCGTTGATTTCAATGGGAGGCGGGGGCGGTTTTCTCCCGCGAGCGGTACAACTGCCTCGCGGGAGAAAGAAGCGACATGCCCTGTCTTCGGGCGTTTCCGCCTCTGACCTCCCATTGACTTCAATGGGAGGCAGAGAAAGCGTATTTCGCGGCGTTTTATGCCCGCGGCGCTCAATGGCCTCGGGCGAAAAACGCTGTGAAAATCTGTGTGCAAGGAGAGGAAAATCTGCCTCAAAACTTCCAATCAGAATTTTGAGGTAGAAATTCCGACCTGCAAAAAAACTGTGTGAACGTAGCCTTTGCTATGTTCACACAGAGTATTTTGCAGGAGGAATATCTGCCTCAAAATTCCGCTTGGAAGTTTGAGGCAGATTTTCCTCTCCCTGCACGCTGATTTTCGCGGAGTTTTTCGCTGCGTTTTTCGCCCACGGCCATTGAGCGCCGCGGGCATAAAACCCCGCGAAATACGCTTTCTCTGCCTCCCATTGAAGTCAATGGGAGGTCAGAGGCGGAAACGCCCGAAGATAGGGCATGTCGCTTCTTTTTCCCGCGAGGCAGTTTTACTTCTCGCGGGAAAAAGACGCCGATGCCTCCCATTGAAATCAATGGGAGGCATTTTCGGGCCGTTTTTGCCGGCAAAATACTCCGTGTGAACCCAGCCTTAAATTGTTTTCCCAGCACCTATTTATCAGCGTTAAGAGTTTATGGGCGTCAAACCTACTGATAGATTCACTTTAATCTTAAATGAACACAACACTGGACAATACATGGTGAAATTTAAATTGAGGTGCCCACTTTGTCTATTTTATTCTGTAAATAAGAGTCCATAATTCAGACCCTTGTAACTTTTTTTTTTTAAATAAAAGAAACCTTTAAATCAGCATATCACAAAATGTACAGTGAAAATCATAAGAAAATCGCAGTAAAATTAAGCATGTGTACAAGTACAACGTCTCCTTATATCATAAAATACACAATACTATAATTTTCTTTTAAAAGAAAAAGCTCCACAATGCGGCAGCAACAGGGGCACAAAAGGGAAGGAAAATAAGGGAGTCTGCAAAATAAACAGAGGATTAAAAAGATATCGGCTGTGTACCCTAATAGCAGAAACATTATTGTAAAAGTAAAGTCGTCTTTTCCTATAATTAGTCATGTACCCTGAGATTGTAGTAGGACTATCCACCCAGCCCTTCCATATCTTAAGGAATTTGCCAGGGCATCTGCAAACCGTGTAGTTAAGGAGAACCTTTCACCTGCCCAGACATGTACAGCTGAGTGCACCATGTAATAGGCAGGCGGAACGGAGCCCTAGCGCAAATGTGAACAAAGCCTTACTTCACAGATCCATGCCCATGCCTCTCAGGAAGGCTTTTTGGATGCTTCCAAGTGAACAAGATACAGACCCTAAGGCTGGATTCACACGAGCATGTTCGGTCCGTAATGGACGGAACGTATTTCGGCCGCTAATCCCGGAACGAACACACTGCAGGGAGCCGGCTCCTAGCATCATAGTTATGTACGACACTAGGAGTCCCTGCCTCTCCGTGGAACTACTGTCTAGTACTTAAAGAGGCTCTGTCACCAGATTTTGCAACCCCTATCTGCTATTGCAGCAGATGGGCGCTGCAATGTAGATTACAGTAACGTTTTTATTTTAAAAAAACGAGCATTTTTGGCCAAGTTATGACCATTTTTGTAGTTATGCAAATGAGGCTTGCAAAAGTCCAAGTGGGTGTGTTTAAAAGTAAAAGTCCAAGTGGGTGTGTATTATGTGCGTACATCGGGGCGTTTTTAATACTTTCACTAGCTGGGCGCTCTGATGAGAAGTAACATCCTCTTCTCTTCAGAACGCCCAGCTTGTGACAGTGCAGATCTGTGACGTCACTCACAGGTCCTGCATCGTGACGGCCACATCGGCACCAGAGGCTACAGTTGATTCTGCAGCAGCATCAGCGTTTGCAGGTAAGTCGATCTTACCTGCAAACGCTGATGCTGCTGCAGAATCAACTGTAGCCTCTGCTGCCGATGTGGCCGTCACGATGCAGGACCTGTGAGTGACGTCACAGATCTGCACTGTCAGAAGCTGGGCGTTCTGAAGAGAAGAGGATGTTACTTCTCTTCACAGCGCCCAGCTAGTAAAAGTAGTAAACACGCCCCGATGTACGCACATAATACACACCCACTTGGACTTTTACTTTTAAACACACCCACTTGGACTTTTGCAAGCCTCATTTGCATAATTACAAAAATGGTCATAACTTGGCCAAAAATGCTCGTTTTTTAAAAATAAAAACGTTACTGTAATCTACATTGCAGCGCCTATCTGCTGCAATAGCAGATAGGGGTTGCAAAATCTGGTGACAGAGCCTCTTTAAAACATGATTACAGTACGGGACAGTTGTCCTGCAGCGAGGCAGGGACTCCTAGCGTCGTACATAACTATGATGCTAGGAGCCCGGCTCCCTGCACTGTGTTCGGTCCGGGACTTGCGGTCGAAATACGTTCCATCCATTATGCTCGTGTGAATCCAGCCTTATTCTTTACCTCGTTTCATTTGTATTGTGAAATATTTAATCATTTTATATATGCAATGGTTCCTTCTCTTGGTTCCCTGTTTGGTCCTCTATATTCCCCCTAAGAACGCACTTTCCATATATTTACCATATGTTCATCTTCACAAACAATAAAACAATAGATAAGCTTTATCTTGTACTAAAGGAGGGGGAGCTTAGTGTCTTTGCAAGAACGGTTTTCTCACTGAACCTGTGAGGTAAATCCTACACACAAGTTACTATTGTCTATATATTTAGAACTGACTCATTGTCATAATTACTAAGCACTGTGGCCTGCTCCACCTGTGTAGGCCGATGGGCTCACTAACATAACAGCTACTCATCATCATTTCCAGCGGTCCTGGTTTGGGCACATTTCTATATCTTTGATTTTTCCATTTTGTTCTTTTTTCCTAGTTTCTAGTTGTCCACACCCTACTAATAACATATACTAAAAACAACAGAGACAACCCTTTTCCATGTGACTTATTAGGTCATATTGATGTCATAGAAGGGACCAAAAAGTAGCTGTCACTCTGGCAAATGAATGGGTGACATTTAATACATTTTCCCTGCAGCAGCCATGAAATGTCTGGCCAGACACCGCTGATCACCAGGGTTTCTGTAGTCGGACGCGCATCGATCAGATGATCACTAACAATTTAAAAAGGGGAAATTTTGGAGGAATTTTCAGATTCACTACTGCTGTACTACAGACCCATTAAACTGAAACAGAAACCGCTTTGTCAGAATACAGGCTGTCATAAATGACTGATTCATGAACAGATGTGCCAGAGCCTATTTTAAAGTCTGTAGTAATGTCATGTTGAATATTTTATGTGCTTGTATTACATTAAATGTAATTTCTATACATCTATTTTGTGCCAATAACGTTATTACCACTTCTGTGCTTACATCAAAGTATCTATATATTATTCAATATGTACCTGCTACTTCCGTTTTTGCTTTCTGTCACAGGAATGCGTCGGCAGGTTCTCCATATGTATACATCCAATGGAAGGCTGCGACATATGCCATTATATAGATAGATATACAGTGGTATACGTCGTCCCTTGCCTCCCATTGTAAGACAAACTTTTTTTTTTTTTACCTCCACCGACTAAGCTTTCCTCTACAGTTAAAAATAAATAAATAAAAAAAAAGGTATGCTGATCAATACCAGCCCGGTGTATGCCGAAAGGACACTTTTCTTGTCATATACCCTGTGGATAGGGCACTATGGATACATTCTGAATTTGTGCCAGGAGCTTTCCCAGTGCATACCCCAAATGTAGGGCAGAAACAAGATGTGAAAAGATCCTAATAGATCAGGCCTGTCTGCATTTTTTTTTTTAAACAGACATAAAAGGCCCAATATTTTGTATCCTTGCACACGAACCAAGAGCCATATGAGCGTTGCTCTTGCACAGCGGTGACACCTAGAGACGTAAAAGACAAATACTTCAAATGTATTATCACTGGCAATCTGGAGATTTCTTAGGTTCTTGGTGCACAGATCCCAGCAAAGCTCACTGCATTCAAAGCAATTACATAGCGTGTACAATTGTGGGTTTAGTACAATGGAGATGTTCTTAAATAGAAATATATCAACAATTCAGATCCCTCACATGCTAAACTGTTCAAATACCACATATGTACAGTAATGTGCTAAGGCCTACAAGGACTTAGATCCACTGGCGTGGTGCCACACAAGTGCTAGTTATAGTTATGTACAGTAGAAAAAGAATGTCCATCAAATTCAGTATAGCTGGCACAATGCTTTATATGCAGTTCTCTGAAATCTAATAAATCACATAAATAGGGCAAGTTGTGATATGTGACTACAGCTCTGCTAGAATGCCTATATGATGTCTGAGGTAGTCTGAAATCCACCTCCTGTCATCATTGGTTCAGGCTGCTCTCTCCCTCTGCACTGCGGCACCGTAGTCCATCACATGCGCTCCAGAAAGTCAGTGCAAGGGGAGCAGATTTCTATTACAGAATGAGTATAAAGTGCAAACCAATTCTGAGAAAAAGATGAACTTCAGGTAATTACTGCACAAATACTAACGTAAAGGGGAGCCTAGAGAAATGCTTTAAGTGTAGAAGTAGTCCACCTTTCTGCTGGTCTGTACCTGGTTCTGCTTGTGGGACCCAATGTGTTTGTCACTTTTTGTCGCCTGGTTTTGGATTTGTGGCCAGGTTTCAGGTACAGGGTTAGAACGAGACTTATGTTTATCCTTCATCCATAAAGTTAGGAGGTATGTCTCTGAGCCCATACGTACACAGTCAGACCCTCACCTCAGATGAAGAAGATCATTGGCCTGGCTCCTGCAATATTTTCTAGCCATCAAAAGCCAGTAAAAGTTCTAGTTCAGTGGGAGGGATGAGTCTCTATCAGTTCGATTTGCGTAAAGGAACAACAATCTAGATGTGGTGTGTCCCCAGCTAGAGAGGGGCCAACACATATTTTGTATACATGAGTTTCTCTGCTGACTGTGTCTGCTCCTGGTTACCTTTTTAGACTAAAGAGTATCTAATACAACAAAAATGTCTCATTTCATGCCTTTGCTCAGCCCTTGGATATTGCTCAAGCCTAAAACCACAAATACCACTAAGTATTAAAACTGACTATCATCTGTGTGGTTGTAATTCATTTTTTGGGTGTAATTTGAGGTCTTCTGGAGTAATGGGACATGTATCCTGTCTAGACAACAAAAAGAAAAGACTATTGATCCTAGAAATGGAGCAATCTAAAAAGTGTTTGAGGTCTAGAGTTTTAATTAGAAATATCAAATTTCAGAATTGTCCTCTTCCTTTTATCTTATTTTGGCATTTTCAAACCGATATATCTGTTTCGGGGGAAGGCTTCGTAGCAACTATTATGGCTGCCGTTACAGTTCCTAAATAAGTTGTCACCTTTCTTCTCCAGACTCCTGAACCACAACCTCTGAGGGAGGTGCACTGGCATCTATATGGATTGTCCCTACATATTCTGACACTGTCCAATTAGTGCTGACAATGACAGACTCCATAGGGACTGGGGTTGTCACGATGCCAATATTTGGACTTCGATACCGATATTTAGTGTAGTGTCAAGATTCTCGATACCAAAACGATGCTTTGCCAACAACATAAAAAAAAAATATATATATATATATATATATATATATAAGTGCTTCCTTTTTCTGATGGGAGGCAAGTGGTGATATCAATTTTGAACCAGCATGTGCCTCACATTAATAGTAATTAACCCCATCATGCACCTCACACATTAACCCAATCTCTCCCATTATGACTGTGACGTATTTGATGGGACCACTTACTATACTATTAATGTGAGGCACATGGAGGTACTAAATTCAAAACGCCATGTGCCTCATATTAGTAGGTGACCCCATCATTTCCCTCACATAAAGGCAGCATTGGGGTAAACCCCTTAAAGACAAGGGCCTTGAGAATATAACAATATTTTTAATTTTCCTATTTGCATCCCGGTGCTCATAACTATTTTATTTTTTGCTCGACATGAGAGTGATTTTTCGGAATGAGTTGTACTTTATGTTGGTGCTATGATTTAGTAAATTTACATTATTATTTAATTTATAGAACATTTTATTTTGGCAAACAGTCAGAAAAAAAGCAGTTTAATTCCAGCTTTCATGTATTATTTTTTTACAGCATACACCGATCATAAATGATGCTATAAATTTGTTTTGCAGGTTGTTACGGTTATGATTATACCAAATATGTGTCTATTATTTTATATATTGTAAAAAAAATTGTGGGTATTTCTTTTACTAATTTTTATTAATTTAACATTACTTTTGTAAAAAATGTATTAAAAAAATAAATAAATCCCATATGGATATTTTTCATTCAGATTTTTATTTTTTAACTATAATGTACTGCCATGAATCTATATGCCCGTATATTAGCTTGTGTACTGATAGTAGGCAGGCAGTGGTTAGGGCATACCTAAGGATTCTTTAAAGGTGTTTTTCCGATTTATTTAAAAAGTTGGCGAATGTAGAAGGGATGCAAAAAAAACAAATAAAAAAAGAGTAATTACTCAACTCACGAAACCCCGTTGTCCCAGCGCTGCCGCTCCGTTCCTTCGATGTCGTGCCCATCTACCCACGTGATCGCTGCAGCCAATCACTGGTCTCAGTGGGTATATGACACAGGAGTACTGAGACCAGTGATTGGATGCAGCAATCACGTGGGTAGACGGGCACGTCATCGCTGCAACTTTGTCAAAACAG
Organism: Rhinoderma darwinii; assembly: GCF_050947455.1. Classification (NCBI taxonomy): domain Eukaryota; kingdom Metazoa; phylum Chordata; class Amphibia; order Anura; family Rhinodermatidae; genus Rhinoderma; species Rhinoderma darwinii. The sequence goes on from NC_134688.1 coordinate 370,672,410, forward strand.
CGGCGGGAAGAAATGGAGCAGCGGCGCAGGAACGATGGGGATCTGTGAGTTCAGCAATGACTTTTTTTTTTTTGCATCCCTTTTACCGTGGCCAGCTTTTTAAATAACTTGGAAAACCTCTTTAAAAACAAGAAATATGGTCACACAGCCCTGGGGTGCTGGTCTGTCTGTTTATATAAGGTATGTGCCTCGATCCCTGTGATGCGATGAAAGGGGGTCCCCCCTTCTCATTTTACTATTGAATGTTGCAATCCACTGCATTTAGGGTGTAAAGGCGGAGATCAGAGGTTTCTCTGATCTCTGTCGTTAGAGCCAGGCTGTGGCTGTGTTTTACAGTCTATGCCCCGCCTCTGATCGCTCAGGAACACTTGCTGTGTGCAATCAGCATGATGTGTATGTCCATCATAATGCAGCAACGTCTAGCCACTCATGACCAGCATAGACGTCAAGCGTAGTCAACAAGTTAATGTAAGTCATGGAAGGAGGAGCGTTCCTACCTTCTCCTGTGATGCATGCGGCGTGGCACTAATGAGCGACGATTCAGGGTGGGCACTCAAGAACATTGTGGGCGCTGTGCAGTGAGCGCATCATGTTATCTCTAGTACAAGTGACTAGATTCATGTATTTCAATACTAAGCTTTGTGTGGCCGCACTGCTTAGTATTGAAACACATAAATTCCTGGTATATTTGCTCCCTCACAGTATCTAAATAGCATCCAAAATTTGATGCATCGTGCAACCCTAGTAGGGACACACTATTGACAAGGGGAATAGTAATGCCCAGTTGTCAATTTATTCATACACTACCAGGAGGAATAATAGAGAAATGGAACAAAGCAGATTTCTAAAAAAGAAGCTTCTCCAGAGTTGTGGAGAACAGTATTTGCTAAAACAGACAAGTCCGGAGAGCTTTACTAAGCTATATTCTTACACACTCATTTTGTAACCGGCATTTGGACATACTCCCACGTCCTAATTGCGGTGCTTACTTTAATAGTACGTCCAGGTGATCATCTGGCCATTTAACTCCTTGGATGCAGCGGTCTGTGGCAACCACGGACCGCTGCATCCAAGAAGGACCACGGCATCAAAGAAGTTTGACAGAGAGAGGGCTCACTCTGTCGGTCCATCAGTGCCCATTTGATGCATTGCATGGCACCAATTAGTTACCATGGCAGCCGGGGACCCAACAAATGCCCCCAGCTCTGCCATAGATTTAAGCCTATTTGGAAATGCCAGGGGAATGGCCTTATAATTTCCCTCTCAGTGTTAAAATTTACAAGCAATATTGCTGTGGAATAGGAAGTATTCCAAAGCATTATGTATGCGATCAAATGATCGCATATCTTCAAGTGTCCTAGGGGGAGGAAAAAGTTAAACATTAATTTTTATTTTAAAAAAAAAGTCTGTTTTAAAAAAATTATATAAAACACCCCCCCTTTTCAATAAAAAATATTTAATCGTTGTGCTATGCTTGTAACTTCCATTTACTTCTATGGGAGTCACAGAAGCAACCTAGGCTGTTTCTGTGTTCCAGGCCACCTTGCCACGGAGTTTCTGCCTGCAAACGGCAACCATTGACCGTCTCACCAGGTACAGAAGGGGTGGGGAAGCCTCTGATCTCCAGAGATTGGACCTGCATCTATCAGACATTATGGCCTATTCTATGGATATGTCATAAATGTCTGAGAAGGGAATACCCCTTTAACATACAGCACTTATAAAGATCACATAAAAAATTGCGTATTTGCATTTTTTTCCCATCCGCCTTATAAATGAATAAAAGTTAATCAGTAACAACTACAATTTGTCTCGCAACCCCCCACCCCCACTGCCCATACTTCTACATCCAAAAGAAAAATAAAAAAGTTATGGCTCTTGAAACAGAGACATAATAGCTGCAAGTGTCCACCCTTCTGGAGCTGAATTCAGGGACAACTGATTATTAGGCCGGATTCACACTAAGCTTGTTCGGTCTGTGATGTACGGACCGTATGCCGGCAGTATTTGCCGGACAGAACACACTGCAGGGAGCCGAGCTCCTAGCATCGTAGTTATCTATAGCGCTAGGAGTCCCTGCCTCACTGCGGAAAACTGTCCCATGCTCTAATCATGTTTTCAGTACGGGACAGTAGTTCCACGGAGAGGCAGGGACTCCTAGCGTCATAGATGACTATGATGCTAGGAGCCCGGCTCCCTGCAGTGTGTTCGGTTCGAGAAATACTGCTGAATACGGTCCGTATATCACGGACCGAAGACGCTCGTGTGAATCCGACCTTTAGAAAGAGAGCGCCTGCAGAGGGGAAAACTGCTGAAAAATACATGATACGAGCCTTATAATGGCCAGAAAGTGTTATTCCTCATGTATAGACAAATGAAAGCTTATTCTGAAAAGTCACCTGAAAGGACACGGACACTTTAATTTATCCCAGTGTAGAAGTACAAAAATTGACAACTCGATTGATCGCTTACTTTTGTTTGTTTTTTTACAGATCTTCGGCATGATCTTCAGTATGGTCCTTTGTTGTGCCATCCGCAATTCAAGAGATATGTTGTGATGTTCTGATGCGTTGTGCGTTCTTCTAAACTGGATAAAAGCGCTACCTGCTGACACACGGACTCTTAAGACACCTGTCAGCTTGGACAATCTTTCTGTTTTTCTAACCAAGTTATGTAAAATAAGCGAAGCGCTATAAGTAGTGCTTTGTAGGCTTTGTAGAAATCTCTGCAATATGCTAGAAAAAAAGGATATTTGAGTTCAAGCATAAAAGTCCCCCTTAAGTTACGGTTTATGTTCCTGCTTTTACAACGCTTCACTATTCTACTTTAAGTATCAAAAATGCTCCACTTTAAAACTGCAGCAAGATGCGCCTCTGTGTCACTGGGTTTCAGAATTCCTGCAGCTGCCTCTTCACTCCTTCTGAATTCAGATTTTAAGATGCTTTTTACAGTCTATAATCTGTAAATGGCCTTCCAATTGCAGATTGCTGTAAATTCACCTACTGTGGGTTGGTAGTCCAAGAGGAGAAGGCAGGGATGGGAGGTGATTGCTGTCATCTAGCTTCACTTTCAAAATGGAGAATTTTTTTGTATTTGATTTAAAGTGTATCTCCTGATTCATATGAAAGTTACCTGGAGGTAGATCTTTACTTATTGTAAATCTGCCAGATACTTCATTAAAGGTTTCTAGGATTAGAATAAGGGATTTCTCATTCTCTGGCTGTCTGGTATAACAGCTTCTCCCCATTCAAGTTTATAGGGCTAAGCTGCAATACCAGACACAGCTCATGGACAAGGGTGGCGCTGTTTCTAGAAAAGAAAGGAGACCCTTTTTCTAATCCTGGACAAACTCTTTAAAGGGTTTTCCAGCTTTATGTTAATAAAGAACATTCTTGCTTATATTCATAGACTGCAAAACCCCCACATACCTAGACCTGCTCTCAGCCAGCAGCGGATACAATGGTATTGAGTCTTGGCAACGCTCTGTGAACTACACAGCTTGGACTCCGGACTGATACATTTTACATTTTAACTACCAGAGAAGTGTGTGCAGTGTATCCACTCCACAGCTGAGAGCAGGACGTGCTTTGTAGGATTTGTAGCCTGTGAATGTAAACAAGAGTGTTATTATTCAGACAGAAAACGCATACGTTGAAAATTGTGAGTTAAAACACAAAATATATTAGAGAGTTGTATACATTTTCATTTCTACAGTGATTAAGTATCCTTTACATAAAACCCATTTAACGTTTATGCCATGATGTATTCACTGCGAAGGCTCCTTGATTTATGACACCTACAGACACTCATAGATCACTTGTTAAAGGGAGTTTTCGCAGTGAATATGAATCCCTAGAAGAGAGAGCAGACGCTATGTGAAGATTTATACAGTCTACAGGAGGCCAGCAAGATCTGCTCACGCAACAGGATTAGGAAGGTTGACTCAGTATAAGCCAATTTTTCTGATTTAACCCCTTAGTGACCGCCAATACGCCTTTTCACGGCAGTCACTAAGGGGTCTTATTCCATTGCATAAGCCTTTTTACGGTGAATCGGAATAAGCCCGGCACTGGTGTCCCTTGCCTGGAGGATCAAGTGCTCAGCTATCTAATGAAAGCCGGGCTCCTGCTCTAACGGCTGCAATCTGAGTTAACTCTGATCTCAGTCGTTTAGACCCTTAGATGCAGGGGTCAAGAGAGACTGCAGCATCTAAGTGGTTTACAGAGAGAGGGGGCTCCCTCTGTCACCCATAGGTGGCCCGCTAATGCCTGCCATTGCTATATGCCTATTAGGCATTTACCAAAGCATTACTAAGTTTACCAAAGCATTATATAAGCAATCAAAGCATCACATTGTATAGTCCCCTAGTAGGACTTAAAAAATAATGTCAAATAAAAATAATAAAAAAAACTGTGCAGAGTAAAAAAAAGAAACCGTGCTTTCCATAAAAAGGTTTTATTTGGCCAAAATGTAAAAAAAATTTTAAATCATATATATATATGGTATTGTTTATATATGGTATTACAATATATGGTATTGTATATATGGTATTGTATATATATATATATATATATAATATGGTATATGTCAATTGTAACAATCCGAACAATAAAGTTAACACAAAATGTAAACCACAAGATGAATGCCATAAAAAAAAAAACTGCAAAAAACGACGTAATTCCTCTTTGTTTCCATCCCTCTCCCCCAGGAATTGTAATAAAAGTTAATTAAAAAGTCCCATGTACCCCAGTAGTATTAATGAAAACGTTATCTTGCTCGCAAAACCCAAGCTCTCATATGGCGACATTGAATCAAAAATAAAAAAGTTACGGCTCTTGGAATGCGTCAATGCAAAAACAAATTATTTTCTTTTAAAAGTGTTTTTATTGTGCAAAGGTAGTAAAACATCATTTATTATTTTTACATATTTGGTATCCCCGTAATCGTATCAACCCATAGAATTAAGGTAACTTGTTACTTACGCTGCACAGTGAACAGCGTAAATTTAAAATGCAAAAAATAATGGCAGAATTTACGTTTTTATTCAATTCGCCCCCCCCCCCCAAAAAAAGTTAATAAAAGTTCATCGATAAACTACATGTACCTCAAAATTGTGCTGTTGAGAAATACAACTCATTCTGCAAAAAACAAGCCCTTATACAGTTATGTTGACGGAAAAATAAAAAAGTTATGGCTCCGACGATGAAAAAACTGAACAAATTGCCCGTTCATTAAAGGGTTAAGTAATTGCTACGTGATTACTTTTATTTCAGGTAAAATATACAAAGAAAAAGTGGGGTTCAAATGGAGCACAACTTAATAAAGAGAATAAAAAATTACGTCATAGGAGTGTGTTATCTTACAAAGACAACCCCTTTCCAAAAAGAAGCCGAAAGGACAGTATTCTATAAATCTGAATTTAAGAAGGGGTACAGTCAACCGACAATAACCCCTTTATGGACCGCACCTTAGAGTTACGCTGCTGGCAGGGGGTAGTTCCCGCACAGCACTGTAAAGATATGGTGCGGGATGGCATGTGCCATCAGTAACGGGTGTCATCTGTAACATACAACTGACACCCTGCTGTAACGGCCGGCATCGGAGCTAATTCCAGCCCTTTAACTTCTCAGCCAATAGCGACCACAGCATCTAAGTGGTTTTATAGAGGGAGGGGGCTCCCTCTATAAGAAAAGATCTAAAGTGATCAAACTAAACAATTAGGCCCTTGCATACATATCAATTTTCTAAAATAATGTAATTATTGGAAATGCTTCCATCAACTTTCCAATTAGGTCATTTGCATTAATCCTATTTGGCGGCACATGAAGTCCCCATGGGCATTCTGTGTGCCGGTGTATGGTGTTTTGGCAAGGCACCACATTCTCCCCTTAAAGCAATACTTCTAGGGTAGAATACTTCTGTAATATAGTATGTGATGAACCATGCCATGATTATTTTTCTCACATATTAATACGGAATATGTGAAAAAAAAACCTCTGTGTGCCTCCATTTCTAATCAGAGACACGTGGAGGTACAGTATGGGCCCATATAATTCTATATGTCCGTAATAAGAGCCTTAAAATGGTGCACTTTATAGTACTTAAAGAAAAACTTGAGCAAAGTGCCTAATCGCATAATGTCTGTATGTTTTTACTGTACTTTGAATCATTTCAGGGAGCTTAAACCTTTTACACAGTAAAGTTTCTACATTGGAGCAGCGTCAGGCTGTCCTCTCATTACACATTTTCAAGCACCATATGTCGGGTGTATGGTAATTGCCTTTCCCTAATCGGGTGGCCGTTCATAGGTGAATCAAGTCATGTGACAACAAAGATTCAATGTTGGTTGAAAAGGATTTATCATGATATTGAGCTAAAAAAAAATAAGGAATATATACGTACTTGTCATCACTGGTGTCCCATATGGGTTCCATCATGTCAATGACTGGAGTCCTGCTTTGATTTTTTTACAATGAAGGAGCTGCTATTGAGTGATATAGACTGTTTAATGCTTGATGGCCACATTAAATAGGCAATGCCACAGCATGCCGTAGCATATATTTCTGATGTAGCATTATGTAATAACTACTGTACACATTTTCTGTGCTTTTTTTCTTTGTAAAATGAGGCCTTATGTTTATATGCAGTTACTGTTACAACTATTTAACTGAAAATGTCTATATTGCTGTAAAGTTCCTGTAAAGAAAGTAGATACATGAATAATGTATGAGACCATTTTATGCATTTGATTATTAAGGGTATTAAACAATAATGAAAAAAAATGGTTTGTTTGTGAAGTGACGTATGGCATTTATAGATATGCTAAAGAAAATATATAGGATAGGGCAAACTGAAATATTTTGTAAAATATAAGTCTACATTTTTAGAAAATATCATGAAGGAACAGTGCCACACGGTGGCCAAAATATCACTGAAAGATGAAACTGAAAAATACAAGACTATCTTGTCTGATAAAACAAAGTCAAAGCAAACAATTGGTAATGTTCTATTTTGTGCAAAAATGTACAATTTTACTGCATTGCGGTTCTATTGATTATATAGATTGTGTTGCCATTGCCTTGTGCGCTAATGTATGCCAGTTACCTTACATAAGTGACTTCTTCATTGTCACTGAGCACTGAAATTGCTTAAACTTTGACATATACGTGAATAAAAGTGATCTCAGGGGCTGTGACTGTATGGAGGTTTCACATTTTTGGCCATCGTCTGCGGAGGAAACGATTATCCTGCCTAGCTTTTTTTCAATAATGCAACAAAGAAAATCTCTTTCTATAGCCTTGTGGTAATGTTTAGGAAGAGAGAAAGGGTTTATGGCCTGGTCTATTTATTCTGAAGACCATCTATTTATCCAAAAATACTATCAAAAAGGACTATCATTGGTATTTTTTTATTTCTAGATGCTTATATAGCACTGGCATAGTTCACAGCGCTGTACAGTGCTTAGCATCACTCACATCAATCCTTGTCGCCAATAGGGCTTACAATCTAATTTACCCATAAAAAACACACATACTAGGGCCAATTTAATAGGACACAGTGCCAAATATAAAAAAAGAAGAAAAGAAAGGCAGGATTATCACGATCAGTGTGATATATACTGAGGTCTTTGTGCCGATGCACTCACCTGATAGTGTTGTGCAATGAGGTGCAACACTCTTGTAATCCTGGCAGGGACTGGTATAGAGACCCAATACTGTAAAAAAAAAAAAAAAAGGAAGAGATAATGTTTTTCCCCTGCACTGCCCTAAAATATTTTCCGGATCTAGAGAATGATTTCATAGGTAGCCTGCTTAACTTGGTGTTTCAAATATTGTGTATTACAAAGTTACTCAAAAAATTCTTGCATTGTGCGCAAGAAAACTGAAAGGTGCCTGTCCGAGCATTATCTACTAAAGCTAGGGTTCCTCACTCAACCTCATTGTAATGTCCCTGTAGCTGTAACCGTGTGCGCCATCCGAGTCCCGTCAGTGATCTGAGGAAAGATAGGACATGTTCTATCTTTCCGCGGATCGGAGACTCGTATCATTTTTCACAGACCCGATTCACCCGCTAAAGTGAATAGGTCCGTGAAGACTATCTGGTGCCACTCGGATGCCGTCAAATACGGCCTGAGTGGCACAACTGTCCTGTGCATGAGGCATAATAGTTGTTCCGATATCTTGGCCAATTGTGTAAATACAGCATGGTCTGAAATGTAACGATCATTTCTTTTTTTAAATCTAAATAGCTCTTAAAAGTCTGTTTTGGTGTAACTTTTTAATAAATCTTTATTGTAAATTTGTTTAACTTTTTTAGATACAGCTTCTCTGTATTCTGTATACAAAGCCGCTGTATGTAGCGCTAAATCCTGACGGGTTCAGTGATAGCGGTTCTTGCATGTCTCAGACACGCAGGATCCGCATGTAATCTATCACATCTAAGTTATGAATTTAGATGTGTAGATTACTGGTGGATCCCGCTGACACTAAACCCGTCAGGTCCGTAAACCTGATGGATTCAGGTCAAAATTAAAGATACAGCTGCTCTGTATACAGAATACAGAGCAGCTGTATCTAAAAAAGTAAAATATTTTTTTTTAATAAAGACTAATTATAAAGTTACACTAAACACGCTGACTAACCTGTTTGTTAAAAAAAAATGCTCCTCAAAGGTTTACATAGCCTTTAATACGTTTTTCTTTTACAGAGCACCAAATCTACTGCTTCTCTTCACACAGCCAAAGTATTACAATATAACATTCTGGATGCTTGCACCCACCACTAGGGGGAGCATACTGAAGACAAATTTATTATTGAGTTCAATGGGAGCTGTATTCAGAGTGCCCCCCTAGTGGTGGCTGCAGGCAGCCAGAATTCTAGGATTTAAGTATGGCTGTGACCTGGGACGCTAGGGAGTATCAGAAAAACAGAGTTCTGACCACTATAAAGATATGTTATGCAGTTAATCTACAAAGAATTTTGTACCCAGGTTAAAAAAAAATGATAGGTAAACTTTAATTGAAGCAGATGGCACATATAGTGAACAGTTTTTTATCCTCGTCACTAATACATATTTGCGTACTTCATTTTAGTGCTAAAAGACTAGTCCAAAAGGAATCTGGTACCTCACCAAACGAAAGTAATACTTTAATGATGTTATCTAATAATAGATCTAGACCAACCCTCCGTAAGTAAGAAGATAGACCGTGAGAAACAAAATATCAGCAAGGTATTCCACTTTATAAGCCAGGGATCCCTGCAATGGTGCCAGCCTTCAGTATCAAACCACTCTTCTGTGCTCAGCAGTTGTCTGCTCTAATGCAATTTTCTGTGGCCAACTGATGTAATATAAAAGAAATATTGCAAACATCACAATGTGGGAGTAATGGCCGAAAACTACAATACTGCACATTCAATGCCGATGTGACAGATCTGCAAGATTACAACCAGTTCCTTAGGATCTACATGTGACTCCTGGCCCCCTATATGTGGCCCCTAGCTGTTGGCTGATGCAAATACTATAGTGCACCACCGGCATTTGTGAGGTCAAAGGATTACTTTGTCAATGGGTCAGACTATTTCAAGGGCACGAGTGGATTTTGCATCTGTCACGCTGCAGTCAACCCTGTGGCACTTGACTGACACTTCCACTTGGTATTTTTTGCAGTAACAATTTTTCTGTTTGGTTGGTTCATCTGTTTGTTTGTTTGTTTTTTAAGTAACATTGACAAACACATCGGCATAAATGCCATATTTATCAGGCTCCCACACTGATTTTTTTTCGACACCTACAATGTTGTAGTTAAATTGTATTTTACAAGACTTTTTGCCAATTTCTGTTCTGAAAATAGTTTGTGGACTATGCTGGGTTGTCCAGTACACTGCACCTCTCCACTGACACATTGTCCTTACATACTGGTTAGCGGCACACCAGTATTCGGAAATGTTCTCCAATATGGCTCAGGACCATAACATTTCAATGCTGTTCTTTTGACAAAAAAAATGTAAGACCTATGTATTATATACTCTTTCTGAGAAATACTACTGTAAATGGATATGGAAGTCGGCTTTGTGATGCAGGTGTTCTTACACATGCGCATCAAAGTAAATAATACACCCAAGAGCAAAATGATTTCTCAGGACAGGTTCATGTTCAGTACAGAGATAAAACATTCCTTACTGCACATATACCGAGAACTTGTTATCACGATCCCACTATTCTATAGGCAAACACATAACCTATAATGGTTTATATGATCTTTCTCCTTCACTTTGGTTTATCTCTATTTTTGTAATGTCTACTTTGCCGTCCTCATTTTTTCTATTTTTCTTTCTAGTTTATCTTTAAAGACATGCCTAAAAAGCCCTGGTCAGAGTGATACAGTAAAGTTTACAAATAAAACCCTTCTAGACCATATGTTTAAAAAAAAAAAAAAAGATCCTGTCTGTAGGGCTTTGAGCATGTATGTATAGACATGCATACCATAATATATGTGCTCATATTTCTGCATATGCATCCAGTGATAGCTGCCCCCTGTGCGAAGTGTGCTGAGCTTGGGTAACCACATACTATGTGATCGCTGCCGTCTCTGCCTGCCTAAGCCGCAGTATCAAGTTTCTTTCATTTAGTTTGGCTATTAGATTTCACTTTTTAAAATCCAATAATACTCTCACCATCTGTATAACCGTGATGAAGTAATTATACTCGAAAGAACAAGAATTTATAATTATTAATATTATATTATAGAGGGTCGCCAGTCTAACCTAGTTTTTCGTATACTTGTGTACAATTATAATATTACTTGATGTTGCATTCCCTTAAATTGGGGAGAGTTTCTATTGAGTGGGCACACTCTCCCACAAAAAAACCTTTTTTTTTTTTTTCATTTTCCTTAGTCCATTGATCTTCTTTCTTCTCTTTCTTCATTTTATTTCTTTTTTTTTTTTAATTTCTCAGATAAATTTTCTTGGATTTAAAAAAAAAATTATGTTTACAAAACATTTAAGACGAAACCCCAGCCTGTAGCCGAGCATAAGAGACAAAACTCACATTCCCAAAGCCCATACACGATCTTACAGTGAGGGCAAAAAGAAGAACAATAGATACTGTAACAATTAACTAACCCGCATACAATGCTTAACCTTTAAGGGTATATAATTACAAAGGGTTATAATGACTGCTTTTCACCAAAATGCTTATTAACAGTATAGTAGTCTAAATATTTGATCAGAATGCAGGACTCAAAATCTAGCGTACTTTAAAACATAGCAGTGTGTGTTAGCTGGCCAAAAGTATATCTCATATAAGTTGTGGAGCCTGGAGTTTGTAGCCAATAAACGCAATGTGGCTTGAGTTCCAGGGCCGCCATCAGGGCAGTACAGTGGATACCGCCGTCAAGGGTCCGGGCTAAACAGCAGAAAAAATAAAATCGCCTGCTGCTCATGCTGGGTGAAATACACAACATGAACATGGGGTCCACTCATTTCTCATGATATAAACTGACTTGGCCCCAGCTTAATGATGGATAGAAATGCTTTACCAGATTCTAGCCGAAGGCTCATTGACTTGATCTTCTGCTGCATTTTCTAATGCGTGAGGTGGGAGTCTTCATATATAACATTGTATAGGACAAGGGGTAGATGAGAGGTAGTTGAGTAGGGCGTCTAGCCCTAAATGGGTTTTTCGAGATATTTAAAGGGGTTTACCAGTCTCTAAATATTGATGGCCTATTCTCAAGATAGGCCATCAATAGCTGATCGCTCTGGGTCTGACTCCCGGGACCCCCGCCTGTTTGCTGTTTTGAAGGGTGGTGCAGGGCTTGTACGAGCACTGCTTGCCCTTTATTTCTACTTGCTCATTGTGAATCGTAGACACACATTTAGCGGCGATTCACAGTATTGCAGCCTTCCACCACTGAAGCGAATGGGAGAAGGCTGCAATACTGTGAATGGCCGCTACATCTATTTTGACGTTTTACAGTGAGCATATAGAAATGAAGGGGAAGCAGCGCTCGTGCAAGCCATGCAACACCCTTCAAAGCAGCTGATCGGCAGGGGTCCCGGGAGTCGGATCCTGAGCGATCAGCTATTGATGGCTTATCCTGAGGATAGGCCATCAATTTTTAGGGACTGGAATACCCCTTTAAATATGGCAATAATATGAAACTAAACCAAATTGCAAAAAACTTACCTTAGTAATTCTGTGACATTGCCACACTGATGGTACCTACCTCTCCCTGGTCTTTTCTGTTTACCCTACTTACACAATGACGTCCATGTCAATCACTGCTGTACAAGGTCACGTTCATGCAGAGGTAACAATGGGCCTCATTTGGCTGCCGGGATCACGTGATATCTTTTGGATGTCACATCATCTTATAAGGAAGGTAAACAGAAAGGACTGGGGAGAGCGAAAAAAAAGGTACAGCCCAAGGCCTTATTCACACGACAGGGTCCCGACCGAGTCCAAGTGTCGGCCGATGAAATCGGCCATTTTTCCCGGCCGGTTTGCATCCGGGCCGGGCAAATCTGGACAGTGACATCAGGGGCAATTCCTGAAGGGGAATCCCCATGTGGCAGGTGATTCCACTTCAGGAAAAGCCCCTGTCGTCTGTGTCCAATTATGGACACTGAACGTTACTGGCTTCGCCTGGTGCGGAATTCTCGGTCACAAACATGCTGGTAGTAAAAATTTTTCCAGAATGTAAGGCCCCATGAACAAGAACGTGCTTTTGCGGCCGCAATTGCCCCAAACAATTGCGGTCTGTGCATTGCCCAGGCGCCAGGACCGCAGAAAGAACGGGCATGCCTTATTACGGCCGTGATCTGCGGTCCGGGCTCATTGAAAATAATGGCCGCGGCCATGTGCACGGCGCACGATTTGCGGGCAGCTCACGGCTGACATTCCGTGGCCGGCCGCACCGAAAATCACGGCCGTGCAGATGGCTACGGTCGTGTGCATGAGGCCTTAATGTATTTCTTGTCATGCTCTAAGGACTACATGTTCTAACAAGGAAATCTCTCCTATAAAATATGTGCACATGGCTACGGTCATGTGCATGAGGCCTAAGCAATAGCTGTTATACTATAGATAATTAGGGTATGTTTACAGCTAGAGTAAGCACTGCTGAATTTCCGACAGTCTATTTTGTATGGAAATTCCGCAATGTATTATAGGAGCAGCAAAGTGGATGAGATTTAACCCCTTCCCGACATTTGTCGTAAGTATACGTTATGGAAAGCCTGTGCTTCCCGCAAATTGTCGTATACTTACGACAAATGGATGGCACCGGCTCAGAAGCTGAGTGGGTTCCATCATCCACGAATGTCAGTTGTATCTTACAAATGACACCCTGCTGTAATGGCGGGGACCGAAGTTAGCTTCGATCCCTGCCATTAACCCCTTAAATGCAGCGGGCAAAAGCAATCGCTGTATTTAAGGTGTTTCCAGCTCATCGGCACCCCAGCTTCATGCTTCATTGCTGCGGTGCCGTTGAGCTCCGATTCCTGCCATTAACCCCTTAGCTAGCTCAGATTCCTGCCATTAACCCCTTAGATGCAGCAATCGAAAGCGATCGCTGCATCTTAGTGGTTGGCAGCAGATCTGCAGCTCTGCCCTGCAATCGCAGGGCTGCCGACTTCTGCTATGGCAACAGGAGGCCTAACAATGGCCTCCTGCTCTGCCATTACGGAAGCTGATTAGGCCTCGTCCGGAGGCAAAGCCTAATCGGCTTGCTGTCAGTGAATAACTGACAGATCTAATACATTGCGCTACATAGGTAGTGCAATGTATTAGAAAAAAAATCTGACAGTTGGACCCTCAAGTCCCTTAGTGGGACTAAAGAAAAGTGTAAAAAGTGAAAAAAAGTTGTAAAAAATAGTTTTAAGTAATAAAACAAAACACTATCGCTATTTTTCCCTTATCTAGTCCTTTATTATTGAAAAAAATAAAATAAACCTTACATATTTGGTATCGCCGCGGCCGTATTGGCTTGAACTATAAAAATATGTTATTTAGTCGACGCGGTAAACGGCGTAAAAAAAAAAACGTGAAAAGCAAAGGCCGGAATTTCTGTTTTTTGGTCACTTTGCCCTACAAAAATTAAAATAAAAAGTGATTAAAAAGTCGCATATACAACAAATTGGTACCAATAATAACTACAGCCCGTCCCGCAAAAAAATAGCCATCATACCATTACGGACCAGCGGACCAGTTTCTCCATTGCCTTCCACAGCTTTGTGGTTAGGTTCATTTGCACGTTGCGGACAATTCCGCTGCGGAGCATAGGCTGCGTTGCGGAATTTGGTGTCCGCAGCATACAATGGTTGTTGCGGACTCATTGCGGAATTTCTCCATTGACTTCAATGGAGATTCAAAATTCCGCAATGAAGTCCGCAGATGTAATGTAGATGTTATTGTGCTGCGGAGCGTATTGGTTTTTTAACATGACATTTCTTCATTCTGGCTGGACCTATGTATATTTCTAGGTCTACAGCCAGACTGAGGAAGTCAATGGGGCTCCCATAATTACGGGTGACTACGTGTGTGCACCCATAATTACGGGTGACTACGTAGGTGCACCCGTAATTACGGGTGACTACGTGTGTGCACCCATAATTACGGGTGACTACGTGTGTGCACCCGTAAGTACGGGAGCGTTGCTAGGCGACGTCAGTAAATAGTCACTGTCCAGGGAGCTGAAAGAGTTAAGCGATCGCAGTAAGGGCGGGTTCACACATAGCGGAATTTCACTTAAATTCCGCTGCGGACACTCCGCAGCGTTAATCCGCAGCGGAGCCGTTTCTCCATTGACTTTCACTTTAATTTAGCAGTGTTCGTTTACACGATGCGTACAATTCCGCTGCGGAGCATAGGCTGCGGAGCGGAATTTGTTGTCCGCAGCATGCTCTGTCTGTTGCGGAGCAGTGGCGGACTGGTTGCGGACTCATGGCGGAATTTCTCCATTGACTTCAATGGAGAGTCAAAATTCCGCAATGAAGTCCGCAGATCTTATGTGTGCTGCGGAGCGTATTGTTTTTACTACCATGACATTTCTTCATTCTGGCTGGACCTATGTATTTCTAGGTCTACAGCCAGACTGAGGAAGTCAATGGGGCTCCCGTAATGACGGGAGCGTTGCTAGGAGACGTCTGTAAATAGTCACTGTCCAGGGTGCTGAAAGAGTTACGCGATCGGCAGTAACTGTTTCTGCACCCGGGACAGTGACTACCGATCTCAATATACATGTATCTGTAAAAAAACATATAAGTTCATACTTACCGAGAACTCCCTGCGTCTGTCTCCAGTCCGGCCTCCCAGGATGACGTTTCAGTGTAAGTGACGGCTGCAGCCAATCACAGGCCAAGCACAGGCTGCAGCGGTCACATGGACTGGAGCGTCATCCAGGGAGGTCGGGCCGGATGCCGAAAGAAGGACGCGTCACCAAGACAACGGGCGGTAAGTATGAATTTCTTTGACTTTCACTAGGGAAAGTGCTGTCCCTTCTCTCTATCCTGCACTGAATAGGGAGAAGAGAAGCACTTTTCCTGCAGTCCGCAGCGGCCAGTCCGCATCAATTTTCTGCACATTTTGTGCAGATCCGCTGCAGAATCTGCAACGCAGATTCTGTGCGGCATTGATGCGGACAGTTGCGGAGGAATTCCGCCATGTGTGGTCATGCCCTAACTGTTTCTGCACCCTGGACAGTGACTACCGATCACAATATACAGCAACCTGTAAAAAAAAATAGAAGTTCATACTTACTGATAACTCACTGCTTCTTCCTCCAGTCCGGTTTCCCAGGATGACGTTTCAGTATAAGTGACGGCTGCAGCCAATCACAGGCTGCAGCGGTCACATGGACTGCCGCGTCATCCAGGGAGGTCGGGCTGGATGCCGAAAGAGGGACGCGTCACCAAGACAACAGCCGGTAAGTATGAAATTCTTTTACTTTCACTAGGGAAAGTGCTGTCCCTTCTCTCTATCCTGCACTGATAGAGGGAAGGGAAGTACTTTCACCTCAATACGCAGCGGCTAGTCCGCATCAATTTAATGCCCATTTTGGGCAGATCCGCAACAGAATCTGCAACGCAGATTCTGTGTGGCATTGATGCGGACAGTTGCGGAAGAATTCCGACACGTCTGGGCATGCCCTTAGTGCTGAGAGAAGACATCAGGCCCGGATTGGTGCCGGTCCCGATGACGTGATCACTATGATAAACTAATCATGGTGTTCACACCAAAGTTTGTTGCAGCAACAAACTTTCGTGCTGTTAGTTACAATGTTTCTCCTCCCTCCCTGTCAGATCGTTCTGAGATAGTGAGGGAGAAGAAGCACTGTGCCGAGCAGCTGCTGTGTGTCTCCTATAAAGACACACCAACTGTGAAAAACACACAAAAACCACCTTCACATAGATAGTTTAGTGTAGGCAGCTTGTTATAGTTTAGGTAGTCTGTTAGGCAGATAGTTTAGATAGAACTCAGGTTAGGGCAATTAATTAATAATCAATTAGGGTTTATAATAAATGTATATATATCTATAAAATCACATAGATGTATATATATCTATATATATATATATATATAGATATATATCTATATATCTATATATACACACACACACACACACACACACACACACGTCATATATATATATATATATATATATACACACACACACACACACATTATATATATTATATATAGACATATTTGACATTTTTTAATACTAAAAATTATTAATTAGGGATATATAAGTACATGTAATATATACGCATACACACATATACTTATAGAAATCTCTTCATATATTTTACACGTCTGTAAATTCTAAATACATTGATTCATTGTTAGGGTTGTTCATAAATGTATTATTTATTAGGGTTGTCATAATTTAGTTGGGATTTAATTAATCACATATATATCTATAATGTGGTATAGATATTCGTACACGTAATACATTGATTAATACATTGATTGATACAATTGATTAGTTGTAAAGATTCAATTGATTATATATGTATACGTAATATATACATATACACACACATTTAGATAAAATTATTTAGTCCTATATTTTACAGTTCTATTAATTCTAGATACTAATTGATTAATTGTTAGGGTCGTTTATAAATTTATTGATCAATTGATTAGTGGACTTTTTCTTTGTTACTTTTATTAAAATTTTTACAAAAATGTGTTAAAAAAATACGGAAAAAAATGGCACGCAAGTTATATACCACTGAAGAAGCATTTGCTCTCTTGGATTCTGATAGTGAATGTCACTTTTGGGGGGTTTCCGCTGTTTTGGTCCCTCCAGGGTGTTGCAAATGCGACATGGCACCGAAAACCATTATAGCAAAATTTGAGCTTCAAAAGCCAAATGGCGCTCCTTCCCTTCTGAGGGCTGTAATGTGTTCAAACATAAGTTTATGACCACATATGGGGTATTGCCGTAATCAGGATAAATTTCTTTACAAATGTTAGGGTGCTTTTTCTCCTTTATTCCTTGCAAAAATGTAAAATGTCTATGTTTCTTCAGAAGAAATTTAGATTTTCATTTTCAGACTAATTCCAATAACTTCAGCAAAACACCTGTGGGGTTAAAATGCTCACTATACAACTAGATAAATTCCTTGAGGGCTGAAGTTTCAAAAATGGGGTAATTTTGTGGGTTTCCACTGTATAGGCACCACAAGACCTCTTCAAACCAGACATGGAGCCTAAAATATATTTTATTAAAAAGGAGGCTTCAAAATCCACTAGGTGCTCGTTTGCTTCTGCGGCCTGTTCTTCAGTCCATAAGCACACTAGGGTCACATGTGGGATATTTCTAAATACTGCAGAATCTGGGCAATAAATATTGAGTTGCGTTTCTCATGTAAAACCTCTTGTGTTCCAGAAATTTTTCTATTACAAATTAATTTCTGCAAAAAAAAATTACATTTATAAATTACACCTCTACATTGCTTTAATTCCTGTGAAACGCCTAAAGGGTTAAGAAACTTTCTTAATTCAGTTTTGAATACTTTGAGGGGTGAAGTTTTTAAAATGGGGTGATTAAGGGGGGATTCACACGAGCGTGTATTCGGTCCGTGCGGGCCGCGTGGTTTTCACGCGGCACGCATGGACCAATACAAGTCTATGGGGCAGTACAGACAGTCCGTGCTTTTTGCGCAGCGTTTGTCTGCTGCGCAAAAAGCGCGACAGGTTCAATAACTCTGCGTATTTCGCGCATCACGCACCCATTGAAGTCAATGGGTGCGTGAAAATCACGCGCACCACACGGAAGCACTTCCGAGGGACGAGCGTGATTCGCGCAACAGCAGTGAAAAGGATGAATGAAAACCGAAAAGCACCACGTGCTTTTCTGTTTCCGAACATCCAAACGGAGTGTCTTTGCGATTAGCGAAGCCGGACAAGCGTACCGAACTTCACCGGGTTCGGCCAAAGTCGTTTTGGCCGATCCCGGCAAAAAAATTATCGGTACGCGACGTCAGGAGATAGTCACTGTCCATGGTGCTGAAAGAGTTAAACTGTTTCAGCACCATGGACAGTGACTTGCGATCCCAAAATACATTAACCTGTAAAAAAAACCGAAGATCTAACTTACCGATTACTCCTGTCTCCTTCCTGCAGTCCGACCTCCCGGGATGACACTTCAGTTCAAGTGACAGCTCCAGCCAATCACAGGCCAAGCACAGGCTGCAGCCAATCACAGGCTGCAGCGGTCACTTGGACTGCTGCGTCATCCAGGGAGGTGGGGCCCGATGTCAAGAGAGGCGCGTCACCAAGGACGCGTCACCAAGGACGCGTCACCAAGGCAACGGCCGGGAAGTTCTCGGTAAGTAGGAACTTTATCTTTTTTTTTTACAGGTTTTTCGCTGTTGTGTTCGGCATTCACTGTCGAGGGTGCTGAAAGATTTAGCTCTTTCAGCACCTTGGACAGTGACGGGCGTTGACAAGCCTCATCTCTATGATGCCGGCTGCGCGAAAATCACGCAGCCGCGCATCAGACACGCATGACACACGCAGCTGTCAAATGGTTTTTGCGCTCGCAAAACGCTGCGTTGTTTGCGCGCGCAAAAACGCAACGTTCGTGTGAATCTCCCCTTATGGGGAGTTTCTAATATATAAGGCCCTCAAAACCACTTCAGAAATGAACTGGTCCATGAAAAAATAGGTTTTGGGAATTTCTTGAAAATGTGAGAAATTGTTGCTAAAGTTCTAAGTCTTGTAACGTCCTAGAAAAATAAAAGTACGTTCAAAAAACGATGCAAACATAAAGTAGACCTATGGAAAATGTTAACTAGTAACTATTTTGTGTGGTATTAATATCTGTTTTGCAAGCAGATACATTCAAATTTAGAAAAATTAAATTTTTTGCAAATTTTCTCAAAATTTTGGTGTTTTTCACAAATAAATACTGCATTTATCGACCAAATTTTTTCACAGACGTAAAGTACAATATGTCACGAGAAAACATTCTCAGAATCACTTGGAAAGGTAAAAGCATTCCAAAGCTTTTACCACATAAACTAACATATGTCAGATTTGAAAAAATCACCTGCGCCCACAAGGCCAAAACAGGCTGTGTCCTGAAGGGGTTAAACATATCTGCTGGAAGCGAGGGTGCCTGTATTATACCAGTACAATAAAGATGAGGGATCAGCGGCGCTCCTCCGAGAACATAACTTGGAGTGAAGTGATGTTTTTGTGCCGGCTGCCACCCACCGCGGTAAAGTCCTTCTTACAGGGGACAAAACGAATAGAGGAAAGCTGAGCAGAAAATCAGCAGTGTCGTAATGGGTATCGGCGCCAGGCACGGAAGATAAAGAACGAATTCTCTGGAGTATTGTTCAATGTACTCTTTTAATAGAACGACAACGCATTTCTGGACCAAACCGGTCCTATCGTCAGGTCTGTAACAATGTTTGCACGTGCAGGGTGCTTATTTAGGCAGTGAAAAGAATGGGAAAGCCCGATGCAGAGCAGTTAGTTTTCATATTTAAAATTACAAAGGTTGTTATGGAGATAAAACCCCCATATGGCTTGATACACTTGAAGTTACACAGAATTAACAGTATACAATTGTTATTAATGTGTTCAAATCTTAAAACATGATTTCTGTAAGAGTTATTATGTTCTGTTGTATTTAATTGCCATACATATTTTCATTTGGATATTAATTGTTCCAAATTTCCAATAAAATAACGGTGATGCTTAGAATAAAAATATAATAAAACAATGCTTTACACTTGAAGGATTTTTTTGTGTTATTGGTACTGTACGCTGTGTCTTTATTAGCTAAAATAGACTAATGCTGGTTCTATGCAGAGCCCTCGTAATTGGAAATTTGGAACAATTAATATCCAAATGAAAATATGTATGCCAATTAAATACAACAGAACATAATAACTCTTAGATAAATCATGTTTTAAGAGTTGAACACATTAATAACAATTGTATAATATAACCGAAAAACACAGCATGGATCCAGAATGGCTCAAGAAAAGTAAAATGCAGCCATCAGCAAGCATGTGTCCAAGTGTGAACCAGATCCTAGGGCGTATACCCATAAAGCATCCAAAGCATGAATATATATAACCTAAAGAAAGAGATGCCACAAGACTAGAAAATATGGAAAAATAGAAAAATACTTTATTTGGAAATAACACATTAATACACAATGATTAAAAAGAATCCATCAACCAACAGGTTAAAAAAGACATACAAGCCATGCAGAATACAAGGTAAGTAACGTCTAAAATAGACAGAGATAATAAAAACCAAATGGCATAACCTGGTACTAAATTAATCGGCAAATTGTATAAAGTTTTAATGAGTACAAATAAATAGAAGTATATGCCAAATAATGGTCTAAGAAAGAGTACTCAAAAACATGAAAATAATGCCGCAAGAGAAAATGAGCAGTGCTAATATATGAAAAATATTAACAAAAGATGATAGTGGTTAAGCATACCCATTTAGGCTATGTTCACACGGAGTATTTTGGGGGAGGAATATCTGCCTCAAAATTCCGTTTGGAACTTTGAGGCAGATATTCCTCTCCCTGCACGCCGATTTTCGCAGCGATTATCGCGCCGTTTTTCGCCCGCGGCCATTGAGCACCGCGGGCATAAAACAGCGAGAGATACGCTTTCTCCTGCCTCCCATTGAAGTCAATGGGAGGTCAGAGGCGGAAGCGCCCGAAGATAGGGCATGTCGCTTCTTTTTCCCGCGAGGCAGTTTTACTGCTCACGGGAAAAAGACGCCGACGCCTCCCATTGAAATCAATGGGAGGCGTTGTCGGGCCGTTTTTGCTGAGTTTTGCGACGCGGTTTCCGCGTCAAAAAACTCGGCAAAATACCCCGTGTGAACATAGCCTTATAGTCCAGGTAAGTGCACTTACCTGAACTATAAATGGGTATGCTTAACCACTATCATCTTTTGTTAATATTTTTCATATATTAGCACTGCTCATTTTCTCTTGCGGCATTATTTTCATGTTTTTGAGTACTCTTTCTTAGACCATTATTTGGCATATACTTCTATTTATTTGTACTCATTAAAACTTTATACAATTTGCCGATGAATTTAATACCAGGTTATGCCATTTGGTTTTTATTATCTCTGTATTTTAGACGTTACTTACCTTGTATTCTGCATGGCTTGTATGTCTTTTTTAACCTGTTGGTTGATGGATTCTTTTTAATCATTGTGTATTAATGTGTTATTTCCAAATAAAGTATTTTTCTATTTTTCCATATTTTCTAGTCTTGTGGCATCTCTTTCTTTAGGTTATAACAATTGTATAATGTTAATTGCCTAAGATATGGATGACATATACTGTTTATGGAAACTCTGTGTAACTTCAAATGTATCAAGCCATATGGGGGTTTTATCTCTGCAACAACCATTGTAATTTTAAATGTGAAAACCAAGTGCGCTGCATCGGGCTTTCCCATTCTTTTCACTGCCTAAATAAGCACCCTGCACGTGCAAACATTGTTACAGACCTGACTAAGGTACTGGTTCGGTCCAGAAACGCGTTGTCGTTCTATTAAAAGAGTACCTTGAACAATACTCCAGAGAATTCGTTCTTTATCTTCCGTGCCTGGCGCCGATACCCAATACGACACTGCTACTTTTCTGCTCATCTTTCCTTTATTCGTATTATACCAGGACAACACTTTACAAGCAAAATTTCCCAAACTGCAAAGGTGCGGAGTGTGTACCAAAAGGGGGATAAGAAAGGACGTCACCGGCCTGTGCATAGAGGAATACTTCACAGCATAACAAATATGTACGGATTATTTTTTGTGATTTTGACTCCATTATTATATCACCTGACTATGCCCCTGATGTACTCTGTCCAGGTTACATGTACCCCCACATTATGAACTGAAATACCAGTAAAACTCCAAACAAATCAAAAAGAAAAAAACAAAAAATATTTTCCAAAACATACCAGGCACTCTTTGGGATAAGAATAATTTTATATAAATTTTTATTAAATTCCATATAAAAATATATTTTAAAGATTTTTCATATATAAATATATCTCTTTCCTCTTTTATCCATAATACAAAGATTTTTTATAGGAAAAGAAAAGGGTTTGAGAAAACACATTTGTTTCAAACTAGATGTACATAATTTAAAAAAAAAAAAAAATAAAAAAAAATAAAAATATGTCTCCTGGCCAGGATACCAACACAGACTTTTATAACATTACTGCCATTAATTTATCCCCCTCTAAACACAATGACATGTCATGATGAGATATCTAGGTAATAGGTGTTCTATACATAAGCCAAAATCAGACCCATATAAGAGAATAGCTATAAGAACCGGTTCTGAAGATTTTTTTATCCAGACACCATTGGTCTCCGTTCACACTTGCGCTTTTTTCTTTTTACTCCTTCTTTTCTAATTTTGGTCCGAAACCAACAGAAACAGTTCCTCTTGTGTGATAGCAATGCAATTGTATATAAGGAGTTAAATATTCATCTTTAAATCTTCCTATACTCGGGGGCAGCCGAGATTTCACCCAAAGGTGAGCAAATTTAAGCAATGGAGCACGCTCCTACATTCAAGAGTCGGAATCCTGCTATGCTGGTATCCACGTTAAATTTTTATTCAGACACCATTGGTCTCAGTTCACACTTGCAGTTTTTGCTTTTTCCTCCTTCTTTTAAAATTTTGGTCCGAAACCAACAGGAGCAGTTCCTCTTATATAATAGCCATGCAAATATAGATAAAGAGTTGAATACTCATCTTTATGTTGATCTCGCAACTCAAGGTGGACTGAAAGTTCACTCTTTTTCACTATGTTCCTCCTCCTGGAGCAATTGTAGAGTTAAGGCAGATTTTAAAAAAATATATCAATCGCGTTTTTCACCCTTCAATCTCATCATTGGCAGATCACAATTCCCACATGGAAGGTTCTCCTTATATCCACTCCATCCACGGTCAATCCTTATGTTGAATAGCTTGGATCTTCCTATACTCGGGGGCAGCCGAGGTTTCACCCAAGGTGAGCAAATTATAGCAATGGAACACACTCCTCATTGGAGAGTCGGTATCGTAATATGCTGGTATCCACGTTGGTTTTTTCTGGCAACACTGGAGACTGCAAGACGAGGCAAGGTTGACGTCACTACCTGCCAGGTGTAGACTAATTGATCAGCTGACATGTTTCATCCCGAACCGGGATTTCCTCAGAGCCCCCGAGTATAGGAAGATCCAAGCTATTCAACATAAGGATTGACCGTGGATGGAGTGGATATAAGGAGAACCTTCCATGTGGGAATTGTGATCTGCCAATGATGAGATTGAAGGGTGAAAAACGCGATTGATATATTTTTTTAAAATCTGCCTTAACTCTACAATTGCTCCAGGAGGAGGAACATAGTGAAAAAGAGTGAACTTTCAGTCCACCTTGAGTTGCGAGATCAACATAAAGATGAGTATTCAACTCTTTATCTATATTTGCATGGCTATTATATAAGAGGAACTGCTCCTGTTGGTTTCGGACCAAAATTTTAAAAGAAGGAGGAAAAAGCAAAAACTGCAAGTGTGAACTGAGACCAATGGTGTCTGAATAAAAATTTAACGTGGATACCAGCATAGCAGGATTCCGACTCTTGAATGTAGGAGCGTGCTCCATTGCTTAAATTTGCTCACCTTTGGGTGAAATCTCGGCTGCCCCCGAGTATAGGAAGATTTAAAGATGAATATTTAACTCCTTATATACAATTGCATTGCTATCACACAAGAGGAACTGTTTCTGTTGGTTTCGGACCAAAATTAGAAAAGGAGTAAAAAGAAAAAAGCGCAAGTGTGAACGGAGACCAATGGTGTCTGGATAAAAAAATCTTCAGAACCGGTTCTTATAGCTATTCTCTTATATGGGTCTGATTTTGGCTTATGTATAGAACACCTATTACCTAGATATCTCATCATGACATGTCATTGTGTTTAGAGGGGGATAAATTAATGGCAGTAATGTTATAAAAGTCTGTGTTGGTATCCTGGCCAGGAGACATATTTTTATTTTTTTTTATTTTATTTTTTTTTTAAATTATGTACATCTAGTTTGAAACAAATGTGTTTTCTCAAACCCTTTTCTTTTCCTATAAAAAATCTTTGTATTATGGATAAAAGAGGAAAGAGATATATTTATATATGAAAAATCTTTAAAATATATTTTTATATGGAATTTAATAAAAATTTATATAAAATTATTCTTATCCCAAAGAGTGCCTGGTATGTTTTGGAAAATATTTTTTGTTTTTTTCTTTTTGAATTGTTGCTCTCCGAAACGGCACCGTGCTATATATGGATTGCATATTTTGGGATTTCTATTAGGTATGGTTTATAACCATTTCTTGTGTTTAGCTCAAAACTCCAAACAAAACTACTACCAAGCAAAATCCATGCTCCAAAAGCCAAATGGTGCTCCCTCCCTTCAGAGCCCTACAGCATGCCCAAACAGCAGGTTACTGTTTACTTCCACATATATGGCCTAGCGTCATATATACGGAACCCTTGCACAACGGAGACAAACTGAAACCATTGCACCGGATCAGTCACCATTGAAATCAATGGTGATGGAAACGGAAACCCATGGTTTCAGTTTGTCAGTCAGGGCTCCGTTCCGGAAAGCTCAGACGGAACGTCGGAAGAGAGCCCTGACGCAGATGTGAAAGAAGCCTTAGTTGGGTTTCTCAGGAAAACTTAGCAACAGGAAATGATATATTATATGTATAGTTTTCTGCAAAATCTTTTGTAATTTTACCCTTGTCTTACCTTTTTGATTTAATGGTACTTTAGTCTCTGAAAAGAGACCATCAGTGCCTGGAAGAAGTACTAGTAAGGTTGAAAGAACTAATGCCCTACCTTTACCTCACCCTGGTACGATGAGTCCTTTCCTTTGGTGCATTGGTGATGAAACGGCACCTGTCGCACAGGTATATACTTAATTTTCAGAACCTATCAGCACTTTCCTGAAGAGTTGGGCTGCAGTGTATAGTATGGTAGGGTGGCCAGTGGGCCCTGCATTGAGAACTGAACATAGGATAGTGGTGGGAGGACCAAATGTGGAGGGCACATTCTCATTACCCTGCCTTGGGCATCATGAAGATATACCATACATCATAAAATAACTCATTTAAGTCTAGTATTGAGATCATTGCAGAAGATGAAATTAATGGAAACTAAATTTTCTCTGATATTTGCACTAGTCGCAAAAATAATTTCCAGCACAAAATCTGTACAGATCGATAGGCTCGATAATAGGTCAAAAAGGCCAGAAAGAAAACAGCCAAATTGGTACTGTATAGTATGCTATTGCATGTTAGAACTAATCAGCTGAATTTGCTGAAAAGTATCCTTAATCCATATAACGTTGCATATGGCTCCACAAATGTACTACGGAAAAGTCCCCTTGGCTGAAATTCTACCTTTGGAATCAGTTTTCATCCCTTGGTTTACTGCCTACTTTGTAAAAAGAGCTGAAATACAGATCAACGTGATTATCAAATAACTTTAGATACCATTTACTTCTAATGAGACATAATATAGCTCATGAGGTCACCACAATGGCATGCCTGAGTAACAAATGCTCTGCTAGTGACTGCATTACTCAGGACTTTACAATGGCAGAGGACATGACAGATCCAGATCAACTGCAGTTATGACATAGATTTATCCAGATTATTACTGCTTTTTATTAGGATTACTAAACTCTTTATTCAGAATAATAAGTGCAATGGAAATTTAAAAATGATCAAGGATCAACCTCACTTTTGTGTATGGGGGTAAATGTATTTCTCGTCATGCTCTAAGCACTACACGTTCTAACAAGGAAAGCTCTCCTGGAAAGTATTTCACCGTACAGCTTCACCTTTGTATACATACATAGTGTATATGATTAGGATTAGGAGATTGCTTCATATACCGTTCCTTACTACACTAGTATAGGAATCAAATCTAAAGCTCTAAAGCTAATATGCAGTCAGCCAAAATAAAAACTTCTGTGTAATAATTGTGCAGTCTTTTTCTTGTAAACCCGGCTGTTTCTGCTCCACATTTATCCTGCATTCAGTTTCTGACACAAAACAAACCTGCTTCATGTCAATCATATTAGTTTCAATGCGAATACCCACAAACAAATCTTACAAGTCTGTAATCACTCCCCTCCCTCTGTCAGATGTCCCTGGTAGCCAATCACTGTGAAACAACCCTCTCTATAGAGAGGTGCCTGACTGAATCACTTCATCCAATGTAAACAGAGAACGGCTGCGGACCACTGGAACAGGTATGGGCTTTTTTCCTTATGGACTTACACTTGCTGCTGCCAGTTTTGGGATAATGCGTAATGTAGTTCAGTGATGAATCAACTAGGAAAGAAGTCACTGTGTGCAGAACATTACCCCTTTCACAGAAGTGTAGCTTGTGTTGCTTTATCAGGGCTCTCTGGCTGATGCGGTGTATGGGGGCACTCTCTGACAGGCATAGTATATGGGAGCACTCTCTAGATGGCATTGGCTACTTTGAGCTAACTATGGGGCACTTTGTCAGAAACTATGTATAGGGGCTATCTCTGGCAGGCAACTTTAAATGGGGGAACTCTCTGGCAGGCACTATTGTGGGATCAGCTGACAGGCATTTTTAAGGGCACAGCACTTTTTATGGGGACGGCATGGCTGTCATTGCTGTGGGAACACTATCTGCTATGGGGCACAACATTTGGCATTTTAGTGTGTTACCATGGCATTTAAAACATTTGCATGTGTGTGCACTACCAAACAGCGGGGGGTTGTGTTGCCAGTGGGGGGGATGTGTTGCCAGACAGGGTGAGATGTCTTGCCAAGCAGACGAGTCAAATATGTCCACATAGCAAACTATTTAGAAGAAAGAAACCTTTATGACTTTCTAGGCCAGGTGGAGAAGAAAGGGAAATCCAACAACTACAATCATAAAAGGCATCCAACATGATCTCATTGTATTTCATTGTTGTTTGTTGTGCTTTTGGTTGCTAACTACAGTATTACTTTATCTACAGTGTCTAGCACTTCTGTTCAGTCACACTATGGAGGTATTATTTAGTCTCCGTATGGCAGTAATATTCAGTTACTGTATGGCGGGTATTATAGTCACTTTATGGTGGTATTATTATGTTACTCTATGGCAATGTCTCTGTATGGTG
Organism: Rhinoderma darwinii; assembly: GCF_050947455.1. Lineage (NCBI taxonomy): Eukaryota > Metazoa > Chordata > Amphibia > Anura > Rhinodermatidae > Rhinoderma > Rhinoderma darwinii. The sequence continues at coordinate 370,700,119 of NC_134688.1, forward strand.
GTATTATTCATTTACTATTTGGTGGTGTTTTCTAGTCACTGTTTGGCGGTATTATTCAGTCACTGTATGGTGGTATAGAAAGGGCTGCCATATTTTCCACAAAAAAATACTGGCCATGTTGACATGGGTAAAAAGGGGGTTTAATTTGGGGGAATTGGTTCTCAAACAGTGTGATACCACTTAGGTCATTTCAAATCTGTAGAATTAGTCGGTGATACGGTGTTGTTGCCATAATATGGCTATGTTTTTTTAGTTGTTTTTTTTTTTATTTAATATACCTTATACCTATAATCCTTATGCTGTATATTTTATATTTAATTTTTGTAAGTTAATAAACGTTATAACTTACGTACTTTATACCAAACTAACAGCAGTAAAGGGAAAAGAGAGAGTGGTTTCTCAGTCTTAAGTCCCGACTGTTAGCAGACTGTCAGTCCACTCCCTTTCTTACCTTTTTCTATAGTCAGTATACTGAAGTTGAAAAATATCTTTTCAATTGCCTGCAGGAACAGAAGCTGCAGGATAATTTATTATAGCCAGTCCAGAAGGAACTCTCCAGCCCTCACTGCTGCCCCAGCTGCCGCCTCACTGTCTCCTCATGACCTCTGGCTAATATTGTCTGGGCCAGTGGTTCGTCAAAATAATTTTCCATGGTGGGCCCAGGTCTGATGTTAACAAACACGTAGGAACTTAAAACATGTCTAGTACTAAGTAATGTTAGCCATATTTACAAGTAACCTACCAACCCCCTGCAGGTACTTCCGGTCTTGACCTTTGTAATCAAAGCTTGACCGATGAAGGTCAAACTTGTTTTACTACATGACAATACTGTGTACGACAGATCACCTAAGGTGACATCAAAACATGATGGTTATCTTTCGGTCCATACTAATTAATGCAATGAACCCCTGGTACGTGCACAGTTCTCTTTGCTGGCACCTGGTGAAGGAGTCTGATGTATTAGTGAGATCCCACTTCCACTTTGCTTGTGATTGACAGTTTCTCCCTTTAAGCACTTCTATACAGGACGAACAGATATTAGTAAGGAAGACTCTAGCTATGACTTTTAGAGGATACTAAACCTACAAATGGAAGAGGAAAAAATAACCATGCTGTCTGGTCTCCCATTGCCCATAGATTAGTGGGGTGAGGCTTCTGCTGCAGAAAACTGCCTCCCAGCCTTTACCAAAGCAGCCTAAGTCTTGCCCATTTATAAAAGCTTATAATTTATCATGTTTATTATTTCAGTAAGCATTAGGGGTGAGAGAAGTGGAAAAGACAACATGGGTGACTCCTGTCTTTGCCAGTACTTTCCCATTAGTCTTTCTAAGTGTTCCTCAAGGATTTGTCCTCCTACATTCTGCAAGTATTTTTGTTCCAAAGGCAAAAAAGCCTAACAAAACAAAGCATTTTAACAGATTTCACAGAATAAACCCTGAATGAATAATCATATTCAAGGTTTTGTGCAGTTTAGTTAATCCTGTTTTCGATTTTATGCCACTGGGATCTCGCAGTTGAGAGCAGCCCAGTCACCTGTCCGCATCAGAAAACCCAAATGTTTATGCCCATGCATCTTATCCAGTGCTCATGACAATGCTTGATACAGTGGCAGATTACCATAAGGGCGGCTGTCGAAGTTCTCATGGCCTAATAAAGATTTGAAATAAAAATGAAAGGAACTGCAGGTCTCCAGTGTTTAAAAAAGTGTTGGTATTTATTCACCAAGCATATAAACTTGCAACATTTCAACCGTCTAAGGCCCCATGCACACAAACGTATTTTTGGCGGCCACAATTCACCCAGAAATCTGCGGGTGAATTGCAGCCCCATTCATTTCAATGGGCCCATGCACACGACCGTGGTTTTCATGGTCCGTGTATTGTCCTGGAGCCTGGACCGCAAAAAGAACGGGCATGTCTTATTACGGCCGTGTTTTGCGGTCCAGGCTCATAGAAATGAATGCACGCGACCAAGTGCATGGTTCGCGATTTGCGGGCGGCCCTCAGGTGACACTCTGCAGCCGTCCGACCCGAAAATCACGGCCGTGCACACGGCTACGGTCGTGTGCATGAGGTAATAGGGTCTTTATCAAGCATAGATGCAATGATTCAGTATATTATATAGCACTTGGCCAGTGACATCATTTTCTGTGCATAATTATCGTAAACACACTATACAACCCATTATAAATAAATAATGAATCCTTATAAATACCTCCCGTAATACCTGTGCAATATACATTCTCAATTACTGTAGAGATCGCCCGGAATACAGTGTGAAAAGGACTAAAAAATGAACATACCCCATATTCAGCGTTTGTTACCACTCACTAGTCACTAGTTGCCATGGACAAAGCGAGCTCCACTACACAGCATTGAGAGAACTGCGCATGCATGGAAGGAACTGCGCAAGTGCCTGCGCATAGCACTAGGCGCTTCTAAGTCACTCTACATCGTGTATCTCACAAACAGTTGCTTAGCAATCTCAGTCTCAGACAGACACCAAGCGGCATATAGTACAGGGAATACAAACATCCCTCTAAGGGACCGAGCATAGAAACTATTCAAATTCATAGGAAATAATAGCGCATAAATGATACTGATGCATTATAAAATGTACTCCGCTCCATCCCGACCTTACAGAGCGTCCTCCTGTTTTGTTAATGGTACAGTGTAGTATCATCTAGCCATATTATCTACATATTATCTACAATGGGGCTGTGCATAATTCTATTCGAGGAGATTAACAATTCACAATCATTACCAGTGGTATTAGCTACAGGCTAAGTCCTACAACCAGCTATGTCTTTGCCGTGTATACATTGCCCGACGCTGCATATTTGGACTCTAGAGTCATTATATAGGTTGACCTTTGCGCCTGTAAATGTTTCAATCTCTGACAAAGGACAGAGAGTCGTACCAGGCAGCAACCTTCTAATTTCCTATTCGACCATAAGACACACAATCCCCATATATAATGGGGGGTAGTTGCCAAATAAAAGGTCATATCTAACCACTGTTTCTCAAACACACATTTTCTATCATTCAATCCCCCATATAGGCAAACCCCACTTTATATATTAAAGAAAACATCATGGATTCTTATTTTATCACTGTTTCATACACAAAATCAACAGGCTACTCGAAATGGCAGAGGAGAAGAATAAGGTGAATATTCTAACCAATCTCATCCGATATCAAATTCCAAAGCTCTCATAGTACACTGTATTCCTGGTTCCCCTTGGCAAAAGTGCAATATTTTATATTTACCTATATAAAAAAATTTTTGTCTGTAGTAGGAGAGAAGACCTTTAATCTGGTGGATTGGAAGGGTTTTGGTCATGAGGAGAGGTCCTGGGAGCCTGAAGAAAATGTTGATGCCCCAGCTCTCATCAAGAAGTTTCTTCTATGCCCTGGACCTAAGAAGAGGTGGCGTGAGGGAGGGGGTTACTGTGATACCCATGGGGGCTAGACCGCAGGCATTCCCCTCTTACCAGCAGCCATGAGCGCAGGACAGTGAAACTTTGTTGGCGACGCCCTTCCCAGGGATGCCGGCCCACTCTGCTTCTCCTTTCCCCACAGTGCCCATAGGGCGCACGAGCAGGCGCTTGTTCCTAAAGGGCCAGCGAGCTCACGAGTAAAGTGTCCCCTGCCTATCCCTGGAACCCTGGACTATTTAACCCCTTAAGGACAAGGACTAGTTTGCACGTTCAGGACACAGCCCCATTTTTCAAATCTGACATGTGTCACTTTCTGTGGTAATAACTTTGGAATGCTTTTACCTATCCAAACGCTTCTGAGATTGTTTTCTCATGACACATTATACTTTAAGTTAGTGGTAAAATGTTGTCTATACATTCAGTATTTTATATTCTGAAAAACACCAAAATGTAGCAAAAAACTGCAAAAATTGTCATTTTTCTAAATTTAAATGTATCTGCTTGTAAGACAGATAGTAATCCCACACAAAATAAATGCTAATTAACATTTCCCATATGTCTACTTTTTTTCGTTTTCACAAGGGATAAAGTAGAAAAAGCACCCCAATTTCTCCAGAGTAGGGAAATACCCCACATGTGGTCATAAACTGCTGTTTGGACACACGGCAGGGCTCAGAAAGACAGGAGCGCTATTTGGCATGCAGATTTTGCTGGATTGTTTTTTGGGTGCCATGTAGCATTTGCAAAACCCTAAGGTACCAGAGTACAGTGGAAGCCCCCAAGAAGGGACCCCATTTTGAAAACTACACCTCTCATGGCATTTAACATTTGCCTGGACATATGACAGAGCTCAGAAGTGAACAGCAACATGTGCATTTGAGGTCCATTTTGGTGATTTTCACAGCATTGGCCCACAATTACAGGGCGTTGAGGTCAAATAGTAAAACAAACCCCCAAGTAGTGACCCCTATTTTGGAAACTGCACCCCTTAAGACATTTTAAGGGGTGTGGTGAGCATTTTGCCCCCACAGTTGTTTTTCCATTAGTAATTAATGCACAGCGGATGGTCAAAGTGAAAATTGCAATTTTCCGCTGATATGCCATTTTAGTGCACAATATGTCGTGCCCAGTTTCTGCCACTGGAGACACACATCTCTTAAACTGCTAAGCTGGTTCCCCCGGGTATGGCGATGCCATATATATGGACGTAAACTGCTGTTTGGACACGCTGTAGGGTTCAGAAGGGAGGGAGCGCCATTTGGCTTTTGGAGTGCAGATTTTGCTTGGTAATTGTTCTGTTTGGGGGTTTTGCTGGTATTTCAGTTTATAATGTGGAGTAAGCTGGGCAGAGTACATCAGGGCATAATAAGAGGATATAATAATGCTGTAAATAAATAATATTTCAGAGATATGTGGCCAGTGTCGCACTGATAAATGGCGCCCGATCTTATCCGGTTTTGGACACTCTGCACATTTTGTGTCGCTATATTCTGAGAGCCAGAACTTTTTAATTTTTCTAAAAAGCTGTGTAAGGGCTTGTTTATTGCGGGACAGGTTGTCGTTTTTATTGCCACTATTTTGGGGTACATGAAACTTTATGATCACTTTTTATTCCATGTTTTGTGAGGGGTGGTAATAAAAAAATAGCGATTATGGCATTGTTTTTTATTTATTTTTTTGCGGTGTTCACCGTGCGGGAAAAATAATATTATCGTTTTATAGTTTGGGTCATTACGGACGCGGCGATACCAAATATGTGTACTTTTTTACCGGTTTAATTTATTAATGCTTATTATAGGAAAAAAGGCAGTTTTTTTATATTAACTTGAAACTTTTCTTTTTACACTTTTATTCAACTAGGGGATTTGAGGGCCAGCACCTCTGATCTTTACTCTAATGCATTGCACAAACCACTAAGATGCCGCGATCGCTTTTGATCGCGGCATCTAGGGGGTTAATGGCAGGGATCGGAGCTAGCTTCATTCCCTGTCGTTACAGCAGGGTGTCAGCTGTAACATACAGCTAACACCAGCGGCTGATGTCGCAGGCTCAGCTTCTGAGCCTGCACCATCTCGTTACTGCGGCTGGACGCCTTTTAGGCCCCGCCTCTGGCTGTGGCTCATCTACTGGGGGCTGAGTGAGGCGCAATCTACAGGTGTCTGTGTGGTACTATCCACTAAGGGGGGCTGTGCTGCACTGTCTACTAAGGGGGGCTGTGTGGCACTATATACAAGGGAGGGGGGCTGTGTGGCACTATATACAGTGGGAGCTGTATAGTGCTATATACAGTGGGGGCTTTATGGCAATATTTGCAGGGGGCTGTATGGCACTATCTACAAGGGGGAGGTGGGTCGCTATCTACAAATCGGGTGTGACACTGTCTATAGGCGGGGCGATATAGCACTGTCTACAGCTGTATGGCACATTTTACAGGGGGCACTAATTATAAGGGGGGCTGCTTGTGGCACCCGGGGGGGAGGCTCTGACCAAGAGTTTGCTATTGGGCCCAGTCTTTCCTTGTTACGCCCCTGCTGGGGAATGACCTGAAAAGGGCAGTGTGAGGAAAGAAGTAAACCTACTCCTTCATCCTGAGTGTTCTAAGGTCTGGGGGCATGAGAGAAGTGTAGACCACCATAAGATAAAGTATAGAACATATGGAGATAATCTCAACAAGAGGGTAAGGGGACTCCATTTCAAATACTAAAACCTACAATAGACCATAAGGTATACAAATGCCCGAGAGAATCAAATTTAAAAATATATAAAATTAATTAGCAAAAATTAAATAAACAATAAATGACGATAATACAGTCAGTTAACATATTGGAGAAAAAGGAGTGCATAAGATGGCAAATCCCGAATGCACGGAAAGCACCTTCATACAAACCGTATACACAAACTGTGGGTTCATAAAGACAAGGTATAATATAAAATAATGGCCATAGAGTATGTCAACAGACGTAACAATATAAATGCCAATATGACATAAAAAAAGAGCCTAAAGAATGTCCTGAATATAAAATTATAGAATGTCAGCGGGTAATTATGGGTTACATAACCATATGCAGTATAAATATTCCAATGGGAGAACATGGTAAGGCTCCCAGCGAAAATACCCAATAAAATGTCCACAGACAGACCCAACAAATGGCCTATACAGTCAAAAAAATGCCAGATGAATAGGAAAACCAAGGACTTACCCGGGATATGCTTGTGCATACGTAATACCAAGGAGGAGCAACACCTCACCGTGCGTTTCGCTAAACCAGTAGCTTGTTAGGAGGTAAAAAATAACTAAAAGACTGGGGTATATATAGTGTAGCAGCACTAAGAAAGTTCACAACACACTTGTGTAATGGTCATATCGGCGTGTAACCCCCATGATGGTCCAACCATTGGAGCAGGGGCACCCACACACTCACCTGCAGCGACGCAGCACACGTGACAACGTCAGCACGCACCTCACCCGAGCAAAGTATGTGTGACGATGGGTGTGTGGACCCACTGGGCCGTACCGCTGTAGCGAGATAGCAGCTGGCCAACAGAATACCAAGTCAATGTCTATAGTTCGAATAAGGGTAATTCAGACAGTAACAATGGTTAGGCTCGGATGAGACCTTTGCAGCAGGCAGACACCAGGTGTGGTGTAACACAGCAGGCGTAGTATACGGCACAACACGACTCCAACTCTCTATGGCACAGAAACAAGGTAGCACGGGATACAGGATACAGGTAGCAGGTATTGGAACACTGGGAACTGGAAAACACTAAAGGACCATATGCAAAGACTAACACGGGTAAACACAACAACGCTTGAAGGTAATGAAGGAAGGGGCAGGGCCCTTCTTATAGTCCAGGGTGATCATGGGCTAATTTGACATACTTTTCAGGTATGCACGTGCACTCTACGGGACACAGCAGAGTGAAGCGGAAGTGAGCGCTGGCGTCTCCTGAGGAGGAGATTGGGGCCAGCGCTCACTGAACCATGGCTGCGGCCGATGGGTGTGAGTAATCCTGACTGTTCGCGGCCATGGGTGTCACAGTATACCCCCTCTTTTGCCCCCTCCTCTTGGGTCCAGAGCGGGAGAGAAACTTCTTTACGAGGGTAGGAGCATTGAGGTTCTCCTCTGGCTCCCAGGACCTCTCTTCTGGACCAAACCCCCTCCAATCCATCAAATAAAAAGTTCTACTTCCTACTTTCTTGGTGTCCACGATCTCCTTAACTTCGAATGTATCCGATGAACTGCTGGGGGCAACTGCAGGACTAGGAGTCTTGGTGTAGTGGTTCAGGACCACAGGCTTCAGGAGGAAGACATGGACGGAGTTGGGGATCTTGCGGGTAGGAGGCAGCCGAAGCTTGTAGGAGGTAGGGTTGATCTGTTGCAAAATCTCGAAGGGTCAGATGAACCTGGGAGCAAACTTTTATGATGGCACCCTCAGCCGGATATTCCTAGAGGATAGCCAGACCTTGGTACATGGAAGAAACTGGGGAGGCTCTCTTCTCCTTGTGTCTGCCTTTCGTTTCATGCAGTCGACTGCCAGCAAAATAGAGTATCATGTTTGCTGCTAGATCTGCAGGAAGTTTCTTAAATCAGTATCAGCTGCGGGCACCTCAGACGTAATGGACACCGGGAGAGGAATTTGTGGGTGTTGGCCATAGACAATGAAGAATGGTGTGTTTCTTGTGGACTCGCTTGTATGGTTATTATAAGAGAACTCGGCCCAAGGAAGAAGCTGCACCCAGTCATCCTGCTGCCTGGAGATGAAGTATCGTTGGTAGTTCTCCATGATCTGATTGACTTGACCGTTGCACTGGGGATGGTAGGCTGAGGAAAAGTCCCACTTTACTTCGAGGAGTTTACAGAGAGCCCTCCAGAACTTTGAGGTGAACTGAACCCCCAGATCAGACACGATATGCAGAGGTAAATCGTGCAGGCGGAGGATGTGCAAAATTAAAAGAGACAGGAAAAGACATACAATAAATGTTAATCAGATTTTCAGAGTTTCTATGTGTGGTGGGTAAAAGGTGGAACTTAGAAGTGGAAGAGAGTGGACCCGGGTAAGGAGAGATGTCCCCTGCATCTAATAGCAGGAGAATGGGGAGAGACAGCAAATAGTGATGTGGGAGGTAAGGATAGAGGTACTGGTGTAGATAGAATCCACCAAAGGCATAAAAGGGCGGTAGGATTTTAAGCAAATAACACCTAAAATAAAGAAATAGGCAGTGAACATCGTGAGGATTCTTAGGGTCCATTCAACGATGCAGTTGAGGTGCGGTGAAAATACACATCCAAAAGTGTGTTTTTACATCGTTCTCGTGCATTTTTTTTACGGAAATCACATCAAATAACGCACTAAATCGGGATAAAAACGCATGCGTTTTTCAGATGCTGCTTTAACCATATCGGAACCAGAACGTGTGAATGGACCCTTAGGAGAAAAAAAAGAGACGAAAAATGTACTATTAGGGTATGTGCACACACAAAATCAAAAACGTCTGAAAATACGGAGCTGTTTTTTTTAGCAACTCGTGTTTTTCATGGCGTTTTTGGAGCTGTTTTTCGATAGAGTCAGTGAAAAATGGCTCCAAAAGTGTCCCAAGAAGTGACATGCAGTTCTTTTTCGTGGGCGTCTTTTTACATGCCGTTTTTGGAAAACGAGGCGTAAAAAACGTCCCGTCAGAACAGAATGCCGTATTTCCCATGGAAATCAATGGGCAGATGTTTGGAGGAGTTCTACTTCCGATTCTTTGGCCGTTTTTCGGCTGTTTACGGCCTGAAAAACATACGAAAATAAGCCGTGTGAACATACCCTAATAATGGCAATGTAAACCAGTTTGTTTGTTTAGCTCACGTAGCTTACCTGTCTCATGCCCTGATCGAATGTCATGTATAACTGCAGCGACACAAACATGACTTCTGCAATGTTTGAAACGATTGCATCTGCCCCAGATCTCCCATGTTCAGAATTAGCTTTTGAACGGACATGTTAATACCTTGGGGAAGTACAGTAATTCTAGGTAATCTATAATAAACCATTCCTCAGAATATGTTCAGATAATTTTATACATTCCTTCACACACTTTTCTAGGCATTTTTTACATTACAAATCAAATGTGATTCAAAGATTATGTGATGCAATGATTCCACTTTGCAACACATGATTTTTTCTAAAAAAAAAAACACAAAACGTAACCGAGATCCTATGGCAGAGAAGCGGAATAAAATTCAGGAAAAAATGGCAAAGCCAGCCATGCTTCAATTTTGAAAAAACACCACTGGGCCAAAAAACGACAAAAAAATAAAAAAAAATAAAGATAAAGTAAAAAAAAAACGCCACGGAAAAAACGCCATGTTTGTAGTGTGTTTTATTGTTCCCCCATTGACTTCAAGCTAACATGACCGAAAAACACCAGGAAAAAAAACAACAAAAATGTGTAGTTTTTCCTAAAAATGCAGTGTGTGAAGCCACTCTAAGGCTGGGTTCCCACAGGACGGATACGCTGCGTAAAACCCACGCAGCGTATCCGACCTGGAACCCGCAGTACATTTCGCCCGAAAACCGCACCACACTGTTGCATTCTTTCTAATGGAATTTCCGCTGCGGAAGGCAGCGGTAAAAAACGCTCATATTTACGTAGGTTGTTGTTATGGCGACGCGTCCCTCCATCGCTGTTCGGTCCGGCCTCCCTGGATAACTCTGCAAACCATGTGACCTCTGCAGCCTGTAATTGGCTGGCAGCGGCGGTCAAATGACGTATCATCCCATGTGACCCCCGCTGCAGCCTGTGATTGGCTGCAGGAAGGAGGAGGGCGTTCTGGGTAAGTATGATTTTTTTTATTTTCCGTAGTTGCGTTTTCTGCCGTGTAATCGCTGAGATTACGCCGCAAAAGTCCCAACACTTGACTTTCTGTTGTGGGTTTTGCATCCTCATTGAATTCATTGAGGGAAACCCGCAACTGAAAATCAACATAAACGCAGCATAAATTGACATGCTGCGGAGATCAATTCTGCACCGCAGGTCAATTTATTAGCGTTTACGCTGCAGGTTTTTTCCGCAGCATAGGCATGAGATTTTCAGAATTTTCTCCACTTTGCTGCTATTGTACGGCTGGGCTCCCACGTAGCGTAATCTCTGCGGAATTTCCAAGACGGAATTCTGTGCGTAATTTACAGTAGCAGCAAAGTAAATAAGATTTAGAAAATCTCATGCCCACGCTGCGGAAAAAAAACGTACAAATGTGCTCTGCGGTGCGTTTTTCAATTCCGCAGCGTCTCAATTTATGCTGCATGTTCTGTGCGGAGATAGTAAATTCCAATGGTAACAGGATAATTAGTGTACGTTTAATATTGAAATATATGAAGTCCTGCCTAAATAAACGTTTAAAATGTCTTTATTAATTAGTATTTAAAATAGGGCACTCATGCCAATTTATACTGTGAATAGGCGTTTGGCAAAACAGAGACACAGTTCCCTGATCAGGTGTAAGAATAAGATGATGATTGGTACACCTTAGTGTCGATACAACACCCGACAGGAGTAGTGATACACACCACTTGTCCGTTTGCCGCAACGATACAAAGTAGCTCAGTCCAATATGAATGTTCCACAGGCACCGATGCTGGGTGCATCAATTACAACATGAACAGAGAACTTAGCAAAAATAAATGTGGTCTGTTTGCCACAAGTTAGCAATTTTGAGCAATCTCCCAACGCGTTTCTGAAACCCTCTGAACCAGAGGGGAACATCCTCAGGGGTATTTGTAAATTGCGTATATTAGTTTGAGCAGCTACCATACAGCACATATTATGCTGCTGAATTCGTGTATTCTCAGGAGCGCAATGAGACACTAATGCCTGGTCTGACTCGCGCCAGAGACTCTCACAAGATTTATACAGCTAGCCCCACCTAGCAGATGGGCGGAATGGAACGGACATAGCCAATCGGTGTGTCACAGCGTATAAGTAACGCCCACCGATCGGGCCTGCCCATGGTAACATAGACGCCAATCAGGTAGATGCATAAAGCATCAGTAGTTACTAGGGGTATACAGGCGGTTTATGCGTACGTTTGATAAATAAACGGGTAGGTGTGAATATGTGCCAAGCATAGAGCAGACTGACTATGTAAATGTGGCGGTAGTCACCTACAATTTAAGCTGATGACCATTTCTTATATACACAATAAATGAAGGGTGCACGTGGGATGGGTAAATGGAAAAAAAAAAATCTGTGTTCTGAGCGGAGATGCTGCGTGTTTGGCCCATAGACTTCAATGGAGAGCAGAAATTCTGCAACAGATTTATATTGTTGCGGTTTTTACATTGTTTACGCAGCGGAAATGTAGTAAAAACCGCTGGAAATCTGCAGGTGCACATATACTTTGCTATAACTAATGTTTAACACTAAATACGCAGGTAAAACATCAGCAATATGAGCATGAAAAATGCACAATTTGGTGGGTGTGGATTTCTGTGACATATTTACCAGCGTTTTTCCAGAGATTCTGCTGAAGATTTTCTGTTGCAGAAAATCTGCAGCGTATTCTGTGTGTGGGAACATACCCTAAGGGCTTGTCCACACACAACGGAATTGCTGCAGAAAATTTCTGCAGCAATTCCGTTGAAAAACGCAGACATTCAGCTGCGGAAAAAAAATCGGAAAAATTTTTTCGGAGTTTTTCCCAATGTTAGGAGATGGAGACATCTCCTCTGAAAAACGCAGCAATTCTGCACACTTTCTGCAGCAGGAATTGACATATACGCACCACAGGTCAATTTTGGCTCTGAACTTTTATGCAGCAAGTGGATGAGATTTGTTAAATCTCATCCACTATGCTGCTACTTTATTCTGCTACGTTTTTCGATCCGAAATTCCGTTCCGAAAAAACGTGGTAATTCCGCAGCGTGTGGACGAGCTCTAAATGCTGCGGAATTTCCGCACAGAATTCAGTTGCAGAAATTCCGCTGCATTTATGCTACGTGGGAACCCAGACTTAGGTTATGTTCACACAGAGGAATTTTGCATTGTCTACCAATGGGAGTCATCCTGCTTATTCTTTGGGCGAATTCCGCCCGAACCTCCCATCGATATCAATGGGAGGGAGGAATCTTCCTGCCATCCGAAGGAATAGTTCCGCAACGGATTTTGCACCGGGATCCTCCATGCAAAATCCACCGTGTGAACTAGCTCTTATACTGTCTTTTTTTATATAATCAGATTTAAATGATAAATAAATCATATATATAATTATAAATAACCTAAAGGCTTTCTAGGCTTAATAATTTAAAGAGGCTCTGTCACCAGATTTTCAAACCCCTATCTCTTATTGCAGCTGATCGGCGCTGTAATGTAGATAACAGGAACGTTTTTCTTTTTCAAAAACGAGCATTTTTGGCCAAGTTATGAGAATTTTTATATTTATGCAAATGAGCCTTTCTTATGGACAACTGGGCGTGTATTGTGTTCGTTACATCTGGGTGTGTTTACTTGTTTTACTAGCTGGGCGTTGTGAATGGAAGTGTATGATGGTGACGAATCAGCATCATCCACTTCTCTTCGTTACCACCCAGCTTCTGGCAGTGCACAGACGTCACTCACTTCCTCCCACAAGAGGAACGAGCGAGGACACGCTGTGTGTCTGTGCACTGCCAGAAGCTGGGTGGTAACGAAGAGAAGTGGATGATGCTGATTCGTCACCATCATACACTTCCATTCACAACGCCCAGCTAGTAAAACAAGTAAACACACCCAGATGTAATGAACACAATACACGCCCAGTTGGAAATAAGATTAAAAACACCCAGTTGTTCAAAAATGTGCATTTTTCTAAATTTAAATGTATCTGCTTGTAAGACAGGCATTTATCCCACACAAAATAGTCGCTAATTAACATCCCTCATATGTCTACTTTAGATTGGCATCATTTTTTGAACATCCTTTTATTTTTCTAGGACGTAACGTCCTAGAAGGCTAAGAACTTTAGCAGCAATTTCTCACATCAAGAAAATTTCATAAGGCTATTTTTGCAGGGACCAGTTCAGTTGTGAAGTGGCTTTTAGGGCCTTATATATTAGAAACCCCCAAAAAGTCACCCCATTTTAAAAACGTCACCCCTCAAAGTATTCAAAACAGCATTTAGAAAGTTTCTTAACCCTTTAGACCTTTCACAGGAATTAAACCAAAGTAGAGATGAAATTTACAAATTTCATTTTTTGTTGTTGCAGAAATTAATTTTGACTCCCTTTTTTTGTAACACAAAGTTTTACCAGAGAAACGCAACTCAATATTTATTGCCCATGTTCTGCAGTTTTAGGAAATATCTCACATGCGGCCCTAGTGTGCTACTGGACTTATGCAAAGACCTCAGAAGCAAAGGAGCACCTAGTGGATTTTGGGCCTACTTTTTATTAGAATATATTTTAGGCACCACGTCGGGTTTAAAGAGCTCAAAACAGTGGAAATCCCCCAAAAGTAACCCCATTTGGGAAACTACACCCCTTAAGGAAATGATCTAGGTGAGCATTTGATCCTACAGGTTTATTGCCGAAATTATTGGTAGTAGGACGTGAAAATGGAAATCTACATTCTTTCAAAGAAAATGTAGGTTTAGTTAATTTTTTCTCATTTCCACAAGGACTAAAAAGCACCACCACATTTGTAAATCAATTTCTCCCGAATAAAACGATATCCCACGTGTGGTCATTTACGGCTGTTTGGACACACGGCAGGGCATAGAAGGGAAAGAGCGCCATTTGGCTTTTGGAGTTCAAATTTAGCAGGAATGGTTTGCGGAGGCCATGTTGCATGTGCAAAGCCCCTGAGGGACCAAAACAGAGAAAACGCCCAAAAAGTTACTCCATTTAGGAAACTACACCCCTAGTTTTTAAAGTTTTTTTTTTTATACAGCGTTCACCATGGGTTATAAACTACATGTTAATATTATTCTGCGGATCAGCACGATTCCGGCGATACCAAATTTATAGCACTTTTTTATGTTTTACAACTTTTTGCACAATAATATTACTTTTGTAAAAATAATGTATTTTTTCAGTCGCCAAGTTGTGAGAACCATAACTTTTCAATTTTTTCGTCGACGGAGCTGCATAAGGGCTTGGTTTTTGCGAGACGAGCTATAGTTTTTATAGGTACCATTTTTGGATATATGCGACTTTTTGATCACTTTTTATTTATATTTTTGTAGGGCAAAGTGACCAAAAAACAGAAATTCCGGCATCGTTTTTAAAGTTTGTTTTTACGCCATTCACCACGTGGAATAAATAACACAATATTTTTATAGTTTAGGCCGTTATGGTCGCGGCAATACCAAATATGTATGGTTTATTTATTTATTTTCAATAATAAAGGACTTGATAAGGAAAAAGGGTGATTGTGTTTTATTTTCTTACTTGAAACTTTTATTATATTTTTTACAACTTTTTATTTTTTTATTTCACTTATTTTTTACAATTTTCTTTAGTTCGACTAGGGGACTTGAAGGTCCAACTATCAGATTTTTTTTCTAAAACATTGCACTACCTATCTGGTGCAATGTATTAGATCTGTTAGTCATTCACTGACAGCAAGCCAATTAGGCTTCTTCTCTGAGCGGGGCCTAATCGGCTCCCGTAATGGCAGACAGGAGGCCATTGTTAGGTTTCCTGTTGCCATAATAGCAGTCGGCAGCCGTGCGATTGCAGGGCAAAGCTGCCGATCTGCTAACAACCATTTAGATGCAGCGATCGCATCCGATCGATGCATCTAAGGGTTTAATGGCAGGGATCGGAGCTAGCTCCAGTTCCTGCCGTTACAGGTGGATGTCAGCTGTAACATACAGCTGACATCCACTGCTGATGATGCCGGCTCATCTCCTGAGCCGGTGCCATCTTGCCGACGGCTACGGAAGCCTTTCAGGCCCACCTCTGGGCGGGGGCTGAAAGTTTTCCCTGCTAGGCACACCGGGAGGCCAATATTAGGGTATGTTCACACGGCGGGGGTCCGTAACGGCTGAAATTACGGGGATGTTTCAGCCTGAAAACATCCCCGTAATTTCAGCCGTACCGGCATGTGCAGGCGCTTGAACGCCGCGTCAATTACGGCCGTAATTAGCGCTGCTATTCATTGGAGTCAATGAATAGCGGCTCCAATTACGGCCAAAGAAGTGACAGGTGACTTCTTCTACGCGGGCGTCTATTTACGCGCCGTCATTTGACAGCGGCGCGTAAATATACGCCTCGTGTGAACAGACAAATGTCTGCCCATTGCTTTCAATGGGCAGATGTTTGTCAGCGCTATTGAGGCGCTATATTCAGACGTAATTCGGGGCAAAAACGCCCGAATTACGTCCGTAAATAGGCCGTGTGAACATACCCTTAGGCCTCCGGTTGGCATTGCAGCCACCGACACCATGGCGATTTCATTGCTGGGGTGTCGATGAGCTGCAAACTCCTTAAATGCAGCGATCGTTTTTGACGGCTGCATTTAAGGGGTTAATGGTGGGGATCGAAGCTAACTTCGGTCCTCGCCATTTCAGCAGGAAGTCAGCTGTAAGATAGAGCTGACATCCGGGCATGATGGCACGGAGTCAGCTTCTGAGCCGGTGCCATGCATTTGTCGTAAGTATATGCCATTTTGCGGGACGCACTGGCTTTCCATGACGTATACTTATGACAAATGTCGGGAAGGGGCTAATATAAATAGTGAAGTTTATGCTTAAAAAAAATTATTTGCAAAGCTAACTTTTTTTAAATAAAAAATATATGTATATTTTTTTACATTACCAAATGAGTGGGACCATCAACTATTAGCTGTAATCTGTGGGGGAACCTGGCAGCATTCAATTCACTTGCAGCACCACTGAAAGAGAAATTTCGGGTGTATTCACATGTGCATGTTTTTTTATCAGATTTCCTTCAGTTGTTTTTTTAAAGCCATAATTAAACAAGAGGAGAAGTAGTATCCTTTATACTTGATCTTCCTTTATGATCCACACTTGGATTTGGCTTCAAAAACTGCATTAAAAAAAAAACCTGACCAAAGCTTGATCAAAAGCTGCATGTGTGAATTTCACCCTTAGGTCGGGTTCCCACGTAGTGTAAACGCTGCGTTAAACGTTAATAAATTTACCTGCGGTGCGGAATTTAAATCTGCAACATGTCAATTTATTCTGCGTTTTAGTTTAATTTTCTTTTGCGGGTTTTCCCCATTGAATTCAATGGGGATGCAAATCCCGCAACCAAGTGTTGCGACTTTTGCGCCGCATTCGCAGCGATTACAAAAAACGAAAACATAAAAAAAAATCATACTTACCCGGAACGCCCTCCTCCTTCTTGCAGTCCGGCCTCCTGGCATGACGTTTCATCCCATGTGACCACTACAGCCAATCACAGGCTGCTGGGTCACATGGCCTGCAATGTCATCGTAGGAGGCCAGACTTCGAGCAGAAAAGATTGAGGGGGTAAGTATGAATGTCTTTTTTCCGCAGCAGAAGTTCCGTTTGAAAAACCACACCACAGTGTGGTGCGATTTTTCGGACAGAATGTACTGCGGGTTCCAGGTCGGTCACGCTGCTTGATTTTGCACGCAGTGTATCTGACCCTTAGGAACCCTGCCTTAGGCCCTGTTCACACAGAGTATTTTGCAGGCAAAAAATATCTGCCTCAAAATCCCTTCAGGAATTTTGAGGCAGATTTCGACCTCCCTGTACTTTTTTGCTGTGGTTTTCTCAGTGTTTTTAGCTGCGTTATAGTATAGTACATATATAGTATTGCCACAATTGTAATCACCCAAATAATAAAATTGGGGCATGTTCACACAGGGCAGATTCGCTTAGTAAAAGTACACAGTATTCGCCATAGTCCCTGCAGGAAATTCCAGCCGAAAAACCGCACCAAATTGTGGAGAAGTTTTTTCTATGAAGTTGCCACCCATGTGACCGCTGCAGCCTGTGATTGGCTGCAGCAATCACATGGGATTAAACATGATCCCTGGAGGCCAAGCTGGATGCAAGAGCATAGGGATCTGGGTAAGTATAGACAGCCACGAAAATCTCAATATCTGCTATTTGTTGCGGGTTTTACCTCCCCATTGCATTCAATGAGAAAAATCTGCAACAGAAAATCAGCGATTCTGCAGCATGTTGTTTTTTTTACGCAGCATAATACAGTAGTAGCAGAGTGGATGAGATTTGAACAAATCTCATCCACTCTGCTACTACTGTATTATGCTGCGGATTTTCCACAATTAAATCCATTGCGAAAAATCCGTAGTATTTACGCTACGTGTGGACTTAGGCTGGGTTCACACGACAGGGTCCCGCCCGAGCCCGAGTGTCGGCCGGTAAAATCGGCCATTTTGCCTGGCCGGTTTGCATAAAGTTTTGCATCCGTTCCGGGCCGGGCAGATCTGGACAGTGACATCAGCGGCAACTCCTGAAGGGGAATCCCCATGTGTTCGGGGATTCCGCTTCAGGAGTTTCCCCTAATGTCACTGCCCAGATATGGAGAGAGACATCAAGCGCTCTGTCCAGGAGCGGAATCCCCGAAAACACGGGGATTCCGCTCCTTCAAAGAGCTAAAGTGGGGCTAGCACATAGCAGAGCGGGGAGATACCTCCCTGCTCTGCTATAGTGGCATCGCTACAGTAGTAGCAGCAGCTGCTAGCGGCGCCATGTAAGGTGTCGCCGGGCCAGGGTGCTTTTAAAACAAGCAGGGGAAGGGAGCCAGCGCAGCGCTCCCTTCCACCTGCTGTACACCCCGGCCCTGCCACACAGTGTACAGCGTACAGCCATTCGTCCGAATGGCATAAACTCCTCCTCCTCACATGCACTCTGCGCTGTGAGGAGGAGGAGATAGAGCGCAAGCGACGGAAAACCTGCCATCACTCAGGACACATTCCAGTGATGGCCGTGTATTACCCGGCCCCATAGACTTCTATGGGAGCCGGACGGCCGGGTACCCGGCCGAAAATAGAGCATGTCCCATTTTTTGACGGCCGGTTTTCCCGGCCGTCAAAAAATCGGTCGTGTGAATAGCCCCATTAGGGGTCTATTATTCCTAATGCAGCCGGGTGCCGGACGATTTATGAACGTGTGAATGAGGCCTTACCTTTTATGATTCGTGTAAATGAGGCCTTACCTTTAACATTATATTTTAACCCCTTCCCGACATTTGACGTACATGTACGTCATGGAAAGCATTGACTTCCCGCAAAATGCCGTACATGTACGTCAAATGTTTGGCACCGGCTCAGAAACTGAGTCGGTGCCATCATCACCGGATCTCAGCTGTATCTTACAGCTGACATCCGACTGTAACGGCGGGGACCGAAATTAGCTTCGATCCCCGCCATTAACCCCTTAAGTGCAGCGCTCAAACGCGATCGCTGCACTTAAGGTGTTTGCAGCTCATCGGAGCCCCAGCAATGAAATTGCCGGGGTTCCGGTGGCTGCAATGGCAACCGGAGGCCTAATACTGGCCTCCCGGTCTGCCTAGCACCGAAGCCGGTCAAGATCCGCCCGGCGGCGGAGCCTGATCGGCTTCCGTAGCTGCCGGCAAGATGGCGCCGGGTCAGGAGCTGATCCGGCGTCATCAGCGGTGGATGTCAGCTGTACTGTACAGCTGACATCCACCTGTAACGGCAGGAACCGGAGCTAGCTCCGATCCCTGCCATTAACCCCTTCGATGCAGCAATCGAAAGCGATTGCTGCATCGTAGCGGTTACTAGCAGATCGCCAGCCCTGACAGGCAATCGGGACTGGCGACTGCTGTTATGGCAACAGGAGACACAATGGTCTCCTGCTCTGCCATTACGGAAGCCTATTAGGCCCCGCCGGGAGGCGAAGCCTAATCGGCTTGCTGTCAGTGAATGACTGACAGATCTAATACATTGCACTACATAGGTAGTGCAATGTATTAGAAAAAAAAAAATCTGACCGTTGGACCTTCAAGTCCCCTAGTGGGACTTGAAGAAAAGTGTAAAAAAAGTATAAAAAAGTGTAAAAAAAAGTGCAAAAAATAAAAGTTTGAAAACAATAAAAGTTTCAAGTAATCAAATAAAACACAATCCCCCTTTTACTCTTATCAAGTCCTTTATTATTGAAAAAAAATAATAAACCATATGTATTTGGTATCGCCACGACCGTAACGACCTGAGGTATCAAAATATTGTATTATTTATTGCACGCGGTGAACAGCGTAAAAAAAAACGTAAAAAACGTTACCAGAGTTTCTGTTTTTTAGTCACTTTGCCCTACAAATATTAGAATAAAAAGTGATCAAAAAGTCGCACGTATCCAAAAATGGTACCTATAAAAACTATAGCTCGTCCCGCAAAAAACAAGCCCTCATACACCTCCGTCGACAAAAAAATTAAAACGTTATGGTTCTCACAACTTTGCAACAGAAAAAAAATACATTCTTTTTACAAAAGTAATTTTATTGTGAAAAAAGTTGTAAAACATAAAAAAATGCTATAAATTAGGTATCGCCAGAATCGTACTGACCCACAGAATAAAGTTAACATGTAGTTTATAACGCATGGTGAACGCTGTATAAAAAAAAACGAAAAAAGCTGTGCCAGAATTGCATTTTTTTGTTTACCTGGCATCCCAAAAAATAGGATAAAAGGTGATCAAAAAGTCACATGTACCCCAAAATGGTACCAATAATAACTACAGCTCATCCCGCAACAAACCAGCCCTCATACCGCTACGTCTATGAAAAATAAAATTAGTTATGGCTCCAATAAGTCAGGAAATAAAAAAATATGCAGTTGTGCCCGAGGGGAACATTTCTTCTGTTTGAAGAGGCGATTTATCAAGGACCTAAAATTAGGGAACCAGGAAAGGGAGGGCCCAAACATATCCGCTGGAAGCGACGGTGCCCGTATTATACCAGGACAACACTTCACAGCAAAATTCCTCAAACTACAAAGGTGCAGAGTGTGGACCAAAAGGGGGATAAGAAATGACACCATTTATCAGTGCGACACTGGCCTGTGCGGAAAGGATTGCTTCACAGCGTAACACACATCTATGGATTATTAATTTTTTTTCATACCACCTGACTATGCCCCTTATATACTCCGCCCCGCTTACATGTACCCCCACATTATAAAACACCAGCAATACTCAAACAAATTTAGTACCAAGCAAAATCCGCTCTCCAAAAGCCAAATGGTGCTCCCTCGGCTCTGAACCCTACAGCGTGCCCAAACAGCAGTTTCCTTCAACATATATGGCATCGTCATACCCGGGAGAACCCTTTTAACAATTTTTGGGGTGTGTGTCTCCAGTGTCATAAGCTTGGCATGACATATTTGCCACTGAATGGCATATCTAGGGAAAAATATAAATTTTTAATTTGCACCATCTGCAGCGCCACCATTTATGGAAAAGACCTGTTGGGTGAAAATCCTCACTACACCTCTTAATAAATGCCTTGAGGGGTGCAGTTTCCATAATGGGGTCACTTCTCAGGGGTTTCTTTTTATTACTTCACATCTGAGCCTCTGCAGTTGTGAACCAATACTTTGTAAATCGCCAAATTAGGCCTCCACTCCGCATGGTACTCTTCACTCCTGAGCCCTGTCATATGTCCAGGCAAAAGATTAGGGCCACATGTAGGGTGTTTCTAAAACCGGGAAACACCGCATAATAATTAGAGGGCTGTCTTGTTATGGTGGCACAAGCCGGGCACCACATATTGGCATATCTATGGAAGAAAATCCCATTTTCACTCTGCAACATCGAGTGAACACTAATTTCTACAAAACACCTGCAGGGTTAAAATGCTTACTACACCCCTTGGTAAATGCATTGAGGGGTGTCGTTTCCAAAATGGGGTCACTTCTGCGGGGTTTCCACTGTTTTGGTCCCACAGGCGCCCAGAAACCAATCCAGCAACATCTGCACTCCAAATTGCGGTCCTTTCCTTCTGAGCCCTGCCGTTTGCCCAAACAGCAGTTTATGACCACATATGGGGTATTGCCGTACTCGGGAGAAATTGCTTTACAAATTTTGGGTTCTTTTTTTCCTTTATTTGTTGAGAAAATGAAAAAATTTGCGCTAAAGCTACGTCTTATTGAAGAAAAAGGACTGTTTTTATTTTCACTGCCTAATTCTAATAAATTCTATGAAACGTCTGTGGGGTCAAAATGCTTACTACACCCCTAGATGAATTCCTCAAGAGGTGTAGTTTCCTAAATGGAGTCCCTTTTTGGGCGTTTTCATTGTTTTGTCCCCTCAGGGGCTTTGCAAATGTGACCTGGCCTCCGCAAACCATTCCTGCTAAATGTGATCTCAAAAAGCCAAATAGTGCTGTTTCCCTTCTAAGCCCTGCCGTGTGTCCAAACAACCGTTTATTACCACATGTGGGGTATTGTTTTACTCGGGAGAAATTGCTTTACAAATTTTGTGGTGCTTTTTCTCCTTCAGTCCTTCTGGAAATGAGAAAAAATTAGCTAAACCTAGATTTTTTTGGAAAAAATGTAGATTATTATTTTCAGGGCCTACTTCCAATATTTTCTGCAAAAAAACTGTGGGGTCAAATCGCTCACTATACCCCTAGATAATTTCCTCAATGGGTGTAGTCTCCAAAATGGGGTCACTTGTGGGGGGTTTCCACTGTTTTGTCCCCTCAGGGGCTTCGTAAATGTGACATGGCCTCCGCAAACCATTCCTGCTAAATGTGAACTCCAAAAGCCAAATGGCGCTCTTTCCCTTCTAAGCCCTGCCGTGTGTCCAAACAACCGTTTATTACCACATGTGGGGTATTGTTTTACTCGGGAGAAATTGCTTTACAAATTTTACGGTGCTTTTTCTCCTTCAGTCCTTGTGGAAATGAGAATAAATTAGCTAAGCCTACATTTTCTTTGAAAAAATTTAGATTATCATTTTCACAGCCTACTTCCAATAATTTATGCAAAAAACTTGTGGGGTCAAAACGCTCACTATACCCCTAGATAATTTCCTCAATGGGTGTAGTTTCCGAAATGGGGTCACTTGTGGGGGGTTTCCACTGTTTTGTCCCCTCAGGGGCTTTGTAAATGTGACATCGCCTCTCAAACCATTCCTGCTAAATTTGAGCTCCAAAAGCCAAACGGCGCTCTTTCCCTTCTAAGCCCTGCCGTGTGTCCAAATATCCATTTATTACCACATGTGGGGTAGTGTTTTACTCGGGAGAAATTGCTTTATAAATTTTGCGATGCTTTTTCTCCTTTAGTCCTTGTGGAAATGAAAAAAAAAATCGCTAAACCTACATTTTCTTTGAAGAAATGTTGATTTTAATTTTCACGGCCTACTTCCAATAATTTCTGTAAAAAACCTGTGCGGTCAAAATGCTCACTACACCCCTAGATAATTTCCTTGAGGTGTCTAGTTTCCCAGATGGGGTCACTTTTGGGGGATTTTCACTGTTTTGGCACCGCAAGAGCCCTTCAAACCTGACATGGTGCCTAAAATATATTCTAACAAAAATAAGGCCCCAAAATCCACTAGGTGCTCCTTTGCTTCTGAGGCCGGTGCTTCAGTCCAGTAGCACGCTACGGCCACATGTGGGATATTTCCTAAAACTGCAGAAACTGGGCAACAAATATTGAGTTGCATTTCTCTGGTAAAACCTTCTGTGTTATAAAAAAAATTGTATTAAAAATGTATTTCTGCAAAAAAATATGAAATTTGTCAATTTCACCTCTACTTTGCTTTAATTCCTGTGAAATGTGTAAAGGGTTAAGACATTTTCTAAATGCTGTTTTGAATCCTTTGAGGGGTGAAGTTTTTAAAATGGGGTGACTTTTTGGGGGTTTCTAATATATAAGGCCCTCAAAACCACTTCACAACTGAACTGGCCCCTGTAAAAATAGCCTTTTGAAATTTTCTTGAAAATGTGAGAAATTGCTGCTAAAGTTCTAAGCCTTGTGAGGTCATAGAAAAATAAAAGGATGTTCAAAAAACGATGCCAATCTAAAGTAGACATATGGGGGATGTTAATTAGCAACAATTTTGTGTGGTATAACTGCCTGTCTTACAAGCAGATACATTTAAATTGAGAAAAATGCTAATTTTTGCAATTTTTCACTATATTTTCGTGTTTTTCACAATTAAATACTGAATGTATCGACCAAATATTACCACTATCTTAAAGTCCAATGTGTCACGAGAAAACAATCTCAGAATCGCCCGGATAGGTGAAAGCATTTCAACGTTATTACCACATAAAGTGAAACATGTCAGATTTGAAAAATGAGGCTCTGTCAGGAAGGTCAAAAGTGGCTAAAGAGGGAAGGGGTTAACTGCATGGTGGTATTGCTTTTTGTTCCCATTAACCCTTAAAAAAATAATCAATAAATTATATGTACCCCAAAATGCTTCTATTAAAACATGTGGCGTCCTGCAAAAAACAAACCTACATTTGGCTACATCGACAGAAAAATAAAAAAATTTATGGCTCTTGGAAGACGGTAACATAAAAAACATTGGTGTTTCATGAAATGTGCTATTATCGTGTAAAAGGAGCAAAGCAGAAAAACACTATACATTTTTGGTATTGGCGTAAATGTATCAATCCATAGAATAAAGATAACATGTTATTTATGTATCATGGCGGAAGTATGAAAATTCATACGAAGACAATTGGTTAATACAGCGAATAGCGATCTGCATAATGAAATGTATATTTATCCACGTCGTTTATATGTTTGTATATAAATATATTTATCATTTTTTATTATATGTATTTTTATGACTATTCCTACTATATATATATATATATATATATATAAATGTAAATATTATTATACGCCCATATGCGTATATTTTATGCATTTGTTGTATATATTTATATACAATAAATATTTATATTATTCTTTGTTTTCACACTGGTCACATGTTTTTCACGTTTCACCTAGATATGCTTCTACGCTATACCAGTACATGCATCTGTATTATGTACGTACACTTCTTTTTCTATTTTTCATGTAACTTTTTCACTTATTATATCTCAATTAGTTTTGCACCTGCATATTTATTTATATGTCTAAATATATATGCATCATATATACATACAGTGGAGGAAATAAGTATTTGATCCCTTGCTGATTTTGTAAGTTTGCCCACTGTCAAAGTCATGAACAGTCTAGAATTTTTAGGCTAGGTTAATTTTACCAGTGAGAGATAGATTATATAAAAAAAAAAAAAAAAAATCACATAGTCAGAATTATATATATTTATTTGCAGTGTGCACAGAGAAATAAGTATTTGATCCCATACCAACCATTAAGAGTTCAGCCTCCTCCAGACCAGTTACACGCTCCAAATCAACTTGGTGCCTGCATTAAAGACAGCTGTCTTACATGGTCACCTGTATAAAAGACTCCTGTCCACAGACTCAATGAATCAGTCTGACTCTAACCTCTACAACATGGGCAAGACCAAAGATCTTTCTAAGGATGTCAGGGACAAGATCATAGAACTGCACAAGGCTGGAATTGGCTACAAAACCATAAGTAAGACGCTGGGTGAGAAGGAGACAACTGTTGGTGCAATAGTAAGAAAATGGAAGACATACAAAATGACTGTCAATCGACATCGATCTGGGGCTCCATGCAAAATCTCACCTCGTGGGGTATCCTTGATCCTGAGGAAGGGGAGAGCTCAGCCGAAAACTACACAGGGGAAACTTGTTAATGATCTCAAGGCAGCTGGGACCACAGTCACCAAGAAAACCATTGGTAACACATTACGTCGTAATGGATTAAAATCCTGCAGTGCCCGCAAGGTCCCCCTGCTCAAGAAGGCACATGTACAGTCCCGTCTGAAGTTTGCAAATGAACATCTGGATGATTCTGAGAGTGATTTTTGAGAAGGTGCTGTGGTCAGATGAGACTAAAATTGAGCTCTTTGGCATTAACTCAACTCGCCGTGTTTGGAGGAAGAGAAATGCTGCCTATGACCCAAAGAGCACCGTCCCCACTGTCAAGCATGGAGGTGGAAACATTATGTTTTGGGGGTGTTTCTCTGCTAAGGGCACAGGACTACTTCACCGCATCAATGGGAGAATGGATGGAGCCATGTACTGTCAAATCCTTAGTGACAACCTCCTTCCCTCCACCAGGACATTAAAAATGGCTTGTGGCTGGGTCTTCCAGCACGACAATGACCCGAAACATACAGCCAAGGCAACAAAAAAGTGGCTAAAAAAAAAGCACATTAAGGTCATGGAGTGGCCTAGCCAGTCTCCAGACCTTAATCCCATCGAAAATTTATGGAGGGAGCTGAAGATCCGAGTTGCCAAGCGACAGCCTCGAAATCTTAATGATTTACGGATGATCTGCAAAGAGGAGTGGGCCAAAATTCCATCTAACATGTGTGCAAACCTCATCATCAACTACAAAAAACGTCTGACTGCTGTGCTTGCCAACAAGGGTTTTGCCACCAAGTATTAAGTCTTGTTTGCCAAAGGGATCAAATACTTATTTCTCTGTGCACAATGCAAATAAATATATATAATTTTGACAATGTGATTTTCTGCTTTTTTTTAAATATAATCTATCTCTCACTGGTAAAATTAACCTAGCCTAAAAATTCTAGACTGTTCATGTCTTTGACAGTGGACAAACTTACAAAATCAGCAAGGGATCAAATACTTATTTCCTTCACTGTATACATGTCACTTAAATTTTCCTTTGTACATACATATTTTTGTATATTTGTATGACTTGATCTATATGAATTTATACACTTATCATATATATTTCACTTCTCTATGTGATATATAAACACATGTAATATATATTACATATTTTCCCCTTCACTTTTCCTTTCACCTCACTTCTCATCACAACAATATGAAATATATATATTTGCATTTTTATTTATTTATTTTTTAATTGTGTGTTCGGTATATATTTATGATCGACTATATAATTACAAATTATAATGCTGTCGTTATACTGTGATTTTGTCATTTCATCTATGCAAAAATCAATATTGCATCTTCCGCTGCGACATCATTCAATCAGGCAAATTCTCACTCATACTTACTCATATCCAAGTATGTAGGGCCGTGCGCTTACGCCAGCGGGAGTGACTGAGCTATCTCGTGGTTCGTGTGTCTGTATCTCGGTGGGCGGGGTTTCGTGACATCAGTCGTCGTTGACCCCCCGCCCGCCCTGATGACGCATGGCCGGGTGTGTGCCGTCACCCATCTTTATACCTGGCACATGTCGCCAATACAAGCTAATACAGTACCTGGATAAGGAACGCCCTCATTGCGCCTGATTGGATGTAGCACATGTAAATGAAGGGTCCCACTGGAGAGACACCACCCCCGGACGAAGGTATTTCGCCGAAGCGCGCGTCGGGTGTGACGTCTCTCTTCGTGCCAAGTGAGCTATATGGGTATGTTATTTTTATACATATCTCCTGACTGTGTTCATCTACGTTTATGTCTTGTTACAATACACTGATCACCATACTCAGTGATCAGTGGTATATCCACAATTATGATAATTGTATTGCTTTCATACATACTGATCAGATGGATCATTTGACATGTGTATTTTGCATCTCGATCTTGAGTGTTGCATTGTATTTTTCTTTACCTATGGTTGTCACTAAGTTGTTACATTCTGCTCTCTGCACAGATGGACGTCCTGTTCATACTTTGCATGACTCTTTTTTAATTGTTTATGTGTTTTGAATAAAGATTATATGTTTTTCTACATGTAACTACTGTGTGTTAATTGTACCCCATACTTTGTAGGTTTTTCTTGCTCAATGCCGGGGTCAATTCACCAAGATATACTTGGTTTATACATGTTTTTGTCTCTATACGGTTTATGATTTCAAAACTTTACATATAGGCTGACATAAACTTTCCTGAATGTACCAATAGGTGATTACTGGAGATACTCACAGAGGATGACATTTTGTAGAGATGAAACTTTCCATTTCAGTTAATTGCCAAACAGAACAGCAAGACCGTGACATTGAAATTCTTTGGAGACCTTCCCAGTTGGTCTACATGACCTACCACCAGTGGCACTGCCGGACTGGCCGGACCCCAGAATTGTCACCTAAAAGCGAGGCTCTGCATACCAGAAACATTACCGCCGAAAGCTCAAAAGGTTACAGGCCTGACCCCTCATAAATCTGGCCCACCTCCATGATTGCTGAGGAAGATTGCTGCTGTCTTTTAGAGGGACGTTTAGGTTCCTTTGTGCCTCATGAGCTATGTCACTTGTTAAATTTCCAGCTCGTACAGTTACTTGAGCTGGACTGCTGCAAGATATTATTCTGTTTAACGTATCTTTTTCTTTCTAGGTTCCTGGATATCTCATGTGGCATTTAAAATATAAAGTGTGTGGTTATTATCTGCCTTTTTCATGTCGGCTTTGTTTTATACATTTATACTCAGATCATGTGTTGACTATTACATAACTGCATATATGTTACTAGTATTTTCTTATACCAGCAAGTTTAGAAATCCATATGCCTTTGATGGCATGTCTAGAATGGGATGTATGGAGGGTTACATCCCCCGCTCTTGGCTTCTTTGCCTCACCTATAGGTATACGACACACGGAATGTCGAATTGCTGCTTTTCTCAGCTTTAGTAGTAGCTAAATAGTTGCTGAATATATTAACTTTTGATTTCAGCTTGGTTTTGTTCTATCTTGTCTTCCCTTCCTTATGTGCATTCCTTACCACTTCCATTGATGTTCGATTTTTTGTTTGTATTTCCGACTATGATATCTATCATGGCTAGCCTTACGTTTGGAATAGATATTGCCAGAGGTCTTAACAAACCTGAAAAGAGAAGACAAATTCAGTATTACCTCCATAAACAATAATTATGATTGTTCTTATTAAGGAAACAAATTTTAAGTCCTGCTTGTAAAAGTTCATATTACCTGACTTGGTTTTATTGCCCACATACATTAGGAAAGCCGACTGCATGTCAATCGCCTTTCCTAGGTAATTCTCCCCCAAGAGTTTAGATTCCTTATATGATGATGAGGGTGGGTATTTGTTTCTGAAGATTGTATATGCTGATAAAGTCTTTACAGGGGCTAATATATATTTTCCCAATCAACGTCAGAGACTATTTGGAATTCAGACGGTGAGAAAATTGGAGGACTTTTAACCCTCTGATGGACTCCTCTGCGGGTAGGTCTTCTTTATCTTTCACATTAATCTGTAAACTTCAAAAAGGTCATGAATGACTTAAAGTTGGTAGACCTGTGGAGTAATTGATATCCCTCTATGAAGGATTTTAGCCTCTTCTCAGCCGCACATAATAGTTATTCTAGTATGGACCATGTTTTCTTATCACAACCTCTGCTAGATACTGTATGTCTCCACAATGCTCTATGGATCTCTTACTGTGGTCAGACTATGCTCTCATTTTAGGGGCAATAGGAACCTTTCGTGCAACCCCCATGCAGAGGCGTAGCTAGGTTCTTCTGCACCCGGGGCAAAGATTCCGATTGGCGCCCCCCCCCAACTTATTTCCCGACATCTCCTTCCCCCTCGCCATGTTTTCTTTCCCTACCAATCAATGAGATGTAATTTTTTGTTCACAATTTTTTTAATGTAACTTGAGTATAAAAGCATTTCTACATTTTACAAGCGATATAGTTCTAGAATGTATTTAACACAAAAATAAATTCAAAGAAAATAAATTAAAGAGGCCACACACAGCCCCCCTTGTAAATAGTGCCACACAGCCCCCCTTGTACTTAGCGCCACACTCCTCCCCCCTTGTACTTAGCGCCACACTGTGAACAGAGCGGTGAGCGGTAGCCTACCGCTACCACTCTCCGCTCTGCCTGGTGTGACTTACCGGAGAAGCCGAGGAGGTCATGCGGCGCAGGCAGCGGCGGAGTTCCTTCTGACTAGGGTTGGTGACAGCCAGGGCCGGCCTTAGGTTGGATGGCGCCCTGTGCGGGACTCTCTATTGCCACCCCCTACACAAACCAAAAATGAACCACATATATGGACACGCTGGAACATATATACTGTACATACATAGAGATAGATATTTAGACATACAGGCAATTATACATACACACATTCTGGAATACATACATACAGGTAAGTATATAGACGTACAGACACATATACACACACACACACACACACACACACACACACACACACACACCGGCATATAAATACACAGACAGGAACATATACAAATACATAAAAGGCACAAATATACAAGCACAAAGACACATTCACAAACAGACCCATATATACCCACACAGGCACATATGTACACAGCACAGATAATGTAGATGTTACCTGCAGTCCTATGTAACACCACAGATAACACAGTGATAACTCTCTGAATACAGATGGTAGTGTTACCTGCAGTCCTATGTAACACCACAGATAACACAGTGATAACTCTCTGAATACAGATAGTAGTGTTACCTGCAGTCCTATGTAACACCACAAATAACACACAGTGATAACTCTCTGAGTACAGATAATGTAGTAGCTGTTGCCTGCAGTCCTATGTAACACCACAGATAACACATTGTAGCAGAGCTGAGATTGTAATTTAGCACAATGTGTTATCTGTGGTGTTACATAGGACTGCAGGAAACAGCTACTACATTATCTGTAATCAGAGTTATCACTGTGTTATCTGTGGTGTTACATAGGACTGCAGGTAACACTACTATCTGTATTTAGAGAGTTATCACTGTGTTATCTGTGGTGTTAAATAGGACTGCAGGTAACACTACTACATTATCTGTACTGTGTAGCAGAGCTGAGATTGTAATTTAGCACACAGTACAGATAATGTAGTAGATGTTACCTGCAGTCCTATGTAACATCACAGATAACACAGTCATATCTCTCTGAGTACAGATAATGTAGTAGATGTAAGAGACAAACACATGCAGAGACAAACACACGCAGAGACACACACACGCAGAGACACACACACGCAGAGACGCACACACGCAGAGACGCACACACGCAGAGACGCACACACACACACACACACACACACACACACACACACACACACACACACACGTCAGGACGGGCTGTGTGTGGGCAGAGCTTCCTCTCTGCTTCTCGACAGAGCACAGGCAGATGCAGGAAGTCTGCAGCACGGGAGTGGACCTGTCCCCTGACCTGAGTCATCTGACCTCATGTCACTGACGTGAGGTCAGGTGACTGGACTGGTCCACTCCCTGGCCGTCACAGACCCCAGTCAGTAGTAATGTCCTGGCTCTTCCTAAGTTGCTGCAGGTGTCCCACATACGGGGCGCCTGTCAGCAGCGATCAGCTGCTCTTCGGCGCCCCCCCTTCCCTATCCTCCGGGTTGCGCCCGGGGCAAATGCCCCGCCTGCCCCCCCATAACTACGCCCCTGCCCCCATGGGTCAATGGAGACAAACGATAACCTACTCAATGATGTTGCTTGTTCTGTATATATTAAAAAAGCAATTGAAGAGTTTATTGGTAACCATGCTCTTGATCCTACCAGTTCCACAACAAAATGGGACATTTTAACTGCACATGGGGCTAGACTTAAGAGGTTTAGATCTAAGCTGTTTGGGACCTTAGCACAATTAGAAGCTTGTAACAAGAGCTTCCCTTCAGATGGGGACATATCCACTGTTAGGCACAAAATTTTGATCACGAAACCTTAGTCGCTAGAGATAGATTTAGGAAAGAAATCTATGAATATGGGGACAAATGCAGGAGGTGGATTTCAAGCGTCAATCATCCTAAACGGTCAGGGTCTTTTCTCATGTCCCTCGAATCTGCTTCCAATGGAAAAATCTATTTCACTAGGGATATCTTATTAGAATTTAGAACCTATTATGATTTAGTCTATAACATAAAAGGTAGATATGCTGGTCTACCTGTGGACCAATTGTCCCAGAAAATGCTGTTCACCCATTACCTAAATGCTCTTCTGAAGTAGTTTCTTACTTGGAGGAGGATTTTTCTGTGAAAGAACTAGATGTTGTGAGTAAGGATATTAACCAGTTCAGGACCGGGCTATTTTGAGCCTTCAGGACCAGACACCGTTTAGCACTTTTTACCACGCGTTGGTTAAATGGCTATAACTTTTTTATTTGTTGCGCTAACGACGTGATTTTTGCGATGTTTTTTTCCGTAGACAATGCAGGTATATTTATTCGTCAAACATCCAGCACAGAAACGAGCGCTTTTGCAGCTTTGTTTTAGCGATTGGTGAGTTTCTTAGTGCTCGGACCCCCACCTATCAAAACTACATGACATGTCACTATAACAAGTCAGAAGTTTGTTGAAAGTTTTTTGTTACCCTCTTCACTCAATATGAGTCGAAATTATTGAGATTTTTGCTGGATGTTTGACAAATGTCTCTGATTGGAAATCCCCTTGGACTTTTGCAGTAGAAGTGCATCTTTTCAAGCACAAAAATCACTACATCTGAAATTTGTTTAACTTCCGTATTTAATTCAATGGGGAAACCCCAAAACATAAAACCAGCAATTCAGCAACATCAATTTACATGTTAAACCTGCATAGGTGAATATTAATTCACACGTCACGTAAATAGGGCGGATTTTAAACAACGGATTTAGTTGTGTCAAATCCGCAGCATATAATAAAGTGGCAGCAAAGTGGATGAGATTTGAGAAAATATCAGCCGCACGCTGCGTAAATGATTTGAAAACACGTACCAAATGTTACCTGTGGTGTTGTTTTTTAAGATCCAAATCATTTCAATTTTATTTGCATAATTGCTGCTTTTTTATTTTCCCCATTGGATCAAATGAGGAGGTAAAACACGTTTTCCACAGCGGACATTCTTGTTGAAAATCTGGACCACTATTTGGTGTGTTTTCTTTTTAATTCCCTGTGGTCGTCTGGCAGCTTATGCGTCCTGTGAGAACATACTTTTTTCCTGTGGATTTAATGCAGCATGTGGATGAGATCAAATCTCATTCACCCTGCTTCTACTGTACGCTGCAAACTTTCCGCTCAGAGTTACGTTACATATGGACATACCCTTTTGTGGCAGATCATAAATTTTGTGTGCAGGACAATGTTGGTTGAGCTATTACAGGTACAATCACATCCCAATCTATGGGACAAAGTGTCGGCCGGGTACAGTGACCAATCGACGGGAAGATTCCAGGATACAAGTCTGCCGGGCACTGTACCTGGCCTGGAGTCGCCTCTGAAATTCTGAACACAGGCGTAACGGTGAGTATGTCTTTCTAATGCGCTTTTTTTTTTTTATTTATTAATTTTTCTGACACAGTTCTTTTTTTTATAATATTTCTAGTTCTAACTTAAATATTTGATTTGCAGATGACGTTAAAAAATGTGGAAGAGTGTGCGGGACCACTCCTTCAAAAAGAACAAAAGGCCCTCACCACGAAGCGCTGCTGTTCATCTTGCCTAGCAGGGAACAATGTCCGTAAGTATTGATGCCTATGTTTGTACTCTTTGGGTATGTGCACACGACAACGCCAAATACGTCTGAAATTACAGAGCTGTTTTCAGGAGAAAACAGCTCCTGAATTTCAGACGTTTTTACAAGTGCACGCGTTTTTCGCAGCGTCTTTTACGGATGTAATTGGAGCTGGTTTTCATTGGAGTCAATGAAAAACGGCTCAAATTACGTCCCAAGAAGTGTCCTGCACTTCTCTGCCGCGGGCGTAATTTTACGCGCCATCTTTTGACAGCGACGCTTAAAATGACAGCTCGTCTGCACAGAACATCGTAAGACCCATTGCAAACAATGGGCAGATGTTTGCCGACATGTTGGAGCCGTCTTTTCAGGAGTAATTCGAGGCGTAAAACGTCTCCATTACGTCTGAAAAGAAGTCATGTGCACATACCCTTAAAGAGTTGTACCATGTACTTAAAAAAATGTGTATTCACAGAACTTAAGGCAATTTTCTAGAGCCAGAGGCCCCTGCCACAAAAGATGGACAGCAGCAGAGGGAGAGGGAACCCACTCCTTCCACATAAACCCATCATGAAGCGGAGGGGGAAGAAGAACTGGAGGGACGCTTGGTGGCCACAGAGATGTCAACAGGGGATGAGACACCCGTCTCCTCACCTCTATCAGCATCGCCGGCAGATGCCCCCCTGTGGCCACCCAGGCCAGTGTTCCCGCCCCCTACCTGCACTTCTTCCAGGCGGTGGCGAAGAAGGACCCCCCCGGGTAACGGACTGGCAGTTGGAGGTGGAGCGTGAGGCATTGACCAATTGGAGGTGGACGGCGATGACCAATTTGACTTTTTGGGATATACTTTGGCATCTTCCTGTCGCCAGATGCCAGCGGAAAGGCAGCAGATATATATGTCATCCTGTCTCGCCGTGGTGGCAGACTTCACACACGCCCCCTGCCCTGCCGGAACTGGGTGGACTTATCACCCATTTTTGGCAGACTTGAGGGCCCCATCAGGCCAATGCTTCTGGCGCTGTCTCCACAGCCACGCCCTTCCCACTCCTGCCCCTTACCCTGCTCCTCCCCTGCCCACTGCTGGTGCCCAATTTTATCAGTTATCAGTCCTTTTTCCCATACTCCCATACATAACGGAAAAGTGTCCTGGTCAGACTTTTGACTGGAAAGCTTTGGCTTGACCATGACACTATACCTTATATGGCTGCATCAATGGACCTGTGTTATGAAGGCCTAATCGCTAGTTTAATTTGTAATCAGGAGTGTACTATTTGGTTGTGACACTTCCGATTTATATATTAAAAATGAATAGGGATTAACCAACCACATCAAATTAGCACAAAGACACAGGATAGGTTATAAGTCTTTGATCACTAGGGGTCACTCCGCTTGGTCCCCCACCGATCAAGAAAAGGGTAGTCGCGAGTCCCATGAACGTATGTAGCCGTGGTCACCCATGTACGCTGCCGCTACATTCAGTCTCTATAGGACTGCTGGAGATAGCCGAGCGCTGTACTCAGTTATCTCCTGCAGTCCCATAGAACATGAAAGCAGCAGCAGAAAACATGCGCCACCACCGCTCATTTAATTTACTGGACTCATTATCCCCATTGACCAAACACTTTATTTCTATCCTGTGGAAAGGTGTTTTATGTGGAAGGATAACTGGTAAGTGTATCTGTCCTTTCTTAAAACTTTGGTTATGTGACATGTCAGTAGTTTTTATTGGTGTGGACCAAGACCCCCTTTGATCACTAAAACAAAGCTAAAGATTAATGTAAGCACTGAGCTGCTTCGGTTATGATTGGCCATGTGATGGATGGTCAAATTGCTTATGTTCTCTGTATTAAACTACACTATGAATTATCAAGCAGGATGCCGGATTATGAAGATATGTATTCTCCATTTTGTAATGATCTCTTTCTGGTACTGCTTGAATCACAAGGGAATAAGTTATTACTTTGTGTTCTTTTTCGTGGCCTTCAATACTGGTAGATAGGAGTCTGGCAGAACGCCTAGACCTGAAATAATCATCATATTTGTAATTAATTCTCTTCATCTCAGTATTTCACACACATATATGAAATCACCACATACACTTATGAAAACCTCCTACATTTCTATTGTTTGTAGGCCAGGATTTGCAGGTGTTAGAAAGATCACGTGACCTCAGTGGGAAGGTACCCTATGACGTATTTTCAGTCTACGTGTAAAATGTTATGATTGGTTGTTCCATGAGAGGTAACACCCTGGTTAGAGGGTACGCCCTGAGGGTATATTAACCTATGTATCTTGATAATAAATGAGAATATTGATTGAGACAACAGATTGCTATTGTCTTTATTGATCTCCCGGTGCACTGCTGATACTTCAATTACCATATTTGAATACCACCTGACAAAGCAGAGGGAGCCCATTAGAGCACCCATCCCAAAAGGTGCTACCTGGAAGGGGTTTCTTCGACAGTTATGGTGCCGAACAGCCCGGGACCTCCTAATGAGAATTTTGTGCAAAGTCCACTAATCTGGAAGGACCTGGGGAGTCACTGAAACCAAAACCGCGCGGTAAGTAACAGACTTTATGTTACACCATTTGTTTCAGCCACTCTGTTAAGTCCCTGGAAACGTACTTTGTATATGTAAGTCTCTACAAAGGGGTCCCGTAATAATCAGGTCCTTTGTCAGGATGGTAGTGTGGTTAAATGGATTTACATGGGGGCGTATGTGACAAGTGTGATAAATGTGTGTGTAGTGTGATGTTGAATACATCTGTGAGAAGACATACATATCAAATTGTTGAAACTGTATGGCTCCCAGCCCAGAAGTAATATCCACTTCATAGAAGACGATATACACTCAGTGCAAGGAGGAGCAATTGTGTCTATATTGAATTTGCACTCAATACCATTACCCAGTACAATACGGAAAACTTTGAATACTGTATTAGAAAATCATTTATATTTTCCTAAATTCACTGCCAAACTGGTCCATAAACCAGTTGTATGCATTGCCAGACTGGCATAAGGTGGGAATCAGTACAGACTGATTTCTAGCACATGTGATAATCAGGCATATACACTTTGATGTAAAATAACATCCAAGTAATTAAGTCTGTAGTAGTATAACATCAGACCGCTGGATTGAATACCGTTGTAATATAACATCCTGTATTCATTGAATGACCCTGACACTTATCCCAGGTGCCACCTGTGTCGTAGTAGTAATTACAGTGAAGGACATTGGTATTGGCTCAGACCCATAGCCCGTAAAGAAATCATCACCAACATACATAACAGGCCCCTAAACTACAACCCACAGAGTGAACGGCTGAGCGGGGAGGATAATATATATATGTTACCAAATATAATTTGCATGTGAAACAATTGCAAAGTGCCAGAGGAAAGAGTTTGGGATATATGCTACATCACAGGCTGTATGAACCGAAAGACACCCCCCGGCAGCAAGTGTTCTGCATAAGTGAAAGAGACGAAGGGTTTGTAGAAGTTTGAAATTAATGTGACCAACTCCTGCTTGAATCAATGGAAGTTCATGAATGTAGATTGTGTTGAAGGATTTGCTCTTGCAATTTGTTGATTGGCAGCATTTTGTCTGTTCTTGATGTTCAAAACAGTGTGGGATCAGAGGAAAGAATATCCCACTGCTAGAATAGTCTGAAGGAACGACTTTTGATATTGATAGTCTTTCTGAAACTGTAAGATAGATTGTCTGAGATATCTGTCAACAGACTAAGGCCTGTCTGTTTGGAGCTGGGGAGTTTTCCGGAGACTACCCTACGCCCTCTGACCATGGGGTCAGAAAATAGTAAGACAAAAATGCGGGACAGCCCTGAGACGTGGGTCTCTGCCATCAAAATAGTAGAAAGAGCAAAAGGATCTGAGGCTGTGAAGGATTGTAAAAGAATGTTTAAAATGATGGGAGTTGGGTCCTATGCAACATTAGCAGATTGGAAAAGATTTATGACAAATTGTGTTGGATGGTTGAAAGATAATAACATGGTGGAAAAAGCCCAAATGTGGTATGAGGTAGCACAGAGAGTGAGTAACACAGAACATAAGAGTATGGAAGCAAATCATGGAATAATGTATGATTTATATGACCCTTTAAGTGAAAAGCTCCTCACTAATGTGTTAACCCCTTTACAACTGCCAAACAGCCCCACAGCAGCAACTGCGCCATCTCCTTATCCTGAAAATAGCAAGAAAGGCAGCTGCTGGACATGTCCACACTGTGGGCAGCAGAACCCCCTCACTGCAGGATATTGTGTCAGTTGTGGTACGCAGCGCCCCACTCGATTGTTTCCGTTAGTATCAAGTATCCATACACACAGGGGACCAAAACCAGTAGATGTAGACGGGCAACCAGTACCTGGGGCAGTAGGGGAAATCCAGTCACATGAAGCCACTGTGTATCGCCCCTGGAGCCCGGCTGATTTACTAGCTGTATGTGGCACACTCCCAGACCCACGGAAAACACCCAGCGCTTTCCATAGAAAGCTGCGAGCAGTACATCTAGCTTACCGTGCTACATGGTCAGATATGGAGAGCCTGGTAGAAACAAAGGGAGGGGAAGTGCTCAAAAATCAAATTCAAGCTGCTATTACAAATCCCGTACCAGCAAATAAAACCAATGAGCAATCAGGACTAGAATACCTGAACGCTATGCAGCCCTGGGTAGATGCTACTCAACAGGATCGAACTGATAGTTTTATGTCATTTTCCCAAGATGTTAAACAGTCAGTCCCTGATTATGCCACAACTTTACAGCAGCAGTGGTTAGATCACGGGTATGAAGAAGGTGATGCAAAAGACTTGCGCCTACTAAAAATAACTTTTATGTCCGGTCTTAAGCCGGCAGTACAAGAAGCTGTTAAAAGATCCCGCCCCGACTGGCGTACATGCCAGTTTAATGATTTAGTAAGCATTACAAAAGGTGCAGAGTTAGATTTATCTCCTAAAAGAACCCATCTCGCCCCGATGCAACAAAAGGGGGGCTATAGAGGAAGAGGCAGGGAACAAAAAGACACTTTGAGAACCCAGAGAAGGGATGTTAGCCAGATTACATGCTGGAATTGTGATAAGAAGGGTCATTATTCAGCCCGATGTCCCTCCCGTCCAGTTGAGCCTCCCAATTCTTTGATTGCTGCATAGGAAACTGGCAACCCTGATGTCTCCCTCTGCCCAGTGCTCCCCCCGACAGGTCCATCATTGATGGTGCCTGTTACTTTACCCACAGGGGAAAATACCTCTTTTCTAGTAGACACAGGGGCAGCCAGAACTGTATTACAAACCAAATATGTATCGGCAGAGTTGTTATCACCAGACTATATAGATTGTGAAGGGGTGGAGGGAACATCATTTCAGTTACAGTTAACAAAACCAATGCGACTGAATATACATGACACACAATCAATTGTCTCCCGTGTGTTAGTGTCACCACACACTCCCTACAATTTATTGGGGACAGATGTACTCAGTGCCCTGGGAGCAGCATTGGACTTTTCTTCTGGCACACCTACATTAACTTCTGCCATTCCAGAGTCCCTGCTATGCAAACTCCTTAGTATGGCAAGTATGCCGGACACTGAAAAAGCCCCCAGTACCCCTCCCCTTTGGTTGGCAGACATCCCAGAAAAACTATGGGCACAAGATAAGATGGATGTAGGAGTTTTAAATGTGCCGCCTGTACAAGTAAATTTAAAACCAGACATGCAGAACCGTCCTGTATTTATAAAGCAATATCCTCTGAGTCCACAGCAAGACGCTGCTATAGAAAAAGATATTAACTCCTTACTGGAAAACAATCTTATAGTGCCCATAATCTCGCCTTTCAACACTCCTGTTTACCCAGTAAAGAAAAAGACACTGCCCGGTCAACCTGTACAGTACCGGATGGTACATGACCTACGGGCTGTGAATGCTGTGACAATAATTAATACACCACAAGTGCCTAACCCACATCCCCTGCTCAACCAGGTCCCCGGCACTGCAGTCTATTTCACAGTTATAGACTTAGCCAATGCTTTCTTCTCCATCCCACTGGATAAAGAGTGCCAGCAGTATTTTGCATTTACACATAGGGGAAGACAGTACGCTTGGATAGTGCTGCCACAGGGTGCCGCAAACTCCCCTGATATCTTCTCACGTACCATGAAAGATATTCTGGACACCTGGCAGCCCCCCAATCAGTCCTCAGTTCTACTACAATATGTAGATGATTGGTTACTTTGTAGTGAGAGTCTGGAGAACAGTGAAACAGATTCTAAATCACTATTAATGTTCCTAGAAGAAGTAGGCTGTAAAGCGAGCAAGCACAAGTTGCAATTATGTGCCAAAACAGTTGTTTTCCTTGGTCACTGTATTTCCCAAGGTATGAAACACTTAACTCCTGACAGGCTGGAAATCATACAGAAACACCCAGTCCCTAGAAACCCTAAACAATTGAGGACTTTCCTGGGTTTAATAGGGTACTGCAGAGCCTGGATCAGGGATGCCTCTGCTATGATGCAACCATTATATGACTGTCTCACCTCTGACCCATTTGTACTGTCACCTGAGGCAATTGACAATTTTCACTCCCTGAAACTGTCCCTGACTACAAGGCCAGCACTGGGACTTCCTGACTACAATAAGCCATTTACTCTGTTCTGCCATGAACAGGCAGGCCAGGCCAGGAGTATTAGCCCAAGATCATGCAGGCAAGATGCGACCTCTTGCTTATTACTCCCTTGCTCTGGATCCCATTGTACTAGGATCCCCGACCTGTATACGCGCTGTCTCAGCAGCAGCAGCTTTAGTTGATAAAGCAACAGACATTGTACTCCAACATTACATTATTGTGCAAGTCCCACACGCAGTGCAAGAAATGATGAACACAGTCAAGACAAAACACTTATCAGTTGCAAGACTTACTAAAATTGAACTTACTCTTCTGTCCCCTAATGTGACTATCAAACGTTGTGTTGTTCTGAATCCAGCTACACTCCTGCCCCTAGATTCTGAACAAAAGGAGGGAGGAGTGGGGGGACAGGGACATGGACACCCCCTTATTTTTCAACTATCCACTGATGATGAACTATTTAATTTTGAACATGAACATGACTGTCAAAGCCTAGTGGATATGGAATCAAACGGCATAAACAGTATATTTGATGTTGCTCTGATTAACCCTGATGCTGAGTATTTTGTAGATGGATCTCGATATTGGAGCGAAGACAAAGGACATTTCCTCACCGGGTATGCAGTGGTCCACAATGGTAAGGCCGTCATACAACAGTCCCTACCCTCCAGCAGCTCAGCTCAGGAGGCAGAACTAAAAGCACTCGCTGAGGCGTGTAAATTGGGTAAGGGACAGCGTGTCAACATATACACTGACTCCAGATATGCCTTTGGAGTTGCACATGACTTTGGGACAATATGGAGAGCCAGAGGGTTCTTGACCTCGGCAGGTAAACCTATAAAGAATGCAAAAGCAGTAGAAGAACTTTTAGAATCACTGCACATGCCAGACCAAGCAGCTATAGTCAAAGTGCAGGCACACACTAATAACAGTGATCTCATATCAAAAGGGAATGAGGCTGCGGATGCAGCGGCAAAGGACGCTGCTGCTCTCCCTCTGATGATTGTGAAGCCTGTTTTACAACCCATCACAGAGACCCTGTTGCGTGCTTTCCAGGACCAAGCACCCCCTCAAGAGCAAGCAGAATGGGAGGAGAGAGGTGCAGCAATAGGTCTAGGACAGTTGAGGCATCTTAATTCTAAGGTTTGCCTACCAAGAGCACTGTATCCAATGATGTGTGCCCTAGCCCATGGGAAAACACACTGTTCAAAGGGAGCTATGAGCCAGCTAGTGTTACAGACATGGCATGCTCCAGGTTTTCAAAATGCAGCAGCCAAATATACAGAGGGCTGCATGACATGTGCACAACACAACCCTGGTAAAAGCACCAAAACACCAGCTAAACACACTCATAAGTCCTACTACCCCTTTCAGCGATTACAGGTGGACTACATACAACTACCTAAGGTGGGAATGTACCAATATGTACTTGTTTGCACTGATTTATTTTCAGGATGGCCAGAAGCTTTTCCAGTGGCTAAAGCAAATGCAGATACCACAGCAAAAAAACTGATAGCTGAAGTAGTGTGCCGCTATGGAGTACCAGAGACAATTGAAAGTGACAGAGGTACTCACTTTACCCAAGAACTATTGAGGAACATATTAAAAAGCCTTGGGATAGAACAAGCATTTCACACTCTCTATCACCCACAAAGCAGTGGTAAGGTAGAAAGACTAAATGGAACTTTGAAATTAAAAATCCAGAAGGCCATGAATGAAACTTCTTTACCGTGGACACAATGTCTACCCCTGGCTTTATACTCTGTAAGAACCACACCAAGAGGGAAGGATAAACTTTCTCCCTATGAAATATTGTTTGGAAATATGCCAAAGACAGGACTGTATTTTCCTCAGCAGTTACAAAAGCATTATGACAATATGACCACATACTTGGCTGCCCTACACAAGCAACTGGAGAGGACACATACATACATAGTTAGTACGGCTGAAAAAAGACACATGTCCATCAAGTTCAACCAAGGGAAGGGAAAAGGGAAGGAAAAATTTCTACACATAGGAGCTAATATTTTTTTGTTCTAGGAAATTATCTAACCCTTTTTTAAAGCCATCTACTGTCCCTGCTGTGACCAGCTCCTGCGGTAGACTATTCCATAGATTCACAGTTCTCACTGTAAAGAAGCCTTGTCGCCTCTGCAGCTTGAACCTTTTTTTCTCCAGACGGAGGGAGTGCCCCCTTGTTTTTTGAGGGGGTTTTACAAGGAACAGGATTTGACCATATTTTTTGTATGTGCCATTAATATATTTATATAAGTTAATCATGTCCCCCCTTAGTCGTCTTTTTTCAAGGCTAAATAGGTTTAATTCTTTCAATCTTTCCTCATAACTTAAATTCTCCATGCCCCTAATTAGCTTCGTTGCTCTTCTTTGTATTTTTTCCAACTCCAGGGCATCCTTTCTATGAACTGGAGCCCAGAACTGAACTGCATATTCTAGATGAGGCCTCACTAATGCTTTGTAAAGTGGTAATATTACATCCCTGTCCCGCGAATCCATGCCTCTTTTAATACACGACAATATCCTGCTGGCCTTTGAAGCAGCTGATTGACACTGCATGCTGTTATTGAGTTTATGATTTACAAGTACACCCAGATCCTTCTCAACAAGT
Organism: Rhinoderma darwinii; assembly: GCF_050947455.1. Classification (NCBI taxonomy): domain Eukaryota; kingdom Metazoa; phylum Chordata; class Amphibia; order Anura; family Rhinodermatidae; genus Rhinoderma; species Rhinoderma darwinii. The sequence continues at coordinate 370,742,250 of NC_134688.1, forward strand.
GAATCCGCCAGTGTAGCGCCCCCTAGGACATATGATGCATGCAGGTTGTTGGTACCCAGATGCATAACTTTACATTTATCTACATTAAACTTCATCTGCCAAGTGGACGCCCAAACACTTAGTTTGTTTAAATCTGCCTGTAATTCATGAACATCTTCTATAGTCTGAACTATATTGCATAGCTTGGTGTCATCTGCAAAAATAGAAATAGTGCTATTAATCCCATCCTCTATATCATTAATAAATAAGTTGAATAGTAGGGGTCCCAGCACTGAACCCTGGGGTACACCACTTATAACCGGTGACCATTCAGAGTAGGAATCATTGACCACAACTCTCTGGATACGGTCCTTGAGCCAATTCTCAATCCAATTACAAACTATATTTTCTAAACCTATAGTCCTTAATTTACCCATTAGGCGTCTATGGGGGACAGTGTCAAATGCCTTTGCAAAGTCCAAAAACACTAAATCCACAGCGGCCCCTCTGTCTAGACTTCTGCTCACCTCTTTATAAAAACAGATTAGGTTAGTTTGACAACTTCTGTCCTTAGTAAAACCGTGCTGGCTGTCACTTATAATGCTATTTATTGTCACATAATCCTGTATATAGTCCCTCAATAGCCCCTCAAACATTTTCCCCACGATGGATGTTAAGCTTACTGGTCTATAATTACCCGGGGAAGACATAGAGCCCTTTTTGAAAATAGGCACCACATTTGCCCTGCGCCAGTCCCTTGGCACTATACCAGTCACTAGAGATTCTCTGAATATTATGAAAAGGGGGACAGAAATAACTGGACTAAGCTCTTTAAGAACTCTAGGGTGTAACCCATCTGGTCCCGGGGCCTTGTGCACATTTATTTTATTTAATTTAGCTTGGACCATCTCTACATTCATCCAATTCAGTATATCAACTGATATATTAACAGCACTGGCACCGGCTACATCAGCTGCTCCTTCTTCAGTTGTATATACAGAGCTAAAGAACCCATTTAGTAACTCTGCCTTCTCTTGATCCCCTGTGATCAACTCCCCATTACCATTATCTAGGGGTCCCACATGTTCAGACCTGGGCTTTTTTGCATTTATATGCTTGAAGAATTTTTTGGGATTTGTTTTACTATCCTTGGCCACCTGCCTTTCATTTTGTATTTTTGCTAATTTTATTAAATTTTTACAGATTTTATTAAGCTCCTTATATTTTACAAAGGCTACAGCTGTACCCTCAGATTTGTATTTTTTAAATGCCCTTTTTTTGTCATGTATTGCCCCTTTCACAGAATGTGTAAGCCATGTGGGGTTTAATTTGAGTCGTTTATACTTGTTACCTGTAGGAATAAATTTTGCACTATAATAACTCAAAGTAGATTTGAAAATCTCCCATTTATCATTTGTTCCATTATTTGACATTAGTTCTTCCCAGTCTATATCCTGAATTGCAGCCCTCATCCTGGGGAAATTGGCTTTCTTAAAATTAAATGTTTTTGCCCTCCCAGCCTGTGTTTGTTTTTTACAGTATAGGTAAAATGTAACTATATTGTGATCACTGTTACCGAGGTTTTCACGAACATTGACATTCCCAACAAGATCTGCATTATTAGAAATGACATAAACTAATCCTTTCTTCTATTCCAGATCCAAACTTTCTTTGAGGTACCCACTCACTACAACCTGGAGACTGGGTGGTAACAAAGATACACAACAGGAGCAGTCTGGAACCAAGGTACAGCCAACCAGTAGAAGTACAGCTGGTCACCGCCACATCAGTGAAGCTCCAAGGACGAGCCAATTGGATACATGCAAGCCATTGCAAAAAGGTTATCAGCCCAGATGACGTCGCCTCGATCGATGATGTTGCCCTTGGCAGGGTTGGTGTTGATGTTGCCCCTCGTGGGGACGATGACTTAAGTTCTCAAGGAGGAAGTGGACAATAAATTCATAAAACATCATCAAATTATAACAGCATTAAAGGAACAGTGTCATCACAAATTATTTTTTTATATGTTAAAGATGTTAGTGCTTTATTAAAAACGTTTATATTCATTTGTGTGTTTGTGTTTTACTTTTTCTTATTTTTACACTTTTTCTTCCCTATGGGGGCTGCCATTTTTTGTTCCATTTCTGTGTGTGTCGATTAACGACACATACAGACATGGAATACGGCAGCCACAGTCCCATAGGGACTGCGAACGGCTCCCGTCCCATTGACTTCAGTGTACGGCGTCTGTGTGGGAACTGCGCATGCGCCACTCCCACACAGTCCAATTCGAAATTGGCGCCGTCCGGCGCCATTTTCCTGTGGACCGGAAGTCGCGGCCGGACAGTAATATTACTACTTCCGGTCGCGGCTTCCGGATTTGTGCACTTGGACCAGCGGCAGCAAACGGAGCGGACGGGCCGGAGGGAGCCGCGGCGGCAGGAGCAGGTAAGAGATTTCAATGTATGTTCGTGTTTGTGTGTGTTTACTACTGTATGTAAACCTACTACACTGTGTGTTAGCTCAAAAAATGGCGACACACAGTGTAGGAGGTTACACCGTTCAAACCCCTCGTTTATCCCGGCACTAGCCAGGATAAAGGAGGGGGGGATGCTGAGAGCTCACTAGAGCGAGAGCTTTTTCCCCAATTTTGCAAAGCTGCAATTTTGGGGACAGCTCCATCTAGTGTCCAAAAATGGGTAGTATTATAAATTAGAATTAATTTATAATATTTCCTGACTCGTGAAAAAAATAAAAAAAATTTGAACAATGTTTAATCACCCACACACTAAATGTTTAATTTTTAAAAAAAAAACATGTTTTTCTGGCAACACATTCCCTTTAACAAACTTATCTGATTGTTGGATATGTACACACAGTCCTATAAGTTCAAAATCCATACCATACATGGCTGTGCCCCTTAGTGAGAAAGAACTTCTTAACACTACATGTTGGGATCCCTCAAAGGTAAAGGATAACACAAAAAGGTATACATGGTCTAATACCAGTGTGCCCTTACCCATAGCAGGATGGATGGAGGATCCCTGGTGGCAGGTAAATCTAACCCTGATACCTGGTAAGGCACTGATTCTCACACAAAAGGGAAATGGAAAATGGGTCCCTAAAAATGTCACTAAAACACTGACACTAGGTGAGATCCCCATAAAAGGCATAAAGATAAGCTTCAATAAAACCCAACAGACCTCAGATGTATTTAGACCAAGTCTGGTAGAACGGTACATACATAATGGTAGTTGGGAATATGGCCATTTCTTCCCTTCAGGAAGTAAGACTGATTGTAAACGTTATCCAGGGTATATGGAATGAAACTATGTATTGTGGATGCACAGGAGTATACCATGGGTCTTTGGGAACAAATTGTCCTTGGTGTGTATTACAGCAGTCTTTTCCCTTAGTTCATTTTGCTCATATGTTAACCCTAGGAAGTATGCAATGGTTTGACCTTCCCCATGATATATATATAGTGTGCGGACATAATGCATATAAATGGATCCCGCAGACTACCACAGGTACCTGTTACCCTAGCTAGGTTACAGTCTGCTACCTGGACATGGGACAAGGATGCACTTCCTTATGATAAAGTACCAAAACATATGCTGTACAAAAGGGAGGGAAAGCAAAAAGCCCACCCATTGGTACACTTACCTTGGCACACCAAGTTAGGATATGCTCTATCCATCTTTGGAGGACCAATTAGAAATGCACATAACATAGAAAAACTAGCAGAGTTGTTTGACAATATTACCGAATTAATATTTGATGCTTTAAATGTTTCTTCAGTACTTACCCGACAGCTTATTACTGTTGCTAACCAACATACACTTGTGTTAGATTACTTAACTGCAAGTCAAGGGGGTATGTGCCAGATAGTGGGTCCTGCATGCTGTCATTATATAGATCCCCAAGGGACAGTACAGATTAAACATGATATTGAACAAGCAAAGCAATTAAAGGAGGAATTTAGGAAAGCCAATTCTGAAGAAGATTGGAACCTAGATTGGCCAGACTGGTTGTCAAGGCTGAACCCGGCCTCATGGTTCAGAGGCATTGGAGGATGGGCTGCAGGACTCATGCAAGGCGCTTTACATATATTACTCATAATATTGATTATATACGTTTTTGTTAAATTAGTAGCATGTCTGATACCTATGCTATGTAAGAAGGCTAAGAAAATTGTCTATCAGAAGCCGAAACCTTTTAATCAACAATACCCTATGTCACAGGGATTTTATGCACAAGGCCAGAACCTGGTGAATGGGTGAACACCCCACCATGTAACACTAAGGGTATGTGCACACACACTAATTACGTCCGTAATATACGGACGTATTTCGGCCGCAAGTCCCGGACCGAACACAGTGCAGGGAGCCGGGCTCCTAGCATCATACTTATGTACGATGCTAGGAGTCCCTGCCTCTCTGCAGGACAACTGTCCCGTACTGTAATCGTGTTTTCAGTACGGGACAGTAGTTCCACGGAGAGGCAGTGACTCCTAGCATCGTACATAACTATGATGCTAGGAGCCCGGCTCCCTGCACTGAGTTCGGTCCGGGACTTGCGGCCGAAATACGTCCGTCAATTACGGACGTAATTAGTGTGTGTGCACATACCCTAAGTGTGTGTTCATTTATTAAAGCTTTGCCATTTATATATATATATGTTAGGATTTTTATACAGGGCATGTTGTTATTGTTATCACCATAAAAAATATTGACAAAGGTAGAGTCCAACAAATCCAAGCAGCCGTGCAGACAAGCAAATACGGGACTTGTCAATGCACTGACGGGACCCTATACCCAAACCTGAACTTGGTGATAGCATTATATTATTAGTAGTGGCCCTATTCACTATTTTGTTTGAAGTTTATAATCAGATAATTTTTAATCTCTGTATTTTAATATGAGAAAAAGGGGGGTTTGTGATGGATGGTCAAATTGCTTATGTTCTCTGTATTAAACTACACTATGAATTATCAAGCAGGATGCCGGATTATGAAGATATGTATTCTCCATTTTGTAATGATCTCTTTCTGGTACTGCTTGAATCACAAGGGAATAAGTTATTACTTTGTGTTCTTTTTCGTGGCCTTCAATACTGGTAGATAGGAGTCTGGCAGAACGCCTAGACCTGAAATAATCATTATATTTCCAATTAATTCTTTATCTCAGTATTTCACACACATATATGAAATCATCACATAGACTTATGAAAACCTCCTACATTTCTATTGTTTGTAGGCCAGGATTTGCAGGTGTTAGAAAGATCACGTGACCTCAGTGGGAAGGTACCCTATGACGTATTTTCAGTCTACGTGTAAAATGTTATGATTGGTTGTTCCATGAGAGGTAACACCCTGGTTAGAGGGTACGCCCTGAGGGTATATTAACCTATGTATCTTGATAATAAATGAGAATATTGATTGAGACGACAGATTGCTATTGTCTTTATTGATCTCCCGGTGCACTGCTGATACTTCAATTACCATATTTGAATACCACCTGACAAAGCAGAGGGAGCCCATTAGAGCACCCATCCCAAAAGGTGCTACCTGGAAGGGGTTTCTTCGACAGCCATGATGTTCTTTCATTGGAAAAACGTGGAAGCGGTTTATGGGCTATATAGAAAATCTTTCGTTCGTAAGCAATTTGCTTGGCTTTCAAAAGAAAGCTGGTACTAAACGAAGTGGCTCAGTGTTCATTTGTGTACTTCTTTTGCTTTGTTCAGCAATCAGTAAAAAAAAAACAACCCACACAAGGACATTCCAGCTGATGTTAGTCTAGTACATCACATAATTTTAGAGTACTAGATTCCCAACAGACGAAATGACACTTCAAGCTCAATCTTCGGGCTTGTCCACACGTAGCGTAATTGCTGCGTATTTTCCATCCAGAATTGTGGATGGAACATACGCAGCTGAATACAGTAGCAGCAAAGTGGGTGAGATTTAACAAATCTCATCCACACGCTGCATAAAAATTCAAAGCAGAAATTGACCTACGGCGCCTATTTTTTGGACCGCAGCACGTCAACTCCTGCTGTGGAAAGTGGACTGAATTTGAGCCTTGAGCAGCGGAAAGTCTACTACTTTCAACAGAATTGCTGAAGAAATTCTGTTACGTGTGGCAAGCCTTTAAACATTTAAGATAATAGAAATAAAAAACACAACACATATATTGCAACAGAAATAAAAATTTTAATTTTAAAGTATACAAGGCCTTTCAAATTAAAACCAGAACGTAAATTTTTAACACAAAGCCAGAGGAGGAAAATTGCTAGCAGGCAGGTTGATGACAGACGTTGGATTGGCCCATGAGGAGAACCATTAGTCCTGGACAGGCTGCTCTTCAATGAGGCTTCAAAATTGCCAGGACACGGCACCTTCGGCTCTCATGAAGTAGTCCGCAAAGGCATCTCTCATCTGTACAGCCTGGTTAGATGCACGGCCAAAAAAAAAATTTCCAGGTAGGTCACCAAAAGCTGCCTGTTTCACCCCATGTCCAAACTGTCATAGTCACGAACATAGTTGAGGAGCACACAGGCAGCTTTAATGACCATGTCAACTGTGCCTGGATCCAACTGCATTGCACAGGGGAAGACCCTCCACTTACTACTCATGATCCCGAAGGTTGCACTCCACGAAGCGCCTTGCCCGACTCTCCTCCGGGCATTCAGTCCCCTCCGTGGGTATGGGCGCAGCAGGTTGGTCATCAGCGGAAAAGCCTCATCCAATACCATGACGAAAGGGAGTGGATGCATGGTACCCGGAAGATATCTTGGAGGGGGCAGTCACCTGATCTACCAGCACTCGCTGGCCAAATGTCGATGCCAGTAGCGCCCAGGAGTCCCCAGTACTGCCATAGGCGCCGACTTCGATAGCAACAAACGTATACGAGGCATCAGCCACTGCCACCAGGACCACAGAAAAGTACTTCTTGTAATTGAAGTAACTTGATCCTGAGTGCTGTGGCTGCTGCACACATATGCGCTTCCTGTCGACAGCGCCTATGCAGTTTGGGAAATTGGCCACAGACTGAAAGCCTGCTGCTGCCTGCAACCAAGTCTCTTGGGTTGGACTGGGCATCGAAATGGGCTGTAAGTGCTGCCAGATCACGTGGCATGTACTCCTCACAATTCCGGAGATGGTAGCTTTACCAACCCGGAATAGGAGGTGCAAAGATGAATAACTCTCCCCAGTTGCCAAAAATCTGAAAGAGAGAGAGAGAGAGAAAGAGAATAAAGTTAGTACAAGGAGCAATCACGTATATACATGCCTACCTTGATTATACCCACTAATATTTATCATAGAAATTTATATATACCGATAAGATACCAACAGAAAAGGATACCAGCACAGAGTAATAGTCAAAAGAGTGTAGAGCAATGTTGCTGAACTATATAACATCTACTGTGTTGAATCCTAGGTAATGACCAAGATGAACTTGGTGCATCGATCAACAATTGACATAAGATAAATCCAAGAAAATATGATCGACTAAAGCACATGAAGTTTATAGAACAATGTACAAAATTTGATTAGAATAAAAAACATGAAACAGTAAAAGTGGAACAGGGAATGAGTCACTCAATAAAAAGACATCAAATCGGTCAGAAACCAGGTATGGATGTTACGTAAGTATATAAATAGTATACATATTATTGGAGCAGCAAAAGAGAATTGTATATAGTCTCATACACAGCTGTGTCTGATAGAGCCAAAGTAAATTTGTAAAAAACAGAAGAACATCCAATGACATCCAACAGATGTATACAATCCAGTACACCTATGTAAAGGTATGTGATATAATTTACATATAGGCGTATGAGCGTAATAGTTATCTTAGTGGACATAAAGGGTTAACGAAAACCGCAACCCATGATGTGGATGCTGCAAGATGAACACTGGAATGTCAAATGTATAAAGTGCATGGGCTCAAACAGACAGAAAGCGGACAGATGGAAGTCAATTGCAGCTATCTACCAAAGAAACAGTGTGAAACATACCAGTGGACATAGTGAAGATGTAGACCGAGATGTCTGTACCCTGTAGAAATTTAGTAGATGGTTAAAAAGGCAAAACACACCAAAAGACGTAAAAAAAAAAACCCTCACCGCAACGTGATACACAGCCTCTCCGTAGGACTGATGGCCCTCCTCATGGTGGTGCCCTGGCGCATCAGATGGTTTTGCAGGATCCCATCCAGCCTATCAAATGCGCTGATAGTCATTCTACAGAAATAACTAAACTTCTCAGGATAGCTGTAAAGAAAAATCACAATGGATTAAGCACTTTTTGGTTTATTAAGTTACATTTTAATTCTTCATTCGCCACCATCAAACAGCCATAACAGCCCCCTCTGTAGAGTGTCACAACCCACTTGTGGATAGCGCCCCCACCCACTGTAGATAGCGCCATACAGCCACACCCCGCAAATAAAACAAAAAAACGTTATACTCACCTAGGCGATTACCTGAGCTGATCCACAACATCAATTCCAACGGGAACCTTGCATAGGCCGGCGTAATGCAGCGACGTCATCACACCAGCCTGCGCAGGGATCCTGTTCCTGCGCATGATAAAGACTGCATTACAAACATAGCCTGGAGCCTATGGCAGAGCAGGGAGATTCCTCCCTGCTATGCCATACTGTTCAATAGTATCTGCGTCCAAGGATGCAGATACTATTCAATGTAGCGTGGCTACTGCCGTAACAGCCATATCAGCTGCTAGCGGCGCCACCCTCATGCCGTGTGCCCCGTAGCAGCTGATATGGTTGCTACAGTGGTAGTTACACCACTGCTAACGGCCTTTTTGTACAGTTGCAACTAGAAAAAATACAACAACTCACCATGGCAGTTCTGCAGAGCTGTCCAATGTGTCCCCTCTGTGGCCGCAGTTCATTAATAGGGTGTACCCAATAACAGCGGTGGCGTTCTCTCCGTTGTTCTTCCTCCTGTGAAAAATAAAGTGTTGAACAGAAATTAACGCTTTGTTTAAATTTGGCTAATCGAGGGTATAAAAAGTGTTGGTCAAAACTTACCTGACGCAACCTACGCCGACGCACAACGTTGATAACCACATTCATGAGGAGGCGCATCTCACGCCTCCTGACCTTTATTCTTGGCTGAGGTGGGGCCCCACTGCTGCCCTGATATTGATTTTGGTCCATTTTTTTTTTAAATTAAACCACGAGACTCTCCTCTCTCTAGCACTACTGTGCATAAAATGGCGCATAGGAGGAGGATGGGCGGAGCTTTCATAGCCCTCTGGGAAATACAACGCCCAGAGGGCTGTCTTTAACCCCTTACCGACATTTGACGTATCCATATACGTCAAAGTCGGGTAGGGGAAGTATGGAGCGGGATCACGGAGTGAACCCGCTTCATACAATGCCGGTGTCGGATGTTTGTTACAGCCGACACCTCAGAGTGACTAGCGGCATCGCGCTCAAGCGCGATCCCGCTAGTTTAACTAGTTAAATGCCGCTGTCAACAGAGACCGCAGATTTTAAATCGTTAGAAAGAGGGGGGCGACCCCCTCTAACAGCTCATCGTGCCCCCCACAACGCAATCGCTACGGCAGGGCTTAATAGATGCCTGTCAGAATCACGATATACTGCAATACATTAGTATTGCAGTATATAGTGCAAGAGATCTAACGATCGCTGGACTAATGAAAAAAGTAAAAATTAATTAAAGTTTTTTTTGTGTAAAAAAAATAAATATATTAAAAGTTCAAAAAAAAACCTTTTCCCATTTTCCCCCTAGTGCATAGTAAAAAAATAAATAAATAAACATAATTGGTATCGCCGCGTCCGTAAAAGTGTGAACTATTACAATATATCATTATTTAACCCGCACGGTGAACGCCGTAAAAAAAAAAAAAAAAATGTAAACTGCAAAATTTCTATTATCTCCCACAAAAAATGAAATAAAAAGTGATCAAACCGTCGCATGTACACCAAAATTGTATTATTAAAAACTACAGCTTATCCCGCAAAAAATAAGCCCTCATACCACTTAATCAACGGAAAAATAAAAAAGCTATGGCTCTCGGAATTTGGCGACACAAAATACATTTTCTTTTTTACACTTAGGTTTTTACATGTAAAAGTAGTAAAATATAAAAAAACTATATACTATATATATTTGGTATTGCAGTAATCGTATTGACCCAGAGAATAAAGGTAACATGTTGTTTTAATTGCACAGTAAATTCCGTAAAAATGGCGCGCTAAAAACCATGGAGGAATTGCTGTTTTTTTTTCATTTTCTACCCCACAAATAATTTTTTTCCTGTTTCCTAGTACATTATATGGCAAAATAAATGGTGCTATGCAAAACTACAACTCGTCCCACAAAAATCAAGCCCTAATAGGACTATATCGACAGAAAAATAAAAACTTTATGGTTTTTGGAAGGTGGGGAGGAAAAAACTAAAATGAAAATCTGAAAAAGGGCTGCGGCGGGCAGGGGTTAAAAAAAGGAAAACGTCTCAAAAACCGCCGCAAAAACCGCCGCAAAAGACTGCGTCGGAAAACGCCTCAAAAACCGTGTGTGATGCAAAAACCGCTTATAAACAAACTGAGCTGATTTTACAGGCGGAATTTCTAAATATCGAGGAACAACTGTGGTATTTTGCTACGATTTTGCAGTAGTCGTGGCAAAAAACCGTATAGCAAAACTCAGCCACTGCAAATAACTGGGAATATTTTGAATGCATTATCCCTCCAACTTCTGTGAGGTAAGTATGGGGTTCCCTCCTACAACTTCTGTGAGGTAAGTATGGGGTTCCCTCCTCCAACTTCTGTGAGGTAAGTATGGGGTTCCCTCCTCCAACTTCTGTGAGGTAAGTATGGGGTTCCCTCCTCTAACTTCTGTGAGGTAAGTATGGGGTTTCCTTCCAAAAGAAACTGTTTTCAGGTAGAGGAATGGCTGAAAACCACTGGTATGTTATGTTGTATGCCAAACCTATGGGAGCAATATGTAAAATATATTTTTTGCATGTTTTCTTATAGCTATATTTTATTTTGCACTATATGACCAATACCAGCTCTGATAACAATAATGGCTTTGTCTACGATACTTTTATGTTTGTGACCACATTATGGAGAGCGCTGACAGAACTGCAGCCCCGCTCTCCTCCCACAATGGTTTCAGTATAATGTGAAGAATCCCCCCCTGCCCCCCTCGGGTGCTGACATGGCCTCTGTGACACGATTTGAATTCCGTACCCTAAGGGGCGTGGCTACAACCAGTATTACAGGTTTGTTGATTGGACCCTATGAACATCATCTTTAAGGTTATGAAGCAGCTGATTGGTTACAAGTTCTTGGTCACGCCCCTAGTGGTGTAGAGTTCTGTTATCCTCTATACTCTATCTTTTTTCTTTAGGTCACCGAGCAGCACTGAGCTCTGTACGTCAGTCTGATACAAGATCATTATCCTTTTGACCGCTGTGCCTCATACACCTTTGTCAGTAACTACTCAGGTGAGTATTCTTGACACGGGTGACACTAGAGTAATGTGTAATGCACGAATGAGCCGAGAATGGCCATTCACATAAGCGCAATGTAGGATTTTCCCGATTTCTCGCATGGTTAGCTTCTGTCCTGTTCTCTTAAAGGGACAGTAACCATAATGTGTATTCAATTTGGGTTTGCTGTAGTTAGATGCAGTATTATGTTCCCGGTTATCATATCAGGCTCCTCAGAGACTACCCATGTGATCTCTCCTAAATATGTCACATATCTCCAGTTCCTTCAATAAGTAGATTTTTTTTTCTTGTTTTTGTTTTACCACTTGCATACATTATAATAAAGGTAAAATAAAGGGGGTTTCTAATATTTTAAATAAAGTTTCAAGCTGCATATGGCTAAAGGTAACAATCATATACTCTCTATTTACCTCCCCCCGCTCCAGCATTGATGGTTTCAAGGTCCCCCTCTGGTTGTTGATTCTTCGGCCACGTCTACTCTACACCTCACTGAGGCAGCCAGCCAATCACTAGCAGTAGTGATGTTATGAACAGCACATCATAGTTGTGGCCAGTGATTGGCTGCCGCGGTCATGTTTTAAATACGTTGTGTCATCACTGCAGCCTTATAATAATAGACAGGCAGGTAGACCACGAATCTATTGGCAGAGGTTTCGAAAGGCATTTTTAGCCATATGCAGCTTTTACAGGACTTTTTGAAAATGTCTGAATACCCCCTTTTAGGCTAGGGCATAGGTGACATAAAATCGCATGAGCGTTGCGCAACAAAAAAGTATGCAACTTGATATAGCGCACGATTGCCTTGGCACGATTTGTATGGGAGTCGCATGCGACTGACTTTTTTCTTGATGACCCTAGAAAATCTTGTCGCCAGGAGTTGCACGCGTTTTACATTGTGGTCTATGGAAAGATTGTCACGTGCGACCTGCAATTAAAAATCCAGAAAGCTTAATTCTTTTGACACCGTCACAATGTTACTACACAGGTAATCGTTAGCTGCATACTACATAACTCTGTGTCATAGTCGGGGGGGGGGGGTATGGACAGCTGCAGAATCCCGCAGTGCGATTGCTGAGTGCCGATGGTTGTCAGGACTAATCTCCTATTAAGCACTGCCAGGGGCTGGTAAAAATCACAGCACATTGCAATACAATACGTGTGTACAGAATTTAAATCCGCGGCCTCTCGATTTGATACTGCGGAATCGCTGCTGATTTGTTGAGTGTTTTTCCCATTCAGTTCAATTGGGAAGTCAAAGTTCACAACAAATATGACCGTTTGCAGATTTTTCTGCGGTGTAGCTGCTGCAAAATCCACAAGTACACAAAAAAAGTTTAAACGAAGAAAAAAAAAACGATACCTATGTCTCCTGATGCTCCCATAGCAATGTGTCCCTGCTCACCCAGCTGGTCAGGCTACTTCCTGTGATGACTTTTTATCACATGTGACTGTGGGAGCCAATCACATCTTGCATCAGTCACACCAGACGAAACGTCATCACAGGAGGCCGGCTGTATAGAGCCTACTGGGGGAGCAGGGATGAGTTGCTATGGGAGCGGATAGATGAGTATAGTTTTTGTTTTTTCCCTGTCAGCTGTTTTCCAGCAGTAAGGCCCAATGCTCCCGACCGTAAAAACGCCCGGGCCGTTGAAAAATATAGAACATGTCCTATTTCAGGCAGTAATTATGGCACGGGCAGGCCCATAGAAGTCTATGGGGCTCCCGTAATTACAGGTGGCTACGTGTGTGCACCCGTAATTACAGGAGCATTGCTAGGTGATGTCCGGGGATTAACATTTTTGAATAAAGAGAAGCAGAGAAAATGGCGTCTGAGCGATCATGTGATCCTTTTAAGGGGTTTGAACATGATTGTGACATTTCCAGCCCCCCCTTTTTTTACGAGTCCGTAAATACGGGTGGAATTCGGATGACAACGGACCTGTATTTACGGGCAAGGGTCGTTAAATACGGGTTAAAAACGTGTGACAAAGGACCCGTATTTACGGCTAGTATGTACGGGAGGGAAAAAAATACGGTTGTGTGCATGGGGCCTAAATCTGCACCAAGATAAGGTAGGATGGGTGTCAGGTGGCCCCATTCTAGAGATCCACAGGATATGCCATAAATGTCTGAGTTTGGAATACCACTTTAATGGATATATCAGAGTATCCTAATGTAAATATAAGGCATAATAAACGTAGATGATAGATGGTAAGTAAAATACCCAGTAGATTAGCAAAAACTAATAGGAATTGTGTGATGTTCCAGACTTTCAAGATCCAAATGTAGATTTTAAAGCGTAACTTCAGTTCTATATCAGAAGTGTTCATTGGTGGGGTCCAGGCTCCGGTTGCGGTTTGTGAGAAAAAGGCTTGTAAAGAGTACGCCGGCCTCCACCGGCCTTGTTCGAGAGAGCTGAGGATGGCTGCTAAACTGTAATGCAAGTCTATCAGCCATTTTCAGCTTTCCAGGGTACAGCTGAGAGAAACTGACAGTGCTCGAGAGGAGACATAGCAGAATTTGCTCCTAAAGGTACGGCCACACGCAGCGGCCCTGACACGGTCGCAACGCGGCCAACAACAGCGCTGGCACTATGTAGGAGCGGCTGACAAATACCTCATTAAGGGGTATTCCGGTTACATGCGCATGCGCACTGCCACTCCATTCATTCTCTGTGGGAGCGCCGGAGATGGCCGAGTGCAGTGTTCGGCTTTTTCCGGCGCTGCCATAGAGAATGAATAGGAGGTAAATTGTTGTAATTTGCAAAATCGTGCGGCCATAAATGGTGTATTCATGGCCGCAGCATTTTGCAGATAAAGAACGCGGGTAAACCGTCCAACATGCGGCCACTAACAGGCTGTTTAACTGCCGCACCGAACATGGTGCCGACGGGGCTATTAGCCGCGTTGCGACCGTGTCAGGGCTGCTCCGTGTGGCCTTACCCTAAGGCTGGATTCACACGAGCGTGGCTTTTTTGCGCACGCAAAAACCACATACCAGCTCCGTGTGGCAGCAGCATATGATGCGCGGCTGCGTGCTTTTCGCGCAGCCGCCATCATTATGACACTCCATTTGGATGTTTGGAAACAAAAGCACGTGGTGCTTTTCTGTTTACATTCATACTTTTGACAGCTGTTGCGCGAATCACGCAGTTCGCACGGAAGTGCTTCCGTGCGGCATGCGTGGTTTTCACGCGCCCATTGACTTCAATGGGTGCGTGATTCGCGCAAAATCCAAAAAAACGGACATGTGACTTTTTTCAGCGGACTCACGCTGAGTAAAAATCACGCACATTTCCGCACGGCCCCATAGACTAATATAGGTCCGTCCGACGCGCGTGAAAATCACGCGCGTTGCACGGACGTAATTCCCGTTCGTCTGAATAAAGCCTAAGGCAGCTTTGTTCTAGTGAAGGGTGGGGTTCTCTGCTTCTGAACCCCCCCCCCCCCCACCAGTAAATGACTGATGTCAAAAGTTATTTTTATAACTATAGGTATGTAACATAAAGATGCAGCATATTGGAAACTAGCGCAAACCTTGGCAGGAGCCGCAGAGAACTGGGTCGGATTTCATTGGGCTCATTTAAAAATGTCCAATAATTGCCTCCTGGTTTCTACCACAAGAGCCGGACATCCTCGATCACACAGAAATCAGCTGCTATTTATCTGGCCTTAGGCCACCTTCACATCAAGCTGATTTGTTATGGACTCCACACTGAAAGTCTGAAAAGCGATGTACAGTACAGCGCGCCAATACAAATCCCCATTAAAGCACTACCAGAGAAAATCTGCATAGACTTGATCACTTTCGTGCTCTATACTGCTGTAGATTCTCGGGAATACCGTGGATATCACCCGTTGTATTGAAATGTAGGACATTTCTATTTAAAATCTACATAATTATCCTGACAATTTAATTAATTTTTTTAAAATTTTTCTTCCTGCAGATTCTGCTGCAGCAAAACAGTCATGTGTGACTATGGCCTACAGGCAGTATCCTAAGGCCAATTTATCCTCTTAGCACATTTCACATCTAGCAGATTTTCATTTATAATATATAAATAAACGCTTTTGAAATTACTTGTTCAAAATATTATTATTATATATATATATTATATAGATTTATTATTATATAGATTTAGGCCCTGTTCGCCCAAAGTTTTTGCCGCAGAAACCGTGTCGGAATCGGCGCCAAAACACTACCAAAATCTTCCCCCATTGATTTAAGTGGGAGCCGAGGCGCTTTTTTCCCGGGCGGCTTTTAGCCGCTTGCGGAAAAAAGCGTCATGTCCTTTCTTGCCAAAATCAATGGGAGGAAGAAAAAACCCACGGCGCTCATTTCCGAGCATTTTTCACTGCGTTTCTTTTTGCCTGTGGTCCTTGCGTTAGCTTTAATGCCCGGGTGAAAAACGCCGCTAAAAAACGCAGGCAGTTCAAAATCTTTTCAAAATTCCTGAAGGAATTCTAAGACCCAGTTCACAGAGTTTTTTGGAGCTGATCTTGACGTGGAAACCGCGTCAGAATCAGCACCAAAAAATGGCAGACAGAGGCCTTTTTGTTGTTTTTTTCCCCTCTGCAGCGGCATGTGCTTTCTCCTGCCTCTGATCTCCCATTGAAATCAATGGGAGGCAGAAAAAGCGTTATCCACAGATTTTTTTTGCCCCTAGCACTCAATGGCCATGGGCGAAAAACGGCAAGAAGGTGCAGGCAGGTCAAAATCTGAAGGATTTTTTCTGCCTGCAAAATACTCACACACAGTTTAGTCTCCTGCATTCTGGCATATCGCTAGTTTATTAAAAGAAGTTTTATATTCTATATTGAATTTTTACAATTTGTTGCACATTTTTTACAGTAAATTGTTCTATTATCCAGATCTTTTTAGTATTATTCTTCTTTTTTTTTTTTTTTTAACTTGCAGGCATACACTGTCCTCGAGAGTTCTTTCTCTCCGAATTGCTGAATTTATAAGATATTTGTATCCATATGCTTTACATTAAAAAGAAACCATTCAGTATCTCTCGCTGAAGCTTTTTAATTTGCTGACTATGGTGTGAATTGACAGATGAGACGCTGAGTCACGGTCTGGAGGTGTTCTGTCACTTAGTTTCTCAGAATGATGTGACATTTCTATGAACATAAACTATGAATGATTAGATTAAATTCTAAAGAATAAGTACAGACAACTTGACTCACTTGGCAAAATCTGCACACGGTAAGGGTATGTTCACACACTTAACGAAAAACATCTGAAAATACGGAGCTGTTTTCAAGGGAAAACAGCCCTTGATTTTCGATTTATTTTTTTAAGCCACTCGCGTATTTCGCTGCGTTTTTTTTTTTTTTTTTACGGCCGTTTTTGGAGCTGTTTTCAATAGTCTATGAAAAACTGCTCCAAAAACTTCCCAAGAAGTGACCTGCACAAGGCTGATGTGGCCCTCGGTGAAAATGAGCTTGACAACTACAACAGAAGGCTGTGAAAAAAATCCTACTGGATAGGCATACCGTGGGAAATGTCGCTAACAGGCTCCCATTATAAAAAATATATATATAACCTGCAGAATAATTGTGTTGTTTTTTTTTTTTTTGCATCCATCTGTATAGAATAGTGTTGTCTACTATGCTATTCTATAGAGCAAACCGGCCGCACTACATTACTATAACTTCTAATAATGCTTTCATGCGTTGATAGGGAGTTTAGGTAATTATAAACCTATTTTTATGGCAGAATTCCATGCAAATAGATTAAGTCAAAGTTGAAAGAGTGGAACGGGAACAGTGGAACTTGTCAAACAAGGTGTGTGCCCCGCCTGTCGCCCCCAGACATCTATTTTATTTGGACTGCGCAAATCTGTACACACACACACACACACACACGATTTATTTAATTTTTTCTTTATCTCCATTAGGGCCTGTTCACATCAGCGTCATCAGGTTTCCGTTCATCGTTTCCGTTCGACATTTCCTTCGTAGTAACCGGTGAACGGAAAGCCAGACGGAAACCATAGTTTCCGTTTGCATTACCATTGATAAAATGTATAATTTTTATTGATACAAAACATAAAAAATTCACATATTAAAATCAAAGATGATTACCACAGTGTGAAGAATAGAGGCCAGACAACTACTGATATTAGATGATATATAACTATATATAAAATCTATATGTTGGAATGTCCTAAATTAAACCTCCAAAAATAGAAAAGTAGCCAGTGTTCTAGACAGCATGTAAAGTCCCAGGTCAAAGTTCACAAGTGAGAGCATGGATGCATATTGGCAACTGTTCCAAACAATTGGCTACATGAAAGATACATATTGCTGTATAATAGCAGCTTACCCATAGGTGAATGATCCCACTGTAGATTCTCACCTGACTCTCCTAGGAGGCTCTGAATGTCAAATTTGCCCACTTATATAATAAACAGAACCACCTGCAGACCCTGGAAATATGAATCCCACCCATAATTGTCGATTTTGCTACATAACCAGACAGATTTTTAGCTGAGGAGTTGCATAGTTTTCACAGAAACCGATACAACTAAAACCCTGGCTGAATAGAGCGTTCAAGAAACATTAGAACACAGACTTATTCAAATATTATCTTTAACTATTTTCTCCTATGGGCAAATTAATTGTGGAGTTTAGCCTGTTCCCTCCCCTCCAGATCCAAAGACAAAGGAGGAGTGGGCCTACCAGACATCGCCCTATATTAGGCAGCCTGTGGACTGGTGCTGTCAAAGCATAAAGGATGAGCCTCCATGGAAAAACACTACTGCGATACCCGTCTACCGTGCCTCCCATGGTTGGACTCCACTGTTCAGACCCAGATATGCAAACACCCACCAAAAGGTGATATTCTGCTACATGCCGGCACATTTTCCCCATGGCTCTCTCACCTTACCCCTTTCCCTTTTTATAATCCTGGGAAATAGCTCCTTCCATCCTGGGAAGTGCAGACGTTATTTTTGGGAAATGTTCGGCCCACAAAATACTCCGCGCCGCCCACTTCCTGAACAACAATAAATGTCTCTCCTTCGAGTTTCAGATCCTGGTATCCGTTTCAGATCTAGATTTTGGGTTCTGGAGGATATGTCAACTCTACTATTTATTGTCCCTTCCTGCTCCATTCCTTTTCTCTCATGCATGTACTCCTTAAAAAAGTGCTCTGCTAGGGCGTGGGCCCTGTGATATGCAGCCTCTCCCAAATTTATTTTCTTTTTCCTCCAGACAAGGCTTTTCCCACAATTATTGCTCAGTGGGAGCCTGATCTGGGGATCACCGTCACACCCGAACAGTTTAAATGTATTTTTCTCTACCCATAAATCCTCATTTTCAGTTGCTACAGGAGGCAGGCTGCAAGTTGCTGTCCCTCTAGTACATAGTCTCCCCCCCCCCCTGGCTTCACGGGTGCTCCCATTGGTCTCTCCTTTGTGCTAGAGGTGCAGCCTTTAAACAGGCAATATTTTACATGTCTTTTGGGACTGTGCAGCATTGTCCGGTTTTTGGAAGATTACATATAAATTCATTGATTTTTGTCATCTTTGTTCTGCCTCCTCCTGCTCCACCTGAGTGTCGTTACCGTGAAGTCATATCACCACTCAGCCGTCTGTCCCCTCATCAATGCCGCATGTGCTTTTATTCCAGCGCTATGGAAGCAATTAGTCTATCCACACCTACATTTATGGAGCGCTAAGGTTCATAGAGGATTTCACTGCTAATTTACATCACACAACCCTTTTTGACCCTTCTGACCCGTTTTGGTGCATCCGAGCGTCCTGCCCCCTCTTCACAATCCCCCGCTTTATTTATTTTCTTATGTCTCTCTCTGTCTTTCTCCCTGTCTCTCTACAAAATTCAGACCGAAGGGGAAGGGATATGGGTTGGTACACTTTTGAATGCTCGTTTCCGATCAGTACATACAATAACGATGATTGCTTCATGTAAATGGGACTAAATGATTAATGAATCGGGCCCCGATTGACTTGCTATATTGTCGATTGGCGCTCCTTAAATGCAGAAAATCTGCCAGTGTAAAAGTACCCTCATGCATTACTAAATGTAGGATTAGACCTTAATAGG
This sequence comes from Rhinoderma darwinii, assembly GCF_050947455.1. Classification (NCBI taxonomy): domain Eukaryota; kingdom Metazoa; phylum Chordata; class Amphibia; order Anura; family Rhinodermatidae; genus Rhinoderma; species Rhinoderma darwinii. The sequence goes on from NC_134688.1 coordinate 370,761,819, forward strand.
ACTATCTGTGCAAATGGGTTGTTCTAATTGATAATAAGATACTGCTTTTTTATGGTCCTATTTCACGGCCCGATGAGTGCCGATCAACTAGACAGCTTGTTGTCGGCGCTCGTTTGTTCCTTTCCCAAGGAGCTGTGTATGGGGACGAGCGCTCATTACTCAGATCGCGCGTCCCCATACATTTCTATCATATCGGCAGCACATCTCCTCGTTCATCAGTTGATCATTGCCCTGTTTTACACCGGCAATTATCTTGAACATTTCTTTTTATGGACTCTCGTTTGCCTGATAATTAACCTGTGTAAAAGGGCCTTAACTCCTTGTTTTTGCACAACGAGTATCAAATCTGTCCTGAGAACTGCTAAAAAGTTATGAACAAATGTGGTTAAAACTGTCCGAAAGAAAAAATAAACTAGAAAAGTCTATATACAATGTTTATGGTCCAGTTGTTACTTTAAATAGATTGTTAAACTTCCTTGTTTTCATTGTGTGGTTATGACTCTTAAGCATCATTTGGGCTTGCATGCACTTTTCACTACTTTCTATTCATGGTGGATTTGACAGAAATTCCATTCATTGATATGGTATTAGGATAGGGACACGCAAACCGTTCTCTATGGTTTAACCAGCACAATCTCATTATCTTGAGATTATAAATTTAACTCTAATATTCCTGGTACGACTATCAAGCATCCCCAATACATGGTCGAGAGATTGTTTAACCAACACTTATCTAATGTGTATGGCCAGCCTTAGAAGTCTGAATAATAGCTGGTGGCCTAAAGCTTGGCCATAGACTTTCTGCCCAACGACTTCCATCTGAGAGGATGGATTTATTTTATAATTTTTTTGGGAAATTTTATTGAAATAGTATTGTTCAAAATTAGGCAATTTTAATGAGGTATGGACTGATGAATAATGGACAACCAAACTTTTTCTGTGTTTATAGCCATTGTGGCTTATCTACATTTCCCTGGGAACTGGTATTTAAAGGGTTTATCCGAGTTATTAAAATTGATGGCCTATCCTCAGGATAGGCAATCAATCTTACATCGGTGGGGGTCCAACTGTCGGCACCCCTACCGATCAGCTGTATGAAGGGACCGCAGCGGTTCATGTAAATGGGACAGTGAAGCAGTATCTTGCACGGTCTCTACAAATGTAACAGCACATTCAAGTACAAATGGAGAGAGGAACCATGTAAACAATGAAGAGGCCCCTTCAAGCTGCTGATCAGCGGGGGTACTAACAGAGAGGCCCCCACCGATCTAATATTTAAGGCCTATCCTAAGACCCCTGAGTAGCAAATGTGCTAGGCAGATTGTTTTTTTTTAACGGTCCAGGGATGTATCAGTAAAAATTAGGCATATTTTCCAGGATATAAAAAAAGATGGAAGACTTCTTGTTTTGTCTTTAATTTTTAAATATTAGGATATTACACTCTTTAATGTGGGATCCCAAATTTTGTGTTTATTTCATACAGCATCTTTATAGGAGTCAAAACCTATAGAGTGAAAATAGGCTGCTTTTATTCACCACTAGGGGAAGCTCGCTGTGTACAAAGCTCTTATTTAGCGCAATAATCTGTATGCAGTAAATTCCCAAACTTACAAGTGGTGGCGACCAGTAGCCAGTAATAGAGGATTACCACCAAATTGCCATAATAAAAAATAAGACGTTTGTGCTTAAATTTGAGGTTTATTTTACCTGCCATATTGGTAGTCGCCTTTTCATATCACTTCTCCGCAACTAAGATTGCATGTTTAAGCAATAACAAAGTGACAATTTTCGGTGAAAATAATTAAAAGGGGACAATCAAAATTTGAATGGCAACAGGAGATTTTGAGTAACAACCGGTGCTTTGACCTCCCAAAGGGCATGTTTCCACAAACAGGTTTGAAAAGAATTGCACGGACCTTTCCATCATTATAATTAATGTACATATACAGTCATTTTCTTGCGCCAGTTAAATCGTAGCGGCTGTGTACTTAAAAAACGACAAATTGTAACATTAAGACGTATAAACAAAACTTTAGACTAGGGTTGAGCGATTATGACCTAATGATTAATTGAACATGTAACCTTAATTATTATTTAGGTCGCACCCCTTTTTACATACCACGCTCCTTATGTGTGCCACAGCAATTAATATTTATCCCCCTGATCCTGCTGTATACTACTGTATACATTATAGCCCCTGACACTGCCCACCACACAGTATAAGTCCCCCATAGGTGCCCCCACATAGTGTAATGCCCCATAGCCGCCCTCCACACACTGTATAATGCCCCTATAGTGCCTAAGAAAAATAATAAAATACTCACCTAACCCTGTTCTTACACCGATTTGAGGAGATCCCTCGTCAGGTCTCCCCTGGTCTGTGCTATGTGTAGCTCGGCGCAGACATGCGCCATGATGTCTCTGCATCACGCCTGTCTGCGCCAGGCCGATCATGGCTGGCGTTACATAGTGAATGGTACAGCAAGGAGCTGACGGCTCCCTGCTCCACCATTGGGTTCAACTGTGTCTGCGTCCTATGGACGCAGATGCTGTTTAAACTGGGACATAACCGAATTGGAAAAAAACACGAAATTGTGCCAGATGACGTCTGTTATTTGCGCTGAATTCCGGATTTATTTTGGTTAATTGCCCAGCCCTAGTTTTAGACCATTTCCCTCCTCAGATGTTTTGACATAATCTGTGATAATTCATTTTCTTGCTCTATTTGAGTTATATTTGTATTTTATAGCACGGCCTTTGTAAGGCCCTGTTCACACACCGTTTTGTTGCATGCAGAAAAAGATCTGCCTCCGGATTCCTTTAGGAATTTTGAGGCAGATTTTGACCTGCCTGCACTTTTTTCGCCGTGTTTTGACCCGCAGCCATGAAGCTAATGCAAGTACCGTGGGCAAAAAATAATAATTCTGCCTCCCAATGATTTCAATGGGAGGTCCGAGGTGGAAACCGCGGCAAGAAAGGACATGTCGCTTTTTTTTTCCCTGCGAGCGTCTAAAAGCTGCCAGGGGAAAAAAACTATTTTGGCTGTTTTTTGGTGCTGATTCAGACACTGTTTCCACTTCATAATCTGCGCCTAAAAACTCTGTGTGAATAGGGCCTTTTTGTTTTTATAAATCTTGCTATGAATACGTGACCAAACCACCAATCCTTTTTCCCTCATTCTTGCTCTTGGTAAACGCGAGTCTAGCACATTTGTGTGTTTAACGCACTTTAACGGAAAGCATGTGACCTCTTTATCTGTTTATTCACCGCGTCGCATACAGTTGATGGTCTGTCCGGTGATCTGTAAATGAGTCACTTGCGTTCATTGATCTTTTTACACGAGCGGATGCCAGTGGTGTATTTATAGATCTACAGCTGCCGTATTTCACTCTGTGTCCTCTTTGCAGAGCTCATTTGGACTTCCGTGCTGCAGAGAGCCTGTACTTCAGTGACCAAACAGACCTTCCAGAAGCAAATACTTTCAAGATGGCCAACAAGCAGATTAGGTAATTTCTTTAGAAGTTTGTTTTATCGATTATATTGAAAAGTTGCTTGATATTTAAAATGAAGTTACTTGGATTTTGGAAACCCTTTCACATTTGTGGGAACCTCATATTTAGTACAAAGATACCAGTAAATGCAAGTGTGTGGGGGGTTTATGGGGATTAAGCCTAGCATCATACCAAATTATTCTATTAAAATTTAATCTGCCAGACTAAAGCTGTCCATACAGATCTGGTCTGTCGACAGTAAAATGTCTGCGGGGCTGCCAGATCCTCACCAGTTTATGGTAGAAAGTGGATCCAACAGGTTGGATTTTATTGTATACCCTGAGACAAGCATCTGAAAAACACTCCTAGCAACTTTTTTCCTTCTTCATAGAACTAACCCGATACTCTGTATACAGGGCACCGAAAATGTCCAAATTAAAATCTCCAATTTATCCAATCTATTGTTCGCTGTTTCACACTGGGGAGAGGCTGACTATATATTGTTTCTCAATGGTATGTAAAATGCCTATGATTGATAACCGAGTACTAATTTGTATGAATTGCTTTACTTTTAGTTTGCCCGCTAAGCTCATCAATGGTGGAATTGCCGGCATTATTGGTGTGACTTGCGTTTTTCCAGTTGACTTGACCAAGACACGGCTCCAAAACCAGAGGAACGGTCAACAAATATATAAAAACATGTGAGTTAAAATGATTTAACCCCTTAATGACGCGCAACCTTTTTTTCGTATTTGCCCCTCTGCCTTTCAGCAGCCATACGTTTTTTTTATGTGAGGCCTTGTTTTATGCGGGAGAAATAGTATTTTTTCCGGCACGGTATAGGTGTACAATTAAATTACTGTGTAATTGTAACTGTATTTATTTCATTTATTTTTGCAGCATGAATATAGAAAAAGTTTTTTTTTTTTTCATTTTTTGTTAATTTGTATACCATTTACTTTCCACACAAAATAACCTGTTAAATTCATTTCTCAGGTTATTACGGTCTTGTGGATACCGAATATGTGTAGTTTTTTTTGTTTTTATGTAATGTATGGGCTATAAAATATATTTTATGCTAAATAGTAACTTTTTTGTGGACATTCCTTTTATATTTATTTTTTTATCCCATGAAGGAATAACTTTTTTATAAATTTTATTTGATACTTCTAATGAAATAGCATACTCCTGTATTCTAATAAATTATACTGTGTCACTATGACACAGGCTGCTGATTGGGCACACTATATGTTGCCCTAACAGCAGGCTTACAGAATAGACAGCTCTGGGGTCCTTTCTAGGTTCCCAGGACTGACTGCAAATGGTTCCCCCAGTCTACGATCATCTCACCGGGTTTCTTGTGATGCAATCGAAGAGGGCAGTCCCGTTTGATCATGCCGTGGTCAGAGACCGCGTGGATCAGTTTCCCACTTGTATTCAGAAGGCTGTCCTAAGTACAAGAGATGATGATAACAGCTCTTGCTTAGCACATGAGCGCTCACTGGAGCGCTCGCAAACCTTTTTTACAGTGACGCCGAAAGACATTGCTGTAGACTTGGGACTTACACGGCCTGCCGTCCAAAAACAGTGGGCGCTTGGGAATGGGTTAAACGTGAAACTATGCTGTAAACAAAGGTGTCATTTGGAATATCAATGGATTGTTTTTAAACCATTTTCTATGTGTATTTCAGATGGGACTGTTTGAGAAAGACTATACGTTCAGAAGGATACTTTGGAATGTATAGAGGTATGTCATTACTCTTATAGACTCTTCCAAAGGAACTAGTCTAATACAGTAGAGTAGGTAGGCTACTACATAAACTTGCTAGTATATATTCCAAGCTGTGCTGAAAAATATTGACTGTTCTATTGAATCATTTGGTGCAATAGACCATTTTACTCTTTATAGCAATACATTATATACTGAATATTATGCTGGAGGGCACTGTATTTACTAGTGCATCCTGTTTTCTGCTGATATATGTTGCCTTGAGAGAAGCCCGCTGATGTTCTAATATAAATAAATGTGCTGCCTAATAAAATATTCCTGCTTTTTTTTGTTGCTAAAGTTTTTATTCCACAATATAAAGATCATTATTACAGTAGAAGTGCGCGTGGTTTTAGCAGATTTCTCTAATTTAGTGTGACAGCGGTTTTAGAATAAAATCGCACGTTTTTTGTGGCAAAAAAATGCTATGCCAGATGTTAGCTGGAAATCAATGCTAAAATATAGAACGCACTACAAACATTGAATTTTTTTTCTTTTGTCTTGCTTTTTTGGCAGTGGCTTTTCTGTATTATTAAAGAGGACCTGTCACTAGGTGATATAAGTCGAACTAGTTAACTAAAAAACCCATTCCGGAGATATGACCCACTATTATTTTGGCTCCCTATATGCTAATTTTGCTGTAGTTGGCCAACAGGGTGCAGCTGGCTTCCCTCCCTCTGATGCTGACCATTTAGCGTGCGGCAGCTTAAGGGGAGTTCACACCCTGTTGGCTAACTACAGAAAATTAACATCGAGGGAGCCAACAACACAGTGGGCCATATCTCTGGAATGGGAGAGTACAGGAAAAAAAAGCTGGAATCAGAGAGACAGCGCTATTCAGGTCAGTTAAACAGTTCAACTTATATGACCTAGGGACAGGTCCTCTTTTAATCGCAGCAAGGGATGGTTTAGTGTTTTACCAGCAGATTGTGTCATTTTTCCCATTGACCATAATAGGTTTTTTATTTCCTCAAAAAAAAAACATTTTGTGTCGTTTTTTTCAGAATAAATCGCGTTGCGAAGAGTAATGTTTTGCATCACGTGATCTCTGAATCACATGATTTGCAATGTAAAAAATGCAGATAGTTAAACATACAAGTTTTTTTTTTTTCGTTTTGCCAAAAAATGGCACACAATGTGTGTGTGAAAGAAGCCTTAACCCTTTAACGCCGAAGGACGGATATATCCGTCCTCTGCAGCTGCTAGTTCGCGCAGGACGGATATATCCGTCCCCGTCCTGTGATGGCGCGGGTACTGCCACTGTACCCACGCGATCAGCGGCAGGAGCACGGCTGTTATACACAGCCTGGCAACTGCCGGAATCGAAGCGCGCTCCGATTCCCGCAGTTTAACCCATTAAATGCCGCTGTCAATAGTGACCGCAAAGAAATCGCGGGTCGCCGTCAGGTTTCCATGGCAGCCGGGGGCCTAACAAAGACCCCCAGGTCTGCCTTCAGCAAATGTCTGTTAGGCCATGCTATACTAAGTATACCAAAGCATTATATATGCGATCATCGTGCGATCATAGTGAAGTCCCCTGGTGGGACTAAAAAAAAAAATGTAAATCCGTTAAAGTTTGTGAAAAAAATAAATAAAAAATTACAAAATCAAATAACCAAAAAGTGGTTTTATTTAGTAAATAACACATACACATATGTGGTATCCCCGTGATCGTAACAACTTGAACAATAAAATGAACACATTAATTGAACCGCCGGATAAACGGCGTAAAAAAAAAAAACGCAAAAAACAACGGCAAAATTCTCTCTTTTCTCCCATTCCCCCCATAAAAAATTTAATAAAAGTTAATCTATAAGTCCTATGTACCCCAAAATAGTACTAATGAAAACGACACATTGGCCCGCAAAAATCAAGCCCACATACGGCCACATCGACGGAAAAAGAAAAAAGTTATGGCTCTTGGAATGCGGCGATGCAAAAACAAGTAATTTTTTTCTAAAAGTTTTTTTTTTGCAAACGTAGGAAAACATATAAAACCTTTACATATTTGGTATCCCCGTAATTGTGCCGACCCATAGAATAAAGTTAACATGTTATTTACGCTGCATAGTAAATGGCGTAAATTTATAACGTGAAAATTAATGCTGGAATAGCTGCTTATTTTCAATTCTCTCCTAAAATAAAGTTAATCAATATATTATAAGCATCTAAAAATGGTACAATTACAAAATACAACTCGTCCCGCAAAAAACAAGCCCTCATACGGCTATGTCGACGGAATAAAAAAAAGTTACACTCTTGGAATGCAACTGTGAAAAAAAATAAAATAATCCTTGGTCATTAACGTGCAAAATGGCCTGGTCATTAAGGGGTTAAAGAAGGCGTAGCTTATTAATCAAAACTCTGTACTGTTAAGACAATGTTTACCTTGCTAGAATGCTAGTACTTTTTAGTCTTTATTACATTTTATGGGTGTTACAGTAGACCAGGTTTAATATTCTAGACAAATGTATGTAGAATGTTGTTTGCTGCATCTGTGTTTTTCATATTGCAGACATATCGCCATGGATTTTGAGGGCTAGCCGATCTGGCGAAGCCACGATGGATCATTAAATGTACACCAATTGTAATTAGGAAAATACCTTTTTGTTTATATATTTTTGTTTTATGTTATTTTTTATATATATATTTACTCTAAATGATTTTTCCATGTTTTTGTATCACTTAGGCCTTTTTATTTATTTATTTATTTTATATATTTTTTTTTGCTTTCCCACTGTGTATATTAACTCTCTTCCTTTTTTTCTCCAAAACAGTTCATTGAATATAAGCTTCCAGACAAGTAATTCAGTTACATATTTAGCCTTTGATCCATCTACTTTCCTGACACAAATGATCAACTACTGATATATAGTGTGTGTAAATATATCCGTTTACAATTTGCTCTAATTAACGAGACTTAATACCAGTCAGAGATTGGTTGCATCCAAATCCTTGTGCCAATTCTCAAGAGCTGTGACCAGCAATAATTTTACTTTTTAGAGTTTTGGCTATTTTAACACCACCTAATAAAAGTTCACCTGTTATGAGACCAGTGCCGCATAAACGGGGAGATCCTATAGCTCAATTTACCGTTCCCCAAACCTGGGCTTTTGGTTGCCTTTACAATTCTTTTGACTACAAGAGTACCACTGACCATTTTAGTAGCAGTTCACAGTCCCAAAGGGAATGTGTGACCTATATATATTTTTTCCTAATTAAAACCAGATAGTGAAACAGCCTTTTTTTTTATTTATTCTGTTTTCCCTACAAGATTATGGGAGCATCCATCTTTCCTCAACTGCTGTTAACAGCATTTAGAGATATGCTTTAGGGCGGGTTCACACATGGCGGAATTTCACTTAAATTCCGCTGCGGACACTCCGCAGCGTTAATCCGCAGCGGAGCCGTTTCTCCATTGACTTTCACTTTAATTTAGCAGTGTTCGTTTACACGATGCGTACAATTCCGCTGCGGAGCATAGGCTGCGGAGCGGAATTTGGTGTCCGCAGCATGCTCTGTCTGTTGCGGAGCAGTGGCGGACTCATGGCGGAATTTCTCCATTGACTTCAATGGAGATTCTAAATTCCGCAATGAAGTCCGCAGCTGTCATGCACATGTCATGTGTGCTGCGGATACGTCTTGCTTTTTTAACTTGACATTTCTTCATTCTGGCTGGACCTATGTATTTCTAGGTCTACAGCCAGACTGAGGAAGTCAATGGGGCTCCCGTAATGACGGGAGCGTTGCTAGGAGACGTCAGTAAATAGTCACTGTCCAGGGTGCTGAAAGAGTTAAGCGATCGGCAGTAACTGTTTCTGCACCCGGGACAGTGACTACCGATCTCAATATACATGTATCTGTAAAAAAAAATGAAGTTCGTACTTACCGAGAACTCCCTGTTTCTGTCTCCAGTCCGGCCTCCCAGGATGACGTTTCAGTGTAAGTGACGGCTGCAGCCAATCACAGGCCAAGCACAGGCTGCAGCGGTCACATGGACTGGCGCGTCATCCAGGGAGGTCGGGCTGGATGCCGAAGGAGGGACGCGTCATCAAGGCAACGGGCGGTAAGTATGAATTTCTTTTACTTTCACTAGGGAAAGTGCTGTCCCTTCTCTCTATCCTGCACTGATAGGGAGAAGGGAAGCACTTTTCCCGCAGTCCGCAGCAGCTAGTCCGCATCAATTTTCTGCACATTTTGTGCAGATCCGCAGCCGTAATCCGCAACCCGGATTAGGTGCGGCATTGATGCGGACAGTTGCGGAGGAATTCCGCCATGTGTGGTCATGCCCTAACAGCAGCAACATAAAACTTAGAACCCTGTGCACAGGAGGGGACCCATTGACTTCTATAGAAGAGTTTTTTAGGCATGCTCTTTGACCTGTGCAGAGGTCATTGTGTAGGAAGGGATAAGAGGTGAGCTGTGTACATCCCCTATTGTCAATGGTGGATCCTGTGTTAAATAAATATATAGACGTTACCTTTTATTGTAATTCTGCCTGTGATAATAATGAGAGGACTGCTAAGAAGTAATCTCTACAGAACAGGAAGTGTCAGTCTATTGTGAGGCTCAGTGGCCAGAGTGAAAACTGCAAGATTTTAGGATTATTTTTTTTAATATAGATAATGACATAGAAAATAGAAAAAGAAAAAAACACCCGAAAATATTTTTAACATAAAAACTTGATTTCAACTATAGGTAATTTTATAATGACCTATTCCCTTTAAACTCCAAATGGAGAGGGGCACTTTTTTGCCACCTTGTAGATGCCTGTGTCTCATGACCACTGCACTTTATTTTCTACTTTCGTGATAGTTTCCCTACAATGACGCTGAATTATGGTCATCAGCATTGAATTTGAATTATACCACCCCTTACCTGGATACTCATGAACTGTCTTGACAGAAATTCTCTTCAATAATAAGTAGCTATGCACAATCCATTCTGCTTTCTCTGTCCTGTTTCTTGGATTGTCACTAATGCTGTCTATTGTCTCGCTTTGCTTTTTATTCCTTCATAGCCCTTAAATTTCACTTGCTATTGAAGGACTATGTTGCTCCATTCTTTGCACCTAAGAAGCTTGACAAAACCATGACTGCTTAACCCATCACATGTTGATAACACATGGCCTCTTAAAACAGGCTTTTCAAGTCCTTTTAAATGCATCTCTCCCTGTAGCATTATAAGTGAGACCAGTAGTTATGAGAACACATAGGATGTTCTTATTTAGAACACTTCACTAGATTTCATACCCTCACAATTTCTACACATTCAGGTGCTCGATTCTTACACAGTAACACATATGTTTTAACTATTAAAGTTGGTCAACTGCTGATCTCTAATATATAACATGACTAACCATACATGTAGTTTTTATAGGAAATTGTGTAGTAAATTGACATTATAATATTATAACTATACCCAGTAACACAGTTAAGCTTTAGTGTTTCATAAATTCTTTTTTACTTGTAGCTTCTGTTAATACTGTAAATATTCTTCTGCCTGTAAATGACAACATTACTCTTTGAAACATGGCTGTTTTCTTTATAGGTGCTGCTGTGAATTTGACTCTAGTAACTCCAGAGAAGGCGATTAAATTAGCTGCCAATGACTTTTTCAGACACCACTTGTCCAAAGATGGGTAAGTAATTGGATTATTTGTATTAAAGTGGGTTTCACCCTAAAACAGTATTTCCAAACCAGGGCACTCTGGGCTTCTTTGGAAACTGGTTGGGGTATCCCCAGAAGTACTCTCATTTTTACAGTATGGTTGGTAAACTGATTTTACCCACATAGCTACTTAAAGGTGTTTTCCAGTCCAGTGAAACTGATGGCCTATCCTCAGGATAGGCCATCAATATGTGATCGGTTGGGGTCCGACTCCCGGGACCTCCACCGATCAGCTGTTTTGAAGGGGCCGCGGCGCTTTTAATTTCTACTGCTCACACTGTGTCTTGCTGACACACTTGTAGCAGCTGTTTACAGTATTGAAGTGAATTGGAGAAGGCAGTAATATTGTGAACCGCCGCTACAAGGGTGTCGACGGTTCACCGTACAAGCAACGGACATTAAGGGGAAGCAGCGCTCGTATAAGCACTACGGTCCCTTCAAAACAGCTGATCATGGGGGTGCCGGGAGTCGGACCCCGACCGATCACATATTGATAGCCTATCTTGAGGATAGTTCATCAATTTTCTAGGACTGGAAATCCCCTTTAACATAGGTGCAGGCAAAGCAGTCCATAAATCTCAGCCAGATTATACAATACTATATTAGAGCTTCTTTTAGATAGGATTGGAAGCAGGGATTCCCTGAAACCGTAAGCATTTTTTTCGGGGTTTCCACCATTGTTCCACCATTGTAATAAGGTTTGGAATCACTGCCCTGAAATAAAAATACTACCTTTTTAAGTCCTTCGTTCTAAACCTTAAATGCAGCGATTTCCGATACGGCTAGATGACTACCCATATGGTTTCTGTTCCATCTCCAACATGGGTTGTATCACCGATTCCTACAGTTTTGAATGACAACTCTCAGTAATGCAACTCTAGTAACCTGATTTTATTGTTGCCAGAAGCAGATGTAGTGCCTAAACAGAATGTTTAACAACTTGGATTTACATGTGACTATTTTGAGGGGCAATAATCTTTAAAGCAAGTCATGGCTTGTTTGAAACAAAAAAACGATCTGTACTGTATTTTGTTGGTATCATGGATTATTAAAAAGAGGATCGGTCACAGCCGCTTATCTCTTCATCTTGGGCCGTCTATCAATTAAGCTGAACTAGTTGGTGGCTATTGTCCTCAGCAAACTGCCCCCTGAACTCCCACCACGACCCCATTCTTGTAAATGGGCCATGGAGTGGGGCTAGATGATTCCTCTGAAGCGCCCATGTGCGTGGAAAAATTGTGAAGGGGCTGCAGCAATATACCAGCATTGTGGCCCCCTCATTTTTATGATTCCTAGGGGCTCCGGCAGTCATATCCTAGCGATATACCATAACTTTCTGTGATGGGAATAACTTTTTCTCAGCATAAACTTGTTAAAGCAGCATGTTACTTATTAGATGGTGGCCATTTTCTTTTACCACTGGGGGATTTTTTTTTTCTTTTAGACTGAAACCAAACTGACCATTACCTACATTGTAAAGTATGTTCTAGCAGACACCTTTAGGATTTTTACCACCCTGGGAAATTGGATGCGGTCTCCATCTGTCTTTGGAACTTGTCCTTCTCAGGGTAAAAATAGCACCACCGTGAATACTTTATCTGATACCTTAAAGCCCTAATAAAAATCTCATATTGGATGGACTTGTCTTTTTTGATTATGTTAAAACGTATTTTATTTCATGTTTGTATTTTAGCAAGAAGCTCACACTGGTCAAAGAAATGTTGGCAGGGTGCGGTGCTGGGACCTGTCAAGTTATTATAACCACACCTATGGAAATGCTGAAGATTCAGCTGCAGGATGCAGGAAGACTAGGTATCTATACACACTACTACATGACCAATTCATAAAGGGGTGTTCCAAATTTAGAAAAAGATGGCTACTCTCTTCCATAAACCGTTCCACACCTGTCCACAAGTTGTGTGTGGTATTGCAGATCATTCATATTCACTTTAATAGAGCTGAGCTGCAAAACCAGAGTGCAAACGCACAGACATGTGTGGTGCTGTTTTTCAAAGAATGCAGTCATGTTTTTTTAATCCTAGATCTCTCCTTTTAAAGAAGCCACCTCCTAAGAAATTGAAAATAAATAAAATAGTGAATAATGGAAAATAAATATATGAAATACTTTTATGGCGTATTCACGGGATATGCCTTAAATATCTTGATAGATGTGACCTACACCTATTTCTGAATGAGGGTACCCCCCCCATCTTTCCAAGCTCTTTGTAGTGAAACCGCTTGTTCTAATAATTTTTTTTATATTTTCTAAGCATCTTGTCAGAAAGCTGCTATTGGGATACAGAGCCTTTCTCAGAGTGCAAAGCATTTGAATACCATTCCAGTACTCTCAAGGGCTTATAACGTTGCACCAACATTGGGGACGCAAAAGCTGTCAGCTACACAGATCGCTACTGAACTTCTCAGAACAGAGGGTGTAAAAGGACTTTATAAAGGACTGGGAGCGACGTTATTGAGGTATGGATTTCAAGATGATTTATTACTCTCCTATAGCTTAACAAATTTAATTTGAAAGATCAAAACGCGCCAAAATGTTATCTCTGAATCGGCAAACATAAAACCGAACATACCTTTTAGTCTGGATTATATTACCTTTCAAACAATGGTAACTGCTTAAGTAAAAGGGTGTAAGCACTGCTAATCTTCTTACAACTTGTTTTCTTACAGGGATGTTCCATTTTCGGTCATCTATTTTCCATTGTTCTCCAACCTTAATAAGCTGGGAATGTCCTCTCCTGATGGGAAGGCTCCGTTTTTTCACTCGTTTTTTGCAGGCTGTATTGCTGGCTCCACAGCAGCTGTTGCTGTCAATCCTTGTGATGGTAAGGTCGCTTTCACACGCTGGGTGTAATTTTTTTTTCTATTTTTAACCGATGGTGCGTCTGCAAGCCATACAGTATGTTTGTGTACATGTATATTTACACACAAACCATATTTGAAATGCTGGTACTTTTCGGTAGCTGTTATGTTATGCCTTGACTTTCTAATTTTACCATTTCAGTGATAAAGACTCGTCTTCAATCATTGCACAAAGGAGCCAATGAAGAGGCGTACAGTGGAATAATAGATTGTGCTAGGTAAGAAAATTGTTTGTGTGGAAACATGTATCATTTGTATCGCATAAATGGGGAATAATCCCAAACTTGCAGTGGAAAATTTTATCCAATATAAATTTGTGGATTTTATCTGTATTTGAAATTTAACTGGTTCCCAACAGCTGGATGTGTATTTACGGCCAGCGTTCAGGGTCCTTAAAACCCGCGACATAGACTATTTACGGCGCAGGTTTTAGCTTGCTGCCCAAGCAATCGGGCAGCTGAATGTCGGGTCTCCGGCAGTCAGTGACTGCCGAGACCCTGAGGAGAAGATAGTAGCAGCTTTCTATGTTCTCTGATCTCTTTTACACAGCGCTCAACGAGCGCTGTGTATATAAACAGAGGCATCGGCAGCGCCGCATCCTCTATTGGTCCCGGTGATCATGTGACTGGTCACATGATGCCAGGATGTCATTAGTGGCAGACTGCTACTGGGTCTTACTAGACCCAGCACAGCCCTATTAGTGACAATTGTCACTATGAGAGGGCTGATTTCCGCTGTAACTGGGGCTGCTGAGCAGCCCCAGTTAGAGTGGAAAAACATGGTGTAAAAGAAGAAAAAAAAATAAAGTCCCCCAAAGGTCTTTGCTGACCTTTTGAGGGACAGACCATAGTAATAAAAAAATAAAAGTAAAATAAAGTGCAAAAAAAAGAAATAATAAATACACATAAAATACCCACCCGAAAAAAAATGTTCCCCCCCGCCAATCATTGTTGTAACGCTAGCCCTGAGCCAATTACCTTAAAATAGACATGTAATATATCAAAATTTACGGTAGACAATGACGATCACAAATAAAAGGTCTATTTTAGGGTAAAACTATGTTATTACCAGAAAAAAATACCTAAAATGTAAAAAAGCTTATTTTTTTACTTTTATTTTCAAACTTTAAGCCTAAAAATTCTAAAATAGCAAAAAGGATGTGTAAAAAATGATACAAAAATAAACCTGCATTGTCTACGGAAAAAACATTGCAAAAATTACGTTGCTAGCCCAACAAATAAAGAAGTTGTAGCTGTTTAACTAACGAGTGCTAAAAAGGGCTAAACGGTGCTGAACTGGTTAAACAGGTGTTTCAATAATAACAAATTATCACCTATCCACTGGATCGGTGGGAGTCCAACCATTAAGAAACCCACCGATCTCCAAAACGGGGGTCACGTTTCCCCGAGCCACAAGTCTACTGCCAGGAGGAGTTGAATGGAGCAACGGCCGAGCATGCACCCTGCCGCTCCATTAAAAGTCTATGACACTGCCAGAAACGGCTGTTGTATGGCACAGCTGTTTTACAACCAATACAGCAAATTATGGACTGATGTATACCTCTTGAGCCACTATGAAAACCTCTTTGGAATTTGTAGAGTTGTAATACCTGCCATACTGGTATTCATCCACTTTCCTAGAGAAGGGTTAAACACAGCCACTTAACAGACGAGAACAACTTTGATGCTTTTTCATATTTTTGCATTTGCAAACTCACTATATTTCACCTATGATTGTGACTCTTCTAATGTTTTTTTTTTTATATATGTTTTATCATTTTGCAGGAAAATATGGATAAAAGAGGGCCCATCTGCCTTTCTGAAGGGGTCAGGTTGTCGAGCGTTAGTTATTGCACCTCTTTTTGGAATAGCTCAAGTTGTTTACGTCCTTGGTGTGGGAGAAGCAATTGTGGAGTTTGCCCAATTCAGCTGTTTAACATCTCAATAATTCAAGCATTCCACGAGACTTGAAGAAAAATGACCACATGGATTGTGTTTTCACCTTCTCTTGGGATGTATTGAAATTTTAGCACCGAATTGATTCATTGTTATATATATTAATCCTTCACCCATATTCCTGTTTTTGCACTTTTCCCCTCCACCTCCCGACTCCATTGTTTATTTACCTATATTTTACTAAAGTGAAATAGCATTTGTTTGCTGCAGTGACACATCAGGGTTATATAGGTACTCGGGGAATGTTCCGTGTTACTATGCATTCCCTATTTTCACATTAGAGGGTGACTTTTGGAGGTCAACAGAAGAAATAAGATTGATATTGCTGAGGGTTGTTTCTAAAAGGTCACTATCTGATAACTGCAACATGCACTTTGCTTGGCCAGCTCCGAGAATTGCGTGCGTAGTATATTCCTGATCTTCTGGTTCTGGAGGATTCTACTTGAAACACAAGACCTTTTTTCACGGAACAACTTTTTGGGAAAAGATCGATTTCTAGTCTGTGGAAGTGAATGAGATAATGGTTCATTGGGGCCAATACCATTCTGCGCAATATCTTGTGCACATTTCTGATGTCAAAGCTTGAATATTCTTCTGTGCAGCTACAGGAAAAGTATTACTTTGTATATATTTCTGTGTGTTGGGAGTGCTCCCAAATCTTGAACACATTAGTAGAGATGAGAGATTTTTATTTTTTTCCCCCCACATTTGTGGTTCACCAGCCATTAGGGCGCAATGACGGATCAATTCGCACTTGGCAAATTTAATACGATTCTCCCATTGTTTACTATGGACTGAAGAATCCTGCATTACGACTTGCTCATCTCTAGTCTTTCGCTATGGCTTAGGCCTTTTCATATTAATATAAAGGTGTTTTTTTAGCCTAGTATATTTTAAATACTGGTTGGTTGACCGCAAGTCCCAGTATAAATGGAAAGCTTAAGTCCAGTAATAGAAGAAGCTTAATAACTCCACCCAAGCAATATGTAAGAAAGCAACATCCTGTTTCCTTCTTGGGCTCCATTCTTGTATTCCTATTAGAGGTTAAGAAATGAAAGAGTAAAATATGTCTTCTGAATGTGAGCCCTGAAAGTCAAGAGCCATTAGATCGGTTTGCCAGGGATTTAAATTGTCCGGGGGGGTTTTTTTTTTAAATTTGTTTTCTGAGGAACAGTGCCACCCATGTCCTTGGGTTGTATCTGGTATTGCATATCAGCTCCATCCTCTTAAATGGGGATGAGCTGCAATACCAGACACAGCCAATGGATAAGAGTAGCACTGTTTGAGAAAAGAAATGAACCTTTTTTTTTTCTAACCCCAGACAACCTCCTTAACTTTTAAAGCTTTGATTCACAACCAGAACCCTTAATGAAGCACAACACTGAATATTTTTTTCCTCCACCGGAAGGAAACGTGGTGAAATTTAGTGTAATGTTATGTATCCGCTTAGGCTTCGTTCACATCTGTGCTAGGACTCCGTTACGACTGAGCTTTCTGTCGGAACGGAGCTCTGACAGACACAAACGGAAACCATAACCGATGGTTTCCGTTTGTGTCTGTCAGGGCTCCGGTCCGACAGAAAGCTCAGTCGGAACGGAGCCCTAAAGCAGATGTGATTGAAGCCTTACCTGGGTATCTGTAGCCACATCTTACTGTGGAAACAAGAGGTCAAACTCTCAATGAAAGTCTATGAGGCTCTTAGAATTGCATTACATTGAGACACTGGCTTCCAGTCCCTACAGCAGACGCTGGATTCAGGGAGTCAGAATGGAGAACATGTGACCCCCGGCGGCCTGTTACAGAGTGGCAATGGGTAAACTAGAGAACCAGGAAAGCTGATATGCAACATTTCACAGCATGTTAAAATGGGGGTACCGAAAAAAATAATTTCACTTGAGTGCTTCTTTAGGCTTCGTTCACGTCTGCATTGGAGTTCCGTTCATGGGCTCCGTCAGATCTTTCTGTCAGGGGAACCCATGAACCGAATCCGTAGCTTTCCTTTTGCATTACCATTGCTTCCATTGCAAATAGTTTCCGTTTGTTTCCGTTCTGTAAGGTTTCTGGTTTTTTTGGCGGAATCAGTAGTGCATTCGACTGAGCTATTGATTCTGCCGAAAAAAACGGAAACCTTACAGAGCAGAGACAAACGGAAACCATTTGCAACGGAAGCATTACTATTGAAATCAATAGGAATACAAAAGGAAAGCTATGGTTTCCGTTCGTGCGTTTCCCTGACGGAAGAGCCTGATGGTACCCCGACACAGATGTGAACGAAGCCTAAATGACAGTATTTTATTGTTTTGTATTTAGGAATGCTCCTAAGTTTGTTTTTTTTTTTGTTTTTTTTATACGTATTTTTATTTTTTTTATATATATATATATATATATAGATATTTTGTAACCGCTTTTATTTTGTTGGGTTTACATTGCATATATCATCTAGGAAGCCTTGTTTGTATTGTGCACCTGGTTTAAGTGCTTATTCACACCTCTGTACTAGAGCTGTATAGTTAGTTCCGAAAGTGGGATCAAATCCCTTCATGGGAAAGCCTTTCCCACACGACTGCATTCAATTCCATTTTTGGTGCTAAATTTCATACAGAGCTGTATCATTGAGACGTGAATAACCCTTTACTGTAAATGTGTTGCAGCAACAACTTTTTATACGTCCGACAAGTTTGGACAGGTAGACCACCGCTTGTTCATCTGACATGGTAGTAGCAACATTGCTCTAATATATATTGATTTAATATGAAAAGTTTGTTTTTCACAACTAAGCTGGTGTTAGTGAACAGGTTTTTATAAAAGGATCTTTCTTTTTTATTTGTGGTCTTTAGACGTATTTATATAAACAGGGTATGCATAGTGTTTGACTTTTTATGTAGATCACTATATTGCAAGAAATGTTTGAATATTAAAATAAGATTCTGCTGCTGGTCTACCAATGGATTGCCTGGTTCATGTAGCCCATGAAATCTGGTTTGCCTAGGAGTAACCAACTCAAATTTACTTTCTATTTTGCAGATAACTTGTAAACTTCTGAGGATCGGTAACATATACTGTGAATCCATCACATTCATATAAGCCAGGTTCTGATTATTAACTACATAACTGATATAGGAGCTTTTTGTGTAATTGGGTTTAGTAGACCCACGAGTTTTGTAATCGTTAATATTGAGCATGTCCTTGAGATGCCTTACATAGCTACATTTATACCTGTACAATAGATCATAAAGGGTTAAAACATGGCATGTAACATTTTTATGACATTTCTCCTGTTATAATATATACGTGAAACAACGGAACATTTAATAAAATCCTAAATATATCTTTTGGCGACATTTTGATTTGAGAAATGGGATTCTACTGTCTATCTACTATATAATTATTCTCTGGTTTTTGAAAGTAAGGTAGGAATGGTGTAGAGTGGGCTATGTCAATTGTTGCTAAACTAAAACGTTTGTTACCATTTCTCATTATCTGGAGGTAATCCTGTTATTGCATTAAATATTATTTACATTAGAAACAGAATTCATGGTCACAATCTAGATAAAATCCATAAGCATTTATGTATATATTGCTCCATATGTTTTGCTTTGCCTGACTATTTTGTGTATATGGAGAAGTAGCTTTGGGTTACTGCGGTATGTAACCCTGAAGATCACATTTTTAACTTTTTCTAAAAGTCCTGCCAAGAACAAAGAACTTCAGTTTTGGAACATTATTGGTTATTTTGATCTATATTTTGAGGCAAATGTCATCTTATCTTATGTAAATGTGATTTATAAAGCAAAAAATAAAATAAACAAGTGACCAAATAAAGTCACATTTTGATGATAAATCGTTTTGGATGTTTTTATGTTCGTATCACATTAAAACAGCCTGACTGTAAAGGATCTGCCAGGCACAGCTTCGGGGTTAACGGCCATAGATATTCAGTCTGCACCTGCTTCTATGTCTGTGAGACTGACTCCATCTTCCACCACTCAGGGTGGCAGGCTTAGGAGTGGGAGAACCTATCACAGCCTGGCCAGACGGAGCTAGCTCCCGCCCTCTGTCTATTTATACCTGCCTTTCCTGTTCCTCCTTTTCGTGTGATTCTTCTCGTTTGGTTTCCTGGCCCTGCTGCAGCTTCTTGTACTATTGTCCTTGCTTCATATTGACCCCGGCTTGCTGACTACTCTCCTGCTCTGCGTTTGGTACCTCGTACACTCCTGGTTTGACTCGGCTTGTTCACTACTCTCCTGCTCTGCGTTTGGCACCTCGTACTCTCCTGGTTTGACTCGGCTTATTTTCACTTCTCTTGTTGCTCACGGTGTTGCCGTGGGCAACTGCCCCTTTCTCCCCCTAGCTCTGTGTACCCTTGTCTGTTTGTTGTGCACTTATTGAGCGTAGGGACCGTCGCCCAGTTGTACCCCGTCGCCTAGGGCGGGTCGTTGCAAGTAGGCAGGGACTGATTGGCGGGTAGATTAGTGCTCACTTGTCTGTCTCCCCACCCCCGTCATTACACTGACTAATTTATATAAAAGTTTGGTTAGGGTAATATTTATATTTGCAAGATACTTGGATGACTAACAAGGTAAGGTTTCTCGAACACAGCGGAACCATGTGCAGGAGACTAATGAGTCCCACACTGCTCTGTACTATGGAGACTCTGGGTGTGATCATAAAATGTTGGGTGCTGTGGTATGGAGCTATTCTGCCTTAGAAGCATTGCTTTTAGACTAGAATAGCTCCTTACATACAGCATCTTCCGTAGAAAATTAGAGGAATATGTAGGTACAGTAAATACCATGCACGTCTAAGGCCTCCCCTGCACACAGGACGGAATGCTGCAGATTTTCCAGGGAGAATTGCGCACAGAAAATCGGGAACAGATTGTAGTACCAGACATGTGGATGAGATTTGAAACAATCTCATCCACATGCCATGAAACATTTTACGTATGGAAATTATACCATGCTGTGGATTTTCTAATCCGCATCTTGCTCTGTCCTGGATGTTCACCACAGATTTCACCCTTTTTCAGTGTAGAAGGGGTGAAATCCACAGCAATATTACCTCATAACACATGTGGAATTGCTGCGGAAACATCTGCAACAAATTTGCAACGTGTGTAGGTACCCTAAGGGTGCCTTATTATGGCTCTGTCCAAAACGGAGCCAAAATATGGCTATTAGGCCTTAGGGTGCGTGTATATTTTTATTTTATTTCCAGGATCTATCATTGTAAAATTGCACGTCAGCTTGGTGTTTCAGTCATGTCTCTGCATGGCTTTACCTTTATGGGAGGGGGCTTTTTCTACTACACATGTTCCCCTGTGCCTAATCAGGCCAATTTTCCGACTCCATGACGAGTTTCTAGGCTTCTGAATAGTGGAGATTTTTTTGTCTAGTTCTGGTGATTTTGAAGATATGTGCATGTAGACATAAAATAGATGACTTGGAGATTCTAATGACCAACATAGATACCAAAAAGCTGGCTGGATTTAAAGTTTTTTTTTTCATTAAGGACATTTCTGATATATCCACAGGATATGTCATAAATGTCTGATAGATGCAGGTCCCACCTCTGGGACCCGCACCTATATCTAGAATGGGGCCCCTTAACACTTTGTGTTGTGGCTGAAACTTGTGATTTCCGACCATAAAGAAGGAAACTTCTGCTGATGGGAGGGGCAGACTCCTGTGGTCTGTCTTTCCCATCAATCTTCTGGAACTGAGACATTTTTTTGTGTCTCCTGCACTGGACTCTGTCCGGACACCTGGTGGGATTTCCGATAGACAATGCTATGGCCGTGGCTTATCTAAATCACCAGGGCGGCGCTCGCAGCGCTGGCCGAAGCCTCCAGGGTTCTGGTCTAGGCAGAAGCTCATGACCACAGACCCTGAGCCATACGGTTCCGAAAACCCACCACCCCCCAGTCCTTGAGGTAGGCATCCATGGAGAGGATCTGCCAGTCCAGTGGGGCCACCATGGTCCCAAGAATCCGCATGCAGAGGCGGAGTGAGGTAGGAACAGCAGTCTGTAAGGAACGAATCTCCTCAAGAATGGAGAGACGCTACGGAGGAAGAAAAACCTTCGCCGACTGAGCGTCCAAGGCAACCCCCAAAAAGACTATCTGCTGAGAAGATAGACAAGACTTGGACCAATTTGATAATCCAACCGAAACGACTCAGTGTCCAGAGTGATCTGGAGAGCCATGAGATTTGATTAGGATGTCGTCCAAGTACAGAGTGACTGACCCCCCCCCCCCCGGTGCAAAAGAGTGCCATCACATCAAAGAGTACTTTAGTAAACACTCGGGGCTGGGGCCAGATCGAAGGGAATGGTAAGACAGTACAACAAAGCACAGGAAGTGCTGGTGGGTAGCACAGATAGGGACATGTAGACATGCTGTTCCATGGAAGCGATGACAGAGCAGAGAGATTCCATCCGAAAATGACGGACCCGAACATTCGCTTTCAGGCGCTTGAGATCCAGGATGGGCTGAACCGTCCTTTTTTGGGGACGACAAAAATGTTGGAAAAAAAGCCCTGGAACCTTTGGTTCAAGGGTACTGGAATGATGCCCCCCTGAAGAAGCAGAGCGTCCATTGCTTGAAAAAAGAGTGCCACCCTGTATAGGGACTGTGGAAAAGCTGACTTAAAGAAACGCTCTGGAGGGAGGCTGGCAAATTCTATTTTGTATTCTAAAGATACTACCTCTTGAACCCAGGCATACGAAATGTGTGAGCCAGACGTGTTTGAAGTGCAGAAGCCTGCCCCCCACCTGCGGCAAGTTGAGTGGGGGTGTACCTTCAGGTAGAAGTGGCCTTGCCGATTCCAACCTTTACAAGTGGAGGTCGTGGATGCCAGGATGGTCGGGACTTGAAGGAAGGTTTGACCTTCTGATCCTGTTGAGTCTACGGCCTGGAGGAAGTGATGTTGAAGAAACCGCAAAAGAAATGAAAACGTGGACCTGCCTTTTTGACTGGTGTAGTGCGCTTAGGTTTATTCTGAGAAGGATGGGTGCTTTTGCCACTCGTGGCTTTTGAGATCTCAAGAGAGGAGTTCTTGGAGGCTGAATCAGCAGACCATGCATTGAGCCAGGTGGTCCTTCAAATATTGTCAGAAGACGCAGAAGCGGGCAGTGTCAAGGGCAGCTTCGCAGATATACTTGGACGCATTGGAGATAAGGTGAGACAGATCAACTAGTTTCTCCTGAGGAGGACCTGACTCCGTTTGTGAGCCCATTCAGTGACGGCTCTGCTAACCCAGACAGATGCAAAAATGGGGCGAAGGGCATGGCCTGATGCCTCAAAATTGGTTTTAGCAATGGAGTCCACGTGGCGATCCAGGGGATCCTTGAAGGAGGTGGAATCTGCCATCGGAAAGGTAGTGGCCTTGGCTGGGCGAGAAACCGGAGCATCTACTACTGGAGTCCGCACCCAAGTGGAAGAATTTCCCTCTTGAAAGGGGTAGAAAACATTCAGATGGCTAGAGTGGGAAAACTCCTTGTCCGGGTACTTCCATTCCTTAAACACAATACCCTCCAGTTCCGAGTGGGCTAGAAAAACAAGGGGAAGGTGCAGAATCGGTGACCTGAAGTGTGTCACAGACAGCTCTAAGGAGCCCCTCCAGTGAGGTGGGAAGAGAGGTAGAACCCTTACCAACAAAATCGGAATCCGAAAATTCGCCATCAGACAAAACATCTCTAGGAGTACATGCAGCATCAAACCTGGCTTCAGGACCAGGAATACCTTGCCCATATGGGGAGGTGAAACAGAAGAGGATGGTGAAAATGAAGGCAAGTGAGAAGTAATGGTCTGCTTGTGGGGGCTGCCACAAGGAGAAGACCTGAACGGGAAGTCCATAAGTGGACGGGCAAAACAAGAGTCCGGTGGATGGGCAGATATGGACTGAGTAATGGTCGCCAGGTTATAAACTGTCCGAAAAATGGAGTTAGCCCATTCCGGATCCACACTGATCATACCAGGAGCGAGCAACACTGCGGATGGCAGAAGCCGCAGGAATTTGGCTAGGAGGCTGGTATGCATAACATAAGGAAGAAGACTGACCACACGGAAATTTAGTATTGCACTTGGAGCAGGCATAATAAATGGCAAAGGTTGTCTGGTGTGAGGGTTCTCCTTTAGGGTAATGCATGGCAGTAGAGTGGGTTACTTAATTTCACACTAAAGCAGTGAGAAGGAAAAACAAGAAAATTATTCAAACTGCATAGCAATAAGTGCTCCTATTCAGGGAGTAATGGCTGCTTCACTGCTGCACTACTAGAAAAGTATACTAGCTGAAAACTAGCACAGTAAGATAATAAACTAACTCAATGCCTGTAGGCTAGGGCACCTGTAGGTGAATACAAGAAGCAAAGGCTGTTCTGTCCCTCTTCCAAGATCTTAGAAGATATTCTCCTGAAGATGTCCTCCTGAGGCAAAAAGCAGCAGCTCTGTCCAAAAGGTCCTGTGTCTCCAGCAGCGTCCGTTCAAATGGAAGATGATCAGAGCGGGGACGATGAAGCCCCGCCCATGGAGTGCTGTGATTGGTCTCTGGCGGTCATATGAATAGGCCGGCAAATAAGGAGAAACATAATTCCCTCTGAGAGATTGGGGAAAAAAGCGTGCTAGAGAGCTATTGGGGCATACAATAGAGAAGGTCTGGCAACCCCCACCTATGCAGTGAAGCACAAAATGGCGCCGGCCATACTGTAAAAATTAGCGCTGCTGCCAAGAAGTGGCAGAGAGGGCTAAGGGAAAAGCCCCAGAGAATAGGCTGGTCCAGTGGACCACCACAGTTAACATGTGGTGGCCTGGTTTGTGTGGGGGCTAATAACACTCACCGAACACTCCATCTCCCAGATGTACTGGAGGAGCACCCCCCTCAGTGTACCTCCTTTACTAAGGAGACGCTGGTGGGAGAGGTGTTAGATGTGGTGGGGGACACAGGAGCTGATGCTCTTGTCCCGCTTGTCTTCATAGGCAGGTTGGACAACCGTGCCTGAGCATTTGACACTGTGCACATGCCAAAGGGAAACACACGGAGACCCTAGTTCTTCATAAATGAAAAGAATAAAACAAGGGTATGTTCACATGCTTAACAAAAAACGTCTGAAAATACAGAGCTGTTTTCAGAGAAAACCGCCTCCTGATTTTCAGGCGTTTTTGAAGCTGAAAATGAAGTTTCTTTTAATTTGGATCTTCTTTTGGCCCTGTTCACACTGAGTTTTTTGGCGCTGAAACCGCTCCGCAAAACTCGTCCAAAACCGCCCGAAAATGCCTCCCATTGATTTCAATGGGAGGTGGACGAGTTTTTTTACCGCGAGCAGAAAAAACGCGTTGCGGTAAGGCTGTGTTAACACAGAGTTTTTTGCAGGAGGAAAATTCTGCCTCAAAATTCCGTTTGGGATTTTGAGGCAGATTTTGTCCTTTCTGCACGTCGTTTGCCACAATTTTCGCAGCGTTTTTCGCCCGCGGCCATTGAGTGCTATGGGCAAAAACTCAGTGAAATACGCTCTCTCTGCCTCCCATTGATGTCAATGGGAGGACAGAGGCGTAAACGCGCAAAGATAGGGCATGTCCCTTCTTTCTCCCGCGAGGCGGTTTTACCGCTCGTGGAAGAAAGCCACCCCCGCCTCCCATTGAAATCAATGGGAGGCATTTCCGGTTTCCGCTCCAAAAAGCTCGTCAAAATACCCTAAAAAGAAGCGACATGACCTATCTTGAGGCGGTTTCCGCCTCCAAAACCCCATTTCAATCAGTCAGAAACGGGAGAAAAACGCCTCTACGAGTGTTTTCACGAGTTTTTGTCAAACCACTGTGCAAAACACGTCTGGAGCAGTTTTTGCAGGAGGAATTTTCCTCCTGCAAAAAACTGCTTCTTTTGAGGCGTTTTTTGAGGTGTTTTTCATAGTGTTCAATGGAAAATCATCTCCAAAAAACGCCTCAAGAAGTGACATGCTCTTCTTTTTACGCTCCGTGTTTTAAAACCGCAGCGTAAAATACTGAACGAAATGCTGTTTTTCCCATTGATTTCAATGGGCAGATGTTTGTAGGCGTTCAGCTTCCATTATTTCAGGCGCTTTTCAAGGCGTCAACGCCCCAAAATACCCCTGAAAACACTGCGTGTGAACATACCCTAAAAAACAATTTCTTGGTAGAGACTCTGCTGCTATCAGCAGAAGTGTCTGCCTCCTTCGAACACTAAGCTAAGACTGGATAGCCCAGTGTCTGTGGGCAGGGTATATCCTGTAGGAAGAGTCACTTTTTTATTTTGTAGTGTCCAGCCTCCCCGTGACCACAGCATATACCCACGGTCTGTGTATAGCTGCCTCAATGTGTGGAGCTATTGGTTCTGAGAAAAACACAAAAGTGACAGTTGATAAAATTACTAGTATTATTTCCTATATCACAGGTTTTACGTTAATTTCAGCAGAGCGAGGTCCAAATCGTGTGTGTCCGTGTGTGTCCGTGTTCTCATGCTATGCATCATCTGAATGGCCAATTGGAGCCTTGTGTTCAGATCTAACCAGGCGCAGGGGTTACATAGTTACATAGTTAGTACGGCTGAAAAAAGACACATGTCCATCAAGTTCAACCAAGGGAAGGGAAGGAAAAATTTCTACACATAGGAACTAATATTTTTTTGTTCTAGGAAATTATCTAACCCTTTCTTAAAGCCATCTACTGTCCCTGCTATGACCAGCTCCTGCGGTAGGCTATTCCATAGATTCACAGTTCTCACTGTAAAGAAGGCTTGTCGCCCCTGAAGCTTGAACCTTTTTTTCTCCAGACGGAGGGAGTGCCCCCTTGTTTTTTGAGGGGGTTTTACAAGGAACAGGATTTCACCATATTTTTTGTATGTACCATTAATATATTTATATAAGTTAATCATGTCCCCCCTTAGTCGTAGTCGTCTTTTTTCAAGGCTAAAATAGGTTTAATTCTTTCAATCTTTCCTCATAACTTAAATTCTCCATGCCCCTAATTAGCTTTGTTGCTCTTCTTTGTATTTTTTCCAACTCCAGGGCATCCTTTCTATGAACTGGAGCCCAGAACTGAACTGCATATTCTAGATGAGGCCTCACTAATGCTTTGTAAAGTGGTAATATTACATCCCTGTCCCGCGAGTCCATGCCTCTTTTAATACACGACAATATCCTGCTGGCCTTTGAAGCAGCTGATTGACACTGCATGCTGTTATTGAGTTTATGATTTAGGGTATGTTCACACGAGGGCGTCCGTTACGGCTGAATTTACGGGGATGTTTCAGCCTGAAAACATCCCCGTAATTTCAGCCGTACCGGCATGTGCAGGCGCTTGAACGCCGCGTCAATTACGGCCGTAATTGGCGCTGCTATTCATTGGAGTGAATGAAGAACGGCTCCAATTACGGCCAAAGTAGTGACAGGTCACTTCTTTGACGCGGGCGTCTATTTACGCGCCGTCATTTGACAGCGGCGCGTAAATATACGCCTCGTGTGAACAGACAAACGTCTGCCCATTGCTTTCAATGGGCAGATGTTTGTCAGCGCTATTGAGGCGCTATTTTCAGACGTAATTCGGGGCAAAAACGCCCGAATTACGTCCGTAAATAGGCCGTGTGAACATACCCTTACAAGTACACCCAGATCCTTCTCAACAAGTGAATCTGCCAGTGTAGCTCCCCCTAGGACATATGATGCATGCAGGTTGTTGGTACCCAGATGCATAACTTTACATTTATCTACATTAAACTTCATCTGCCAAGTGGACGCCCAAACACTTAGTTTGTTTAAATCTGCCTGCAATTCATGAACATCTTCCATAGACTGAACTATATTACATAGCTTGGTGTCATCTGCAAAAATAGAAATAGTGCTATTAATCCCATCCTCTATATCATTAATAAATAAGTTGAATAATAGTGGTCCCAGCACTGAACCCTGGGGTACACCACTTATAACTGGGGACCATTCAGAGAAGGAATCATTGACCACAACCCTCTGGATACGGTCCTTGAGCCAATTCTCAATCCAATTACAAACTATATTTTCGAAACCTATAGTCCTTAATTTACCCATTAGGCGTCTATGGGGGACAGTGTCAAATGCCTTTGCAAAGTCCAAAAACACTAAATCCACAGCGGCCCCTCTGTCTAGACTTCTGCTCACCTCTTCATAAAAACAGATTAGGTTAGTTTGACAACTTCTGTCCTTAGTAAAACCGTGCTGGCTGTCACTTATAATGCTATTTATTGTCACATAATCCTGTATATAGTCCCTCAATAGCCCCTCAAACATTTTCCCCACGATGGATGTTAAGCTTACTGGTCTATAATTACCCGGGGAAGACCTAGAGCCCTTTTTGAAAATAGGCACCACATTTGCGCTGCGCCAGTCCCTTGGCACTATACCAGTCACTAGAGATTCTCTGAATATTATGAAAAGGGGGACAGAAATAACTGAACTAAGCTCTTTAAGAATTCTAGGGTGTAACCCAGACATGGGCAAACTACGGCCCGCGGGCCACATACGGCCCGTTAGGCTTTTTAATCCGGCCCGCCGAACTTGTCCAAATAATAGTAAAAACCTCCTTTTTTTTCCCCTTTCCCTGCAATGCCCACGTTTTCCCAATAGATGGCGCACTCAAAACACATTGACCGTTGACCCTTAACGCCGAAGGACGGATATATCCGTCCTCAGCAGCTGCTAGTTCGCGCAGGAGGACGGATATATCCGTCCTGTGATCGCGCGGGTACTGACAGTTTACCCACGCGATCAGCGGCAGGAGCACGGCTGTTCTACACAGCCTGGCTCCTGCTGCAACTGCCGGAATCGAAGCACGCGCCGATTCCGGCAGTTTAACCCATTAAATGCCGCTGTCAACAGTGACAGCGGCATTTAATGTGTTTGACAGAGGGGGGGAACTCCCTCTGTCTCCCGATCGGCGCCCCCGCAAACAAATCGCGGGTCG
This sequence comes from Rhinoderma darwinii, assembly GCF_050947455.1. Lineage (NCBI taxonomy): Eukaryota > Metazoa > Chordata > Amphibia > Anura > Rhinodermatidae > Rhinoderma > Rhinoderma darwinii. Next base: position 370,790,526 of record NC_134688.1, read on the forward strand.
CCGTCGGGTTTCCATGACAGCCGGGGGTCTAACAAAGACCCCCAGGTCTGTCTTCAGCATCTGCCTGTTAGGCGATGCCAGAGGCATGACCTAACAGGTTGCCTGTCAGTTTTACACTGACAGGCAATAATGCTTTGGTATACGAAGTATACCAAAGCATTATATATGCGATCGGCACATCGCATAGTGAAGTCCCCTGGTGGGACTAAAAAAAAAAAAGTAAAACCGTTAAATAAAGTTTGTGAAAAAAAAAATAAAAAAAATTACAGTCAAAGTCAAATAAAACTACTTTTTTGCCCCAAAAAGTGGTTTTATTTAATAAAACGGTCAAAACAAATCACACATACACATATATGGTATCCCCGCGATCGTAACAACTTGACCAATAAAATGAACACATTAATTAAACCGCCGGATGAACGGCGTCCAAAGAAAACGCAAAAAACAACGGCAAAATTCTCTCTTTTCTCCCATTCCCCCCATAAAAAATAAAATAAAAGTTCATCTATAAGTCCTATGTACCCCAAAATAGTACTAATGAAAACTACACATTGTCCCGCAAAAATCAATCCCACGTACGGCCACATCGACGGAAAAATAAAAAAATTACGCCTCTTGGAACGCGGCGATGCAAAAACAAGTAATTTCTTTCTAAAAGGCTTTTTATTGTGCAAACGTAGAAAAAACATATAAAACCTTTACACATTTGGTATCCCTGTAATCGTGCCGACCCATAGAATAAAGTTAACATGTTATTTACGCTGCATAGTAAACGGCGTAAATTTATAACGTGAAAATGAATGCTGGAATAGCTGCTTATTTTCAATTCTCTCCTAAAATAAAGTTAATAAAAGTTAATCAATATGTTATAAGCATCTAAAAATGGTACAATTACAAAATACAACTCGTCCCGGAAAAAACAAGCCCTTATACGGCTATGTCGACGGAATAAAAAAAGAGTTACGACTCTTGGAATGCGACCGTGGAAAAACAAAAAATAATCCTTGGTCATTAACGTGCAAAATGGCCCGGTCATTAAGGGGTTAATGTGGCGCGTATTTCTCTTTATTTCACTTTAATTTTCACTTCGTTTCACGTCACCATTAAGCCCTTCGGTTTTCAAAGAGTACAATATCAGCCGTCACTTTGCCACGAAGCATGCAAACTATGCTAGCAAGCAGTCAACACAAGAACGGGCGGCTACTGCTCAGAGGTTGGCAGCTAATTTACAGAGTCAACAGAACTTTTTTCTTGATAAATCACAGTGCGTATGTTATTTTAATCTATTTACATTTCCTCCTCCCAGTATCTGCGAAATAGTATGTAAATGCCATATCTTGCATATTCCTTGAGACAAATTTATTAACTGATAAGGGCTATTTTTCACATTTGAAAGACAGTTAATAAATTGGGTTGTAGTGTTCTTACTGTGCTATGAGGTTTGCACACACTACATTTAATGCTTTAGTATATCCGGCCCAAACACTCCCTCCAAATGCTCCTGGCCCGGCCCCTCTGTCAAATTTTAGAACCCATTGTGGCCCGCGAGTCAAAAAGTTTGCCCACCCCTGGTGTAACCCATCTGGTCCCGGGGCCATGTGCACATTTATTTTATTTAATTTAGCTTGGACCATCTCTACATTCATCCAATTCAGTATATCAACTGATATATTAACAGCACTGGCACCGGCTACATCAGCTGCTCTTTCTTCTGTTGTATATACAGAGCTAAAGAACCCATTTAGTAACTCTGCCTTCTCTTGATCCCCTGTGATCAACTCCCCATTACCATTATCTAGGGGTCCTACATGTTCAGACCTTGGCTTTTTAGCATTTATATACTTGAAGAATTTTTTGGGATTTGTTTTACTATCCTTGGCCACCTGCCTTTCATTTTGTATTTTTGCTAATTTTATTACATTTTTACAGATTTTATTAAGCTCTTTATATTTTACAAAGGCTACAACTGTACCCTCAGATTTGTATTTTTTAAATGCCCTTTTTTTGTCATGTATTGCCCCTTTCACAGAAGGTGTAAGCCATGTGGGGTTTAATTTGAGTCGTTTATACTTGTTACCTATAGGAATAAATTTTGCACTATAATAACTCAAAGTAGATTTGAAAATCTCCCATTTATCATTTGTTCCATTATTTGACATTAGTTCTTCCCAGTCTATATCCTGAATTGCAGCCCTCATCCTGGGGAAATTGGCTTTCTTAAAATTAAATGTTTTTGCCCTCCCAGCCTGCGTTTGTTTTTTACAGTATAGGTAAAATGTAACTATATTATGATCACTGTTACCGAGGTTTTCACGAACATTGACATTCCCAACAAGATCTGCATTATTAGAAATGACCAGATCCAACAGAGCTTCACCTCTAGTCGGGTCTTCGACAAACTGGCCCATAAAATTTTCCTGCAACAGGTTGAGGAAATGTCTCCCCTTTGCAGTTGAAGCTGAACCATGACACCAATTAATATCCCGGAAATTAAAATCTCCCATTATCACTACAGTACCCGCCTGTGCAGCCCGCTCCATCTGTTTATATAGCTGAACATCCATCTCCTCAGTTATATTGGGGGGTCTATAGATTACACCAAAAGTAATTTTTTCAGTGTTTACCTCCCTTTCTAGTTCCACCCACAAGGTTTCAACCTCCTCACAGTATTCACCCACTATTGTCTCTTTCACACTCGCCTTCATATCACTTCTCACATACAGACATACACCACCGCCTTTCCTATTTTTCCTGTCTTTCCGAAAAAGTGTAAAACCCTGTAGATTTACAGCCCAGTCATGTGAAGAGTCCAGCCATGTTTCAGCAACACCAACTATATCTATATTTTCTTCCAGTATCAAGGCCTCCAGCTCCCCCATTTTGCTTGCTAGACTTCTAGCATTTGTGAACATACACTTTAACTTGCCTGTCAGTTTTTCACTTTTATTATCAGAAATGTGATTTGACATTAATCGGCCTTTTTATTTACACTGATGTTTTGTAACGAAAGGATCTCCTTATCTTGTTGTCTAGTCCTCTCCCCACATTCTGTTTCTCCCCCCACCAATATAGTCTGACCCCTCTCTAACCTGGCTACCCCTTTTTTTTCTACACTGACCTCCCTCCTCAGCCCTAGTTTAAATACTCCGCTACCCCAGCTAGAATTCTCTCCCCCAGCACAGCAGACCCCCTTCCATTTAGGTGCAAATCATCTGCAGAATACAGTTTGTACCCCAATGAAAAGTCAGCCCAGTGCTCTAGGAACCCAAATCCTTCTCCTCTACACCAAGACTTAAGCCATGCATTTATCTCCCTGAGCTCCCGCTGTCTTTCCTGTGATGCGCATGGCACAGGCAGTATTCCTGAGAATACAACCTTGGAGGTCCTTCCCTTCAGCTTGTAGCCTAGTTCTTTAAAATTATTCTTAAGGCTCCTCCACCTACCATTTATTCTGTCATTGGTACCGACATGGACCACGACAGCTGGATCATCACCAGCCCCTCCCAGCAATTTGTCCACCCGTTCCACCACATGCCGAACCCTGGCACCAGGGAGACAGCAAACCATTCGGTTGAGGTGGTCTTGGCGACAAATTATTCTATCCGTCTTCCTGATTATAGAATCCCCTACGACTATCAATTGTCTTGGCTTACCTGCATTACCATCCCGCCGACTACTAGCTGGGCTGTTCTCCCGGCTGTTAGGGAGATCAGTATCCACTAGGGCTGCCATTTCTGAGAGTGACACCCTCGCATCATCACCCAACTTGGCAATTTTGCCTGGAATGTCAGAAACCGGATCGGCCTTCCTTTTCTTTGACCCCTTTCTACTGCCCCTAACTACATTAACCCAGCTACTTACCTGATCCTGCTCACCCATGTCTTCACCCTCCAGTTGTAACCCACTAACTGCATGCTCCGTGAGCAGCAAGCTCAGCTCAAGATTGTCTATCCTCCTCAGTGTTGCATTCTGCTCCTCCAGATCTCTAATACGAGCTTCCAGGTGAACAACATGCTCACATCTGCCACAGAGATATTCACCCTGGAACTCCGGCTCCAGTCGTGCATACATTTGGCAAACTGTGCACTGAAGAAAACCTCCAATCTTGCTATCCATTATCCAAGTTACAAAAAAAACAGTGAACAGGTGTTAATCAAAAAGAAAAAGAAGTAGAAGAGCACTTACTGGGGCTTTAACTCCTCTTTTGAACTCCGGTTTTTGGAACTCCACTTGATCTACAAACCACTTGTTTTTTCAAGCCACAGGGCAGGCTCTACAGAGTACTGAGGCCTGATTTATAGCACCTGGGACCAGCTAACCCCTCCCCCTTACTCAGCTACTCAGGAAGGAAACTGCAAGGGAAAAATGGTTTTAAATAATGTCACTTTTGCAAACTTTGTAGCAAGCAAGCAATCAATACATATATCACATACAATGGCCCCCCACTTTATCACACACAACACAGTAAATCAATCCGGTTTTTGGAACTCCACTTGATCTACAAACCACTTGTTTTTTCAAGCCACAGAGCAAATCTATTACCTTTTTACAATTTTCTCAGTTTCCTGATTTGCTGGTCCTTAGAATATAATGTAACAATTGATTTCCCTATTTTTCTCATAAATTCATCAAAAGCAAATCTCCAAACCTGGGGAGCTAATTTCCCAAACATCTTAATGCTAGGATCGCACACACTGTTTTGTGGCAGTTTTTTTATCCGTTTTTTGAGCCAAACACAGAAGTGGACACAAAAGAAAGGAGATGTATCAGTCTTTTCTTTATACCCTTCCTTTCATTTGGTTCCACTTCTGGCTTTGACTAAAAAAAAAAATATCCAAAAACTGCATCAATACTGTGTGTGCGATCCTGACCTACAAGCACCCTTAGGCCTGGATCACACACACAATTTTGATGCAGGTTTTTGCTCAGTTTTTTTTATTTAAACACACAAGTGGACACAAAAGAAAGAAGATGCATCAGTCTTTTCTTTATACCTTTTCTGCCTTTTAGGTCCACTTCTAGTTTTGACTCAAAACACTCAAGCCAAAAACTGCATCAAAACTGTCTGTGTGATCCTGGCCTTAGGCTGGGTTCACACACAGCCGTTTTTGTGCATTTTTAATGTAGTTTTTTTTTGTGTGTTTTTTAAATTTTGTTTTTTAGTGCGACCAGGTGTTACATAATAGTCTCTAGTGAAATATAAAATGCACTACATACAACTGCGTTATGGTTTGTGGCATTTTTGAGGGAATTTGTGGTTAGTGGCATTTTTTTTCCAAACGCTTCATGCTCTGGGTATGGTGTTTTTTCCCCATGGACTTCTCTATAGGAGAAAGGCAGAAAAAATCACGTACATAATGACACTAAATGAAAAAAGGCCACTAAAAAGTCTTTAAAAAAAAATGCAGGTTACATTTTAACCCCTTCCTCCTGCAGCCACTTTTGGACTTCCTGACAGAGCCCCATTTATCAAATCTGCCGTGTCATTTTATGTGCTAATAACATTGGAATGCTTTCACCTATTCAAGCAATTCTGAGATTTGTTTTCTTGTGACAAATTGTACTTTGTCAGGGGTAAAATTTGTTAGATAAATGAATTTATATATAAATAATTTATATTTGTAAAAAAAACACCAATATTTCGAGAAAATTTGCAAAAAATTAGTATTTTTCTAAATTTGAATATATCTGCTTGTAAGGGTATATGCACACACACTAATTACGTCCGTAATTGACGGACGTATTTCGGCCGCAAGTCCCGGACCGAACACAGTGCAAGGAGCCGGGCTCCTAGCATCATACTTATGTACGATGCTAGGAGTCCCTGCCTCGCTGCAGGACAACTGTCACGTACTGTAATCATGTTTTCAGTACGGGACAGTAGTTCCACGGAGAGGCAGGGACTCCTAGCATCGTACATATGTATGATGCTAGGAGCCCGGCTCCCTGCAGTGTGTTCGGTCCGGCACTTGCGGCCAAAATACGTCCGTCAATTACGGACGTAATTAGTGTGTGTGCACATACCCTAAGACAGATAGTAATACCACACAAAATAGTTACTAATTAACATTTCACATATGTCTACTTTATGTTGGCTCATTTTTTCAACATTCTTTTATTTTTCTAGGATGTTACAAGGCTTATAAGTTTAGCAGCAATTTCTCACCTTTTCTCGAAAATTTTAAAAAGCCTATTTTTATAGGGTCCAGTTCAGTAATGAAGTAGCTTTGAGGGCCCTATACTTTACAAACCCCCATAAAATACCCCATTTAAAAAAAACTGCACCCCTCAGAGTATTCAAAACAGCATTTAGAAAGTTTCTTAACACTTTAGGCGTTTCACAGGAATTAACTCAAAGTGGGAGTGAATTTTAAAAATGTCATTTTAATTTGTAGAAATTTAATTTTAATCCATTTTATTCTGTTACACAGCAAGTGCTAATAGAAAAACAAATGTCAATATTTATTGCCCAGATTCTGCAGCTTTTAGAAATATCCCACATGTGGGCCTAGTGTGCAACTATACTGAAAACAGGCCGCAGAAGTGAAGGAGCACGTAGTGGATTTTGGGGCCTTCTTTTTTTTAGACTATATTTTAGTCACCGTGTCAGGTTAGAAGAGGTCTAGTGGGGTCAAAACAAAGGAAACACCTCAAAAAAGACGCTATTTTGGAAACTACACCCCACAAGGGATTCATCTAGATGTGTAGTGGGAATTTTTACCACACAGGTGTTTCATACATTTTATTAGAATTGGGCAGTGAAAATAAAAAATTCAATATTTTTTCCCATATAACCTAGCTTTAGCACAAAATTTTTCATTTTCTCAACAAATAAAGGAGAAAAAGCACCCCAACATTTTTAGATCAATTTCACTAGAGTAGGGAAATACCCCATATTGGGTCATAAACTGCTATATGGATACACGGCAGGCCTCAGAAGGGACGGAGCACAATTTGCCTTTTGGAGCGCAGATTTTGATGGATTGATTCCAGGACGCCATGTTGCATTTATAGAGCCCTGAGGTAACCGTACAGTAAAAACGCCTGAAAGATGACTCCATTTGGTAAACAACACTCCTTGAGGAATTATAGTGAGCATTTTGACCCCACTGGCTTTTGCTGAATTTATTAGAATTGGGACGTCAAAAAAATGTAAAAAAAAATTATAATTTACAATCGGATGTAGCTCTAGCTCAAAAAAAATTATATTTTACTACTTTTACAAAGAAAAAACTATTAGTTAAAAAAAATTATTTGTTCTGTTTCACCACATTCTGGGAGCCATAACTGTTATATTTTTTCATTGTTTGAGTGGTGTGAGGACTTATTTTTTGCGGGTTGAGCTGTAGTTTTTATTGGCACCATTTTTTGGTACACTTTTTATTTCATTATTTTTAGCACTAAGGTGACCAATAAACAAAGATTTTGGGGTTTTACAGTTTGTTTTTTTACAGCGTTCACCGTGCGAGTCAAATAATGCTATATTGTAATAGTTCCGACTTTTGCGGACGCAGCGATAACAACTTTTTTATTTTTTACATTGTGCTTGGGGAAATGTTTTTTTATTTTTTTTTTAACTTTTAATATTTTTTTTTATACTCATGAAAATTGATCTAACTTTTTTGTTTTTTTTTACACATTTTATTAGTTCCCCATGGGCACTTGAACCAGCAATCATTAGATCGCTGGTATAATACACAAATGAGTTACGGAAACAGCATAACTCACTGAGCTAGGCTGTTTCCGTAACTCCCATTGTAGTGAATGGCAGTTACAGAAGTAGCGCAGCATGCTACGCTGTTTCCGTAACTACTATTCAGTTCTATGGGAGTTACGAAACCGCGTAGCTCAGCGTGTTACGCTGTTTCCGTAACTCGACCATGTACGATATTTTCATAGCTACCGAGTTCCGGAAACAGAGTGAGTCGTGATGCTACGCTGTTTCCCATTCAATTCTATGAGAGTTACTCTCGACCACCTAACCAGGAAGTGGCCAGGAGACAGTGGAGCCGAGTAAGATAGAACGTGGTTTAGGGGGCCCCGTTCTAGAGATAGGTGCTGGTCCCAGAGATGGAACCCACATCTATCTAACATTTATGACATATCCCGTGGATATGCCATAAATGTCCTTCATGGGAAGACGCCTATAAAAGCCACGATCGCTATTGACCGCGACATTTAACTAGTTAAACGTCCAGGAACAGCGCCATTTCTGTTCCTGGCCGTTAGAGCAGCGTGTCAGCTGTAAAACACATCTGTCATCTGCAGTGTATGGAGCGGGCTCAGCACGCTCCAAACATAATCCCCTCCCCGCTTCATGATGTGCCGGCACATCAAGAGTCGGGAAAGGGTCAAGTAAAAAGTGGTCAGGGGGCCCATCGCTGCCGGGTCCCTTGACTGCTGACTATAAGGTGGGATTTACACTTAAAACGCACTTAACAGCTTTGTGTCATGTTCATATGGTGCGCGGCTGAGTGTTTTTCACGCAGCCGCCATCATTAATGACACCATCATTAATGACACTCCATTTGGATGTTTGTAACCAGAAAAGCACGTGGTGCTTTTCTATTTATATTCATTTTTTTACTGCGTCCCACGGAAGTGCTTCCATGTGGTGCGCGTGATTTTCACGCACCCATTGACTTCAATGGGTGCGTGATGCGCGAAAAACGCCGAAATATAGAACCTGTCGTGAGTTTTGCGCAGCGGGTTGCACGGACGTAAATCACGTTCGTGTAAATCCGCCCTAAGACGCAGGATCTTTTTAGCAAGATATATTCTTGCTAAAGACTGTGTCTTATAGTCCGAAAAATACGGTAGAACACCGAAGATGTTACAGATTGAAAATTTACATTTTACCACAGATATGCCATTTCAGTGCCCAATATGTTGTGTCCAGCTTGTGCCACTGGAGACACACACCTTATAAATTGTTAAAAAAAAAGAAAGAAAATGTAGGTAGAGAAATTCCACGGCACTCACCATTCAGTAAAACTTTTCGTATATATTGAGGCAAAACAAGTAACGGCAGCATGGATATGGAGCACAAGCCTATGGCCGTTTCGCATGTACCAACGCTTTGTCAAGGCCTCGGCGTTGTAACAGACCACGCTCTCTTAGGTACACCTAAGAAAACATTAATATAACATACAAAATGAACAAAAACATTGAAAATGAACCTACATAGTTTGTAGTAATCAATTGAGACCCCGTGTTACTAAAATCCTCCGTTTGTCATTCAATTTCTAAATGGAACAACACACTATGTTCGTCTTAGACAAGCTTTTTCGGGACATATACCATTAAGGGTATGTTCACACGGCCTATTTACGGACGTAATTCGGGCGTTTTTGCCCCGAATTACGTCTGAAAATAGCGCCTCAATAGCGCTGACAAACATCTGCCCATTGAAAGCAATGGGCAGACGTTTGTCTGTTCACACGAGGCGTAATTTACGCGCCGCTGTCAAAAGACGGCGCGTAAATAGACGCCCGCGTCAAAGAAGTGACCTGTCACTTCTTTGGCCTTAATTGGAGCCGTTATTCATTGACTCCAATGAATAGCAGCGCCAATTACGCCCGTAATTGACGCGGCGTTCAAGCGCCTGCACATGCCGTTACGGCTGATCTTACGGGGATGTTTTCAGGCTGAAACATCCCCGTAATTTCAGCCGTTACGGACGCCCTCGTGTGAACATACCCTAAGTGTTTTGGTCTCTATTCGCCCAGTATGTATAAAATACCACATGCAATGCATTATTGTAGTATGTGTTTTTACGGGCAGCGGTTAGGGTCTCTGAAGTCCGCCGTATAGACTAATTGCGGCGGCACTTCAGAGAGTGTGCATGCGCAATCGTGTGCATAAAGCCCTGTACCCTGGCTGTTGCCAACATCCCTGGGCACTGGGCAGAGTAACAAGGACCAACGCACGATCACATTTATTTCTATAGAAATTATAGTGTGCACGCTACCATGTTACCAACCGCACTGGGCAGAGTATTAGGAATCAATCTGTTGATCAAATTTGTTATTATTTGAAACGCCAGAAGAATATACACTGTTACAAAAAAACACAGTGTCACCTACACTACATACTTTGTATGGATAGAGTTCTTTCTATCTATCTATCTATCTAGATAAACAAATGGATCCAACCGCACCGGTGTAGTATGGGTGCAAGCCAACGAGATCAGACCAAAATCACGATAATATACAATGCAAAAAGAAGGCAGCACTCCGTTCAAGTAAAGGTGAAAAAGAGGGTACTTTATTGTCCCATAAACAGTGGCAACGTTTCAGCTCCTTCCACTGGAGCCTTTCTCTGTGCTTGAGATATCTATGTATCTATCTATGTATCTATCTATCTATGTATCTATCTATCTATGGATCTATCTATCTATGGATCTATCTATCTATCTATCTATCTATCTATCTATCTATCTATCTATCTATCTATCTATCTATCTATCTATCTATCTATCTATCTATCTATCTATCTATCTATCTATCTATCTATCTATCTATCTATCTATCTATCTATCTATCCATCTGTCTTTTGATCTATCTACCTTTCTATCTTTACGAGAATATTAGAATATGCAGGTAGTGGAATATATAATTATATATATATATATATATATATATATATATATATATATATATATATATATAATCTCCATCTCAACAATGTTTTTGTTAGCGTAGGCGTTTAGTCTGTTTGATGGTTAGTGTTCGTGACATTGTGGCAAGGAAGTTGTTTAGTGCTGGGGCGGCATACTCCATGCTGTGGTCAGAGTCTGAGAGAGCATCAGAGATGGCGTCAGAAATGGAACCTGTTTTAGGCAGTGACAATGATAGCATCACATCATGTTCATCTTCAGGGGATGTTGTCCCTGACGCAGTTGAAACTGCAGAACATGAAAGCGCAGGGCCTAGTAGCGCAGCAGCACAGGACAGCTTGGTCCCTCCATTTCAGACTCTTGTATGGGCACCTGCTCCATCTTTTGGGCCTAGAATCCACGCATTTACTGCCACTCCTGGCATAACTGTGGACTATCAAATTTTGCCAAAATTATAATATATTTGTCCTACATTACATTTTTATTTTACCCCTTATTTTACTCCAATGGTGAGGAAGGGAATGGGTGGGGGGAGGATGTCATGTTTGCATATTTTCTAATCTTCGACAGCTGAAAAGCCCCATTATTTGCATAAACCGACAATTTCTTATTTTAGGAAACCAAAATAAAATAAATTCCCATTATACCCCTAGATGAATACTTTTGGGCTCTTTGCTTCAAGAGAAGATATTTGAAAGTGTTAAGGTATGTTCACATACCGAAAAACGGGCGACAAATCAGAAGCAGCGTTTTTACGCGTAAAAAAACGGCCGATAAAAAAAAGTGCAGGACACTTCTTGGAACGTTTTTGGACCCGTTTTCCAAAGAGTCTATTGAAAAAAGCTCCAAAAACTGCCGTAAAAAACGCTGCGAAAAACGCAAGTGGCACAAAAAACTTCTGAAAATCAGGAGCTGTTTTCTCTTGAAAACAGCTCCGTGTTTTGAGACGTTTTTGACTCAGCAGAGTTTCTATAAGGGTATGTTCACACGCAGAGTTTTGTAAAATCAGCTTTGAACAAAGGTGATTTGTGAAATAATCGTCTTCTATTGTAATCCTCCCTCATCTCTATCTGATAATAAGGCCCACATATTTGGTATACCCATGCATGGGAGAAGTGGCAGAATGTAAAAGGAGATTAAATTTTGTCCATGGTCCATACTGCGTATGAAAAATGCTCTCGTAAACTGGCGCATTTGCTAAAAAAATGCTAATCTTATTTTGTTCCATCTTATTCAAGAAACTCTCAGAAGAAAACTGGACTGTCTAAAAATATGATAAACCCCTTGAAGAAAACCTTGTGGGGTCTACCTGTGTGAATGAAGTCATTTATGGGGTGTTTCTAATGTTTCAGCAACATTAGGCCCCCCAGAAAACAGTATGCTGCTATACATGCCTGCACAGTGAATAAAGCACACATATTGGGTATCCCCATACACGGGAGAAGTGGCAGAACGTGAAATAAGATAAATTGTATCCGTGGTCCATACTGTGTGTGATCACTGTTTGAATAAAATGTGTCATTTGCAAAATTCTTGTTTTTTAAAAAAAAATTGCCCACTTTAGAGAAAAAATTAAAGTGATGTATACTGACAAATGCCATTAAAACAAAGCCCTATCTGACCTTTAAAAAGAGTGTAAAATTCAAAGATAAACTTTATTCACCTGCAGAGTTTTATTTACCTAAAAAAGCACATAGCAAAATTGTGAAATTGGGGAAACAGGACCATTACCTTTTTTCTTACTTAAAACGAAAATATTAAAAAAAAAATGTTTTTGCTATTTTTTTTACACTTACTAGGGGGCTTGAAGGCCGGATCATCTCATCCCCTGTACAGTATACTGTACTACTTATGTAGTGCAGTGTATTGTTAGGGCTTGTCCACAAATAGCGGAATTGCTGTGTTTTTTTCCATCTGGAATTGCAGAGGGAAAAAACACATCAGAATACAGTAGCAGCAAAGTGGATGAGATTGAACAAATCTCATACGCACGCTGCGTAAATTCTGTGCGGAAAAAACGCTCAGAAATGGACCTGCGGTGCAGAATTTTATTTTGCAGTATGTCAATTGTATTTGCGTAATGGCTGCATATTTGCTGCGGGTTTTCCCCATTGAATTCAATAGGGAGGTAAAACCTGCAACAAATAGCAGTTGTTGCATTTTTTGTGGCGGGTTTCTTAGCGATTCCTCCTAAAAAAACGCAACTCTGAAAAAAACCCCCATCTATACTTACCTAGGAGTCTGCGTTTCTTCCTCCAGGTCGGCCTCCTGGGATATCGCTTCATCCCCTGTGACCGCCACTGTCGACAATCACAGGCTGTAGCGGCGGTGACATGGATGAAACGTCATCCCATTTGTCCACCACTACAGAGGGTTTCGACTGTAATATACAGCTGACATCCAGCTGCAACGGCGGCAATCACAGTTACAGGCCAATCACAGGCTGCAGCAGTCTCCTAGGATGAAATGTCATTCCCAGGAGTTCGGCCTGCTAAAAGGCCGGTTAATGCAGCAGTTTTCCACAGAGGATATTCCGGATGAAAGGCATGTGAACACAGCCTACTGTAATTTTTAAACTAACAGCCTATTAATAATAGACTAATAGACTTCTGTACATGGCCGAACAGGAAGCCAGTGCTAGGCTTCCTGGTTGCCATAGCAACCATCTGCATTCCGCGATGGCTTGCAGGGGGCCGTTGGCATTTAAGGGGTTAAACGGCGACGATCTGAAGTAACTATGATCGGCGCGGTTGCAGCGGGATGTCAGCTGAATATTACAGCCGAAACACACTGCAGATGGCCCGGGCACAGCTCCTGTGCCCGCTTCATCTTCAGGATATGGCTGTGCGCCCATTTGCTGTAAGGGTATGTTTACACGCAGTGTTTTCAGATGTATTTCGGGCATTTTACGCCTCGAATTACACCTGAAAAAACGCCCCTAATACGCCTACAAACATCTGCCCATTGCTTTCAATGGTAATTACGGTGTTCTGACTTAATTTTACGCGTCGTTGTCAAAATACGGTGTGTAAAATGACGGCTTGTCAAAAGAAGTGCAGGCCGTAAAATACGCAGCGAAAAACGCGAGTTGCAACAAAAACGTCTGAAAATCAGGAGCTGTTTTCGCCTGAAAACAGCTCCATATTTTCAGACGTTTTTAGTCACTGAGTGTGAACATACCCTTAGTGTTCCTTAATATGGACGTACAGTCACATCCATTTGCAGAAAGGGGTAAATAATGCTTAAGTTTTTTAGTGTTTTTTGATTCTGTTTAAATTCCTAGAAAAATTCTGTGTGTGAGGTAGGCCTAAGGCTGGGTTCACACAGAGTTTTTTGAAGGTGGAAAATGTGCCTCAAAATTCCGTTTGGCATTTTGAGGCAGATTTTCCTCTGCCTGCACGTCGATTTTCCTCTGCCTGAAATACGCTGTCTCTGCCTCCAATTGATGTCAATGGGAGGTCAGAGGCGTAACCGCGCGAAGATAGGGCATGTCCCTTCTTTCTTCTGCGAGACGGTTTTATTGCTCGCGGGAGCAAACTGCCTCCGCCTCCCATTGAAATCAATGGGAGGCATTTTCGGCCGTTTTTTGGCGAGTTTTGCAGAGCGATTTCCGCGCCAAAAAAAAACTTGTCAAAAAACTCAGTGTGGACTCACCCCAAAAAGTGTGTGTATTTTGCGCGCGTAAAAAATGCAGCGTTTTACCTGCGTCGCAGTTCCATGTGAGATCGGTGTATGGTGCTTGTCAGTGTTTTTTTACGCGCATATGTCATGCGTTTTTTTACGTCAGCAAAATACATGGAAGGAGGTTGTTTTCTTTTTCTGATCATTTCTTGAGCAGCAGTTGCGGGAATCACGCACAGCACACAGATGTGCATCCGTGTGCTGTCCGTGATTTTCACACACCCATTGACTTGACATGTGTGATGCGCAAAAAACGTACAAGTATAGGACATGCAGTGAGTTTCACGCAGCGGACACTGAATGTCTGAATGGCCCCATTGACTTGCATAGGTTCGTGTGATGTGCGTTGTTTTAACGCGCGTAACACGGATGTGAAATACGCTCATGTAAATAAGGCCTTAGGATGTATCCACACGTCCAGATTTTGTTCAGATTTTTTTATGCAGTTTTTGAAGAAAAACCACGAGTGGATTCAAATAAGAAAAGTAGTCTCTATCCTTTCTTTCTCTACCTTTATGACGTACATCTGGTTTTTGCGATAAAATCTGCATTAAAAAAAACCAATACCTGCATGTGTTAATACACCCTTAGGCCAGAATCAGACACACAGTTTTTGTTGCAGTTTTCTAAACCAAACCTAAAAACCCAAAACCGTATGTGTGACCCTGGCCTTAGGCCAGGAATACACACACAAGTTTTACCATACCTTCAGCGAAACAGTCCCAGATTCCGGGCGGGGTCCCGATGTCCCGGGCGACCGGTCGTATGTCCCAATAGAATCCGCGGCCAGGGCATTGCCCAGGCCATGGCTGGGGATTACGCTTCTAGAGAAGCCCCTGATGTCACCGTTCATATAAGGACAGTGACATCAGGGGCTCCTTCTGGAGCGGAATACCCGACCACAGCTTGGTCAATGCTTTGGCTGGGGATTCCACTCCTAGAGGGAGCCCCAATAGTGTAATCTACAGGGGGGGGGGGGGTAGCGCTATCTACAGGGGGATGTGGCACTCTCTACATCAGCACTGTGGCACTATATGGCCATTTTCTGCAGGGGACACTGGTGCTAACTACATGAGCACTGTGTGTGACACTATCTACATGAGCACTGTGTGTGACACTATCTACATGAGCACTGTGGCACTATGTTTTCACTGGCACTAGGGGCTTCTGTGGTGGCACTATACTGTGTGGTGGCAGCTAAGGGGGCATTATACTGTATGGGGGCAGCTAAGAGGCATTATATTTCATGGGGCATTATACTATATGGGGGCAGCAATTGGGGGCATTACACTGTGGGGAGGCACTATGGGAGCATGATACTGTGGGTGCTGAACCAGTTGTGTATGGGTGGGGTGAGAGGCATGGCATCGGTTGTCTCTCTTTGCGATACTTGAAAATTGGGAGGTATGGTTTTACTGCAGTTTTTGGCTCCGTTTTGAAGCAAGATCAGAATTGGATTCAAAAGGAAGGAAAGGTATAAATAAAAGACTGATGCATCTCTATTCTGATGTGTCCACTCCTGTGTTTCACTAAAATAAAAATTGACCACCAAAAACTACTTCAAAATGATGTGTGTGTGATTCAGGCCTTAGGGTGGTTTTACACGTGCCGTTTTGATGCAGGTTTTGATGCAGTACGGTCCACGGTTTTACGGACACATTCAGTGCTATGTATGGGTGTCTGTGCCGTAGAACTGTGCCGGGAATTATAAAGCATGTCCGTTTTTTTGTGTTTAACGGCCCGTGCTCCCATACATCCCATGTATGCGAGCACAGCCCGAAAATGCGGATGGCCATCAATCGCTAACCGTTATTACGGGCACAGTCGTGTGCATGGGGCCTGGCATTTAGGGAAAACTCCATTACAAAATTCAGAAACAAGTATTTTATTGTATTTAAAATTCCCTCAAAATAGTGTGGTTTCCAACTTCAATGGTGCAAACAGGTGTTTGGTGTCCTGTTCACCACAAAGTATCTTCTGCGCTCTGTGGTAAATGCTTAACCCTTGGAGACACAGCCAATTTTGGTCTTGTGAACACAGCCCATTGTTTCAAATCTGACATGTCAGTTTATGTGGCAATAACTTTGCAATGGTTTTTCTTATCCAAGTGATCCTTGGGGCATATTGAATTATATGTTAGTGGAAAAATTTGGTCAACAAATTTAGTATTTATTTGTATAAAACACCAAAATTTTCATAAAATTTGAAAAACGTAACATTTTTATAAATTTAAATGTATCTGCTTGTAAGGCCTTATTCACAAGAAGTTTTGGAAACTCGGACATGAAAAACAGCCGTTTTTCACGTCCGAGTTTCTCCTGTGTGGGACCCGTTTTCACGGATCCCCATAGACTTGTCTCTATGGGGATCCGTGAAAACGGAGGAAAATAGGATATGTTCTATTTTTAAACGGACCCTTCACACGGTCCGTTGAAACAACGGCCGTGTGAACGGCCCCATTGAAAACATGCGTCCGTGTGGCGGCCATTGTTTTAACGGCCATCACATGGACCTATTCAACGGTTGTGTGAATAAGCCCTTAGACAGATAGTAATAACACACAAAATAGTTACTAGTTAACATTTCCCATATGTCTACTTTATGTTTGCATCGTTTTTTTGAACATCCTTTTATTTTTCTAGAACGTTAGGAGGCTTATAACTTTAACAGCAATTTCTCACATTTTCAAGAAAATTTCGAAAACCAATTTTTTTAGGGACCAGTTCAGTTCGGATGTGGCTTTGAGAGCCTTATATATTAGAAACCCCCCATAAGTCACCAGATTTTAAAAACTACGCCCCCTTAAAGTATTCAAAACAGCATTTATAACATTTCTTAACCATTTAGGTGTTTCACAGGTATTACAGAAAATCTACAAATTTTTTTATTTTTTTAAAAAATCCATTTTTATACATTTTTTCCTGTAACACAGAAGGTTTTACCAGAGAAACACAACTCAATATTTATTACGCAGGTTCTGCAATTTTTAGAAATATCCCACATGTGGCCCTAGTGTGCTAATGGACTGAAGCACCGGCCTCAGAATCAAAGGTGCACCTAGAGGATTTTGAAGCCTTCTTTTTATTAGAATATATTTTAGGCACCATGTCAGGTTTGAAGAGGTCTTGTAGTGCCAAAACATAGGAAACATCCCCAAAAAGAGACCATTTTGGAAATTACACCCCAAGGAATTTATCTAGGGGTATAGTGAGCAATTTTACCCCACAGGTTTTTTGATAAATATATTTAAATTACGCCGTGAAAATCAAATTTTTTTTTCTCATAAAATGTGGTTTTAGCACAGATGTTTTCATTTCAATTAGGAATAAAAGGAGAAAAAGCACTCCAACATTTGTAAAGAAATTTCTCCCACGTACGGCAATACCCCATATGTTCTCAAATGTTCTCATTAACTGCTTATTGGACACATGGCAGAAATGAAGGAGCACCATTTGGCTTTTGGAGCTCAAAATTTGATGTAATGGTTTTTGGATGCCATGTCGCATTTGCAAAGCCTCTGAGGGGCCAAAACGGTGGAAACACATGAAAAGTGACACCATTTGGAAAACTACACCACTTAAGGAATTAATCTATGGGTTTAGGGAGAATTTTCATCCAGAAAAACATTTTTTTTTAATTTATTTTTTACAATACAATGTAATTTTTTTTAATTTCCACAAGGAAAAACGAAAAAAAAAAAATAAATCCATGAAATATGTAAAACATTTTCTCCAACGTATGGCAATACCCCATATGTGGTCATAAACTGCTGTTTGGGCACATGGCAGGGTTTCAGAATGGAAGGAGCACCATTTTTCTTTTGGATCTCAAATTTTGTTGGAATGGTTTTCGGGTGCAATGTCGCATTTGCAAAGCCCCTGAGGGACCAATACAGTGAAAACTCCCAAAAAGCGACCTCATTTGAGAAGCTAGACCCCACAGGTCTTTTGCAGAATTTATTGGAATAAGGGCGGATTTACACGAACGTGTAATACGTCTGTGCAACGCACGTGATTTTCACGCGCATCGCACAGACCTATGTTAGCCTATGGGGCCGTGCAGACAGTCCGTGATTTTCACGCAGCGTGTGTCCGCTGCGTGAAACGCACGACATGTCCTATATTTCTGCGCTGTTCGCGCATCACGCACCCATTGAAGTCAATGAGTGCGTGAAAATCACGTGCAGCACACGGAAGCACTTCCGTGGGACGCGCGGGATTCGCGCAACAGCAGTAAGAAGTAAGATTGAAAACATGTATGTTTACAAACATACAAACAGTGTCATAATGATGGCGGCTGCGCGAAAATCACGCAGCCGTGCATCATATGGGGATGACACACGGAGCTGTTAAGTGCCTTTTGCGCGTGCAAAACGCCGCATTTTTTGCGCGCACAAAACGCACACGCTCGTGTAAATCCGCCCTTAGGCTGTCAAAATGGAAAGCTAAATTTTTTTACACTAAATTATAGAATTTTGTCATTTTTACAAGGGATAAAGGAGAAAAAGAACTCCAACATTTGTGAAGCAATCTCTCCCGAGTACGGCAATACCCCATATGTGGTTTTAAACTGCTGTTTGGACAAACGGCAGGGTTCAGAAAGGCAGGAGCGATATTTTGCATGCCGATTTTGCTGTATTGGTTTTTAGGCGCCATGTCGCATTTTGAGAATCCCTCAGGTACGAGTACAGCAGAAATCTCTGAGAAGCAACTCAATTTTGGAAACTAAACCCCTCAGGGCACTCATCTAGGAGTGTAGTGAGCATTTTGTGCCCAGAGGAGTTTCCTAGATTTTATTAGAATTAGACAGTGAAAATTACAAATTTTAATTTTTCCATAAATATCTAGATTTAGATCCCAATTTTTAATTTTCACAGGGGTTAATAGAAGAAAAAACCACCCCAAAATGCATTATTCAATATCTCCCGAGTATGGCAATACCATATATGTGGTCGTAAACTGCTGTTTGAGCACATGGCAGGGTTCAGAAAGAAAGGAGCGCCATTTGGCGCTCAGATATTAAATGGATTGCTGCTTGAGCGCCATGCCACATTTGCAAAGCCCCTGAGGTACCAGAGTACAGTGGAAACCCACGGGAAATGACCCCATTTTGGAAACTACACCCCTCAAGGCATTTATCATTTGTCTGGACATAGGACAGGGCTCATAAGTGAATGAGCACCATGCACATTTGAGTCCTATTTTGATGATTTTCACAGCGTTGCCCCACAATTGCAGGGCTCTGAGGTCAAATAGTGAAACAAATCCCCCAGAATTGACACCATTTTGGAAACTACACCCCTCATGGAAATTTTTTAAGGGGTACAGTAAGCACAGGTGTTTTTTTTTTCCCATTAGAAATGACTGCACAGCGGATGGTGCAAAGCGAAAATTAAATATTTTACTCAGATATGTAATTTCAGTGCCCAATATGTGGTGCCTAGCTTGTGCCACTATGAAAAGACAGCTCTCTAATTATTATGCCGTGTTTCCTGGCTTTAGATACTCCCTATAAGTTGCCCTAATCTTTTACCTGGACATACGACAGGGTTCAGGAGTGAAAAAACACCATGTGCATTTGAGGTCATTTTGATGATTTATGCATCATTGGCCAACAATTGCTGGGCTCTGAGGTCAAATAGTAAAACAAACCCCCAGGAAGTGACCCTATTTTGGAAACACCCCTCAAGGCATTTATCAAGAAGGAATTCATGCACAGCGGATAGTGCAAAGTGAAAATTGCAATTTTCCACTGATATGCCATTTTAGTGCCCAATATGTTGTGCCCAGTTTGTGCCACCGAAGTCAAATACCTCATAATCTGTTAATCAGGTTCTCCTGGGTATGACAATACCATATATGTGGCGGTAAACTGATGTTTGGGCACACTATAAGGTTTAGAAGAGAGGGAGCGCTATTTGACTTTTGGAGCGCAGATTTTGCTTGATAATTGTTCTGTTTGGGGTATTGCTGGTATTTCAGTTTATAATGTGGGGGCTTATGTAAGCTGGACGGAGTACATCAGGGCATAATAAGATGGTATAATAATGCGGTAAATAAATAATTATTCACAGATGTGTGGCCAGTGTCGCAATGATAAATGGTGCCCAATCTTATCCGCTTTTGGAACACTCTGCACATTTTGTGTCACCACATTCTGAGAGCCAGAACTTCTTTATTTTTTCTTCACTGGAGCTGTGTGAGGGCTTATTTGTTGCGGGACAATCTGTAGTTTTCATTGGTACCATTTTGGGTTACTTGCGATTTTTTTATCACTTTTTATTCCATTTTTTGTGAAGCAACGTGACAAAAAAAATAATTCTGTTTTTTTTTTTTATTGTCGTTTTTTTGCAGCGTTCATTAAGCGCTATAACTGACATATTGACTTTATTATGCATGTCAATATAATTACGGTGATGCCATATGTATATCGTTTTTTTATGTTTTACAGCGTTGCCACAATAAAATCACTTTTGTTTTTAATCGTTTATTTTTTGGGTTGCCATATTCTAAGAGCCATAACTTTTTTCGTTTTGTGTCGAGAAGGCTGTGTAAGGGCTTGTGTTTGTGGGACGGGTTGTAGTTTTTATTGGTACCATTTTGGGCTACATGCGACCAGTGATTCCGGCATGGTCTTTTATTATTTTTTTTACGGCGTTCACCGTGCGGGAAAAAGATTCTTATAATTTTATAGTTGGGGTCGTTACGGACGCGGCAATAACAAATATGTGTACTTTTTTAATGGTTTCAGTTTTTTCCTATAATAAAAACGTTATTATGGGTAAAAAGGCATTATTGTTTATGTAACTTGAAACGTAATTTTTTTATTTAACATTTTTACAAACTTTTTTTTACTTTTTTTTTTTTTGTCCCACTAGGGGACTTGAAGGCCTGAAGCCCTAATCGCTATTCTAATACACTGCACTACATACACTGGCAGCCAGTACTTGGCACCCAGGAGGCTGTTGTTAGGCCTCCGGTTGTCATAGCAACCACCGGCACCCCCGCAATTGCATCACAGGGGTGCCGATGGCATACAAACCAACTATCATTCTAAGAAAAGATGCTCCAGCGATTTTATTTCATGGGGAATACAAGAATTTACTAACACAGACATGTCAGGAGAGCTGGCAGTTCCACTTTAAACATTTCTTCTAATTCGAAAAATTGACAGCTAATACAAATAAGTATGCATTTCCTAATCTAATCAGATGAAAACTTGTTTATACCATAAGAAGCATTCAGGGCCATTAAATAATTGTTTATGTTACTGCAAGAATTTGTAGAGGAGATATTTTGGCTCTCTTGGTTTGGTGCAATAATTTGATTCGATCCTGTCCTGTACGCAGTCAATGTATTCGGTGTTACATTTGTCACACCTGCAGCTCACAGCTAAAGGGTAAGTAAACAGTGGATTTACATGCATAGGGCAACCAGGAACAGAGACAGTCTTGTGGATATATTCATGGTAGGTACAGACATTCTGACTTGACATGGTCTTTAGTTGTCTTCCTTTCACATTTGGGTCCTGTGGAGAAACAATAACATGCTTAGCTGCGAAGATAGTTACATCTAGAAATATTTTATATGATATTCTGTAACCCATTACAACTGGTCACATTTAGGTCTTTTAACCCTGGTTTGCTGACAGCTAGTTACTGGGAGGGGTTCCACACCATAATTTACTCTCTGAGTTGTTACACCTAGTCCAACCGGATGTACTGTCAGTGTAAAATGGCTTTCTGTATTATGTACTGTATAGTGGGCCTCTTAGTTGTGTGATATTCAGTTTAGTGGATTAAGTTTTTCACAAAACGCAGTGAAAGCATATATATATATATATATATAATTTTTTTAATACAGACATACATAATTAAGGCTTGCAAACCAGGAATGCAGGCAGGTATTATTATGCATACTGAGGCATTTCGATACAGGTCATGATGATGGCATAGTGCCTCGCAGGGAGGGAAATTATCAACCTTTCTACGAAAGTTTTCTGGCATAGAAAAGTCACAATAGAGTCCAAACATCGCAATTTGCGTCATCACCTCCTAGCTGGCTTAGACTTCACTCTGTGGTGTTTGTTACCTAGTTCCTCCAGTGGCCTAGCTATAGGTGTTGCAGCGGTTGCAGGGGCGGGAGGCAGCACAGATACTGTACTTAAAGAGGCTCTGTCGCCACATTAAAAGTGGCCTATCTTCTACATAATACGATCGGCGCTGTAATGTAGATTACAACAGTGTTTTTTATTTAGAAAAACGATCATTTTTGACGGAGTTATGACCTATTTTTAGCTTTATGCTAATGAGTTTCTTAATGCCCAACTGGGCGTGTTTTACTTTTTGACCAAGTGAGCGTTGTGGAGAGAAGTGTATGACGCTGACCAATCAGCGTCATACACTTCTCTCCATTCATTTACACAGCACATAGTGATCTTACTAGAACACTATGTGCAGCCACATACACACACACACACACTAACGTTACTAAAGTGTCCTGAGAGTTAATCGACATGACTACCAACCAGAACGTGATGTCTATTCAGAATCCTGACACTTCGCTAACGTTTGTGTGTCATTTACAGCAAAGCAAGCGTAATCTCGCGAGATTACGCTGTAAATGGCAGCCCAGCTTGATCTCGATGTGCTGTGCTGTAAATCACACACAAATGTTACAGAAGTGTCAGGATTCTGAATAGACATTGCATCCTGGCTGGTAGTGATGCCATATTATCTAGAAGATAGGGCATTTATAATGCGGTGACAGAGCCTCTTTAAAGGGAATGTGTCGCTAGAATTTTTTTTTTTTCTTCAGTTAATACACATTGTTACACACATTGTTTTAATTTTTCACAAGTCAGGAAATATTATAAATTAGATTCTAATTTATAACATTTCCATGTGCTGGTCACTAGACGGAGCAATTCCCAAAATTGCAGCATTGGCAATGTGATAAAGCAACCTCATTGCTTTATGCTGCAAATTTGGAGTAGACACACTCGCTCTAGTGTCCTCACACAATCCCCCCTCCTTTATCCTGGCTAGTGCCAGGAGAAAGGAGGGGGTTGAATGTTCAAACCTCCTACACTGTGTGCCGCCATTTTATGAGCAAATGCACAGTGTAGGAGGATTAGATACAGTGGTAATCAGACAGTATAACACAAACATACACAAACATAATACACATATCACATACACAAACATAACTTACCTGCTCCTACTGCCGCCTCCGCTCCTAGTCCTTGCGTTTAGGCTGCCTTGAACATATGACCGGAAGCCACGACCAGAAGTCGTCATCTTACTGTCTGGCCGCAGCTTCTGGTCCACATGAAAATGGCGCCGGATATCGCTCTTCAAAAGACCTTCCTTTTGGTCTGTGTGGGAGCGATGCATGCGCCGTTCCCACACAGACGGCGTACGCTATAGTGAATGGAACGGCTCCCGTTCGCATTCTCTATGGGGATGCATGTGCCGTATTCCATCTCTGTATGTGTCGTTAATTGACACGTACAGAGATGAAAAAAAAAAAAAAAAAAAGACAGCCCCATAGAGAAGTAAAAAGTAAGAAAAATGTAAAAACTACAACACAATAACACAAATAAATAAAATTAATTTTAATACCATACTAAAAGCAATATTACACTACCGTTCAAAAGTTTAGGGTCACTTAGAAATTTCCTTATTTTTGCAAGAGAAGCACAGTTTTTTTCAATGAAGATAACATTAAATTAATCGGAAATACACTCTATACATTGTTAATGTGCTAAATGACTATTGTAGCTGCAAACGTCTGGTTTTTAATGCAATATCTACATAGGTGTATAGAGGCCCATTTCCAGCAACCATCACTCCAGTGTTCTAATGCTACATTGTGTTTGCTAACTGTGTTAGAAGGCTAATGGATATGAAAACACTTGAAAACACTTGTGCAATTATGTTAGCACCGCTGTAAACAGTTTTGCTGTTTAGAGGAGCTATAAAACTGACCTTCTTTGAGCTAGTTGAGAATCTGGAGCATCACATTTGTGGGTTCGATTAAACTCTCAAAATGGCTAGAAAAAGAGAGCTTTCATGTGAAACTCGACAGTCTATTCTTGTTCTTAGAAATGAAGGCTATTCCATGCGAGAAATTGCCAAGAAACTGAAGATTTCCTACAACGGTGTGTACTACTCCCTTCAGAGGACAGCACAAACAGGCTCTAACCAGAGTAGAAAGAGAAGTGGGAGGCCCCGCTGCACAACTGAGCAACAAGACAAGTACATTAGAGTCTCTAGTTTGAGAAATAGACGCCTCACAGGTCCTCAACTGGCAGCTTCATTAAATAGTACCCGCAAAACGCCAGTGTCAACGTCTGCAGTGAAGAGGCGACTCCGGAATGCTGGCCTTCAGGGCAGAGTGGCAAAGAAAAAGCCATATCTGAGACTGGCTAGTAAAAGGAAAAGATTCATATGGGCAAAAGCACACAGACATTGGACAGAGGAAGATTGGAAAAAATTGTTATGGACAGACTAATCGAAGTTTGAGGTGTTTGGATCACACAGAAAAACATTTGTGAGACGCAGAACAACTGAAAAGATGCTGGAAGAGTGCCTGACGCCATCTGTCAAACATTGTGGAGGTAATGTGATGGTCTGGGGTTGCTTTGGTGCTGGTAAAGTGGGAGATTTGTACAAGGTAAAAGGGATTTTGAATAAGGAAGGCTATCACTCCATTTTGCAACGCCATGCCATACCCTGTGGACAGCGCTTGATTGGAGTCAATTTCATCCTACAACAGGACAATGACCCAAAGCACACCTCCAAATTATGCAAGAACTATTTAGGGAAGAAGCAGGCAGCTGGTATTCTATCTGTAATGGAGTGGCCAGCGCAGTCACCAGATCTCAACCCCATAGGGCTGTTATGGGAGCACCTTGACCGTATGGTACGCAAGAAGTGCCCATCAAGCCAGACCAACTTGTGGGAGGGGCTTCTGGAAGCATGGGGTGAAATTTCTCCAGATTACCTCAGCAAATTAACAGCTAGAATGCCAAAGGTCTGCAATGCTGTAATTGCTGCAAATGGAGCATTCTTTGACAAAAGCAAAGTTTGAAGGAGAATATTATTATTTCAAATAAAAATCATTATTTCTAACCTTGTCAAAGTCTTGACTATATTTTCTAGTCATTTTGCAACTCATTTGATAAATATAAGTGTGAGTTTTCATGGAAAACACAAAATTGTCTGGGTGACCCCAAACTTTTGAACGGTAGTTTATATAAATTTATTTTTTCTTGTGACATCTCCCCTTTAAGTAACTCGTGTTTCTAATGTCATATAGTGACAAAAGTTCTCTTTGTTTTGTGTCTTGGGTGGGAGGGTTGTTGAAACGGACTAGGTTGGGGCTTCCTTAAAATGTAAACTTCCTCTTCCTGGCACTTCCTAGCATGAGAAACAGGGGGGGGGGGGGAGGCTTAACGAAGTCAGTGACAATCGACCAGGTCATGGACAGGTGAGCGTCACTGACTCCGCCACCCGCCATCACTTTCTGAGAGTCAGGAGAGCCAGCCCAAGTTACGGAAAGTGTATTGGGGGGATTAAAAGATTATAAGAGGTCTACCTGCTGGGACCCTGTATCTAAGTCTACCATGTATGATACTGTCTGCTGGGCCCTGTATCTAATCCTACCATTTGTGATACTGTCCGCTGGGTCCTGTAGCTAAGTCTATCATGTGTGATACTGTCCGCTGGGTCCTGTAGCTAAGTTTATCATGTGGGATACTGTCTGCTGGGCCCTGTATCTAATCCTATCATGTGTCCAAGAAGAATATGGGCAGCACAGTAGAACAAAACCTCCAGGGTAACCGGGTGCAAGCCTCCAGGGATCAGACTTGTAAATCCCCAAATGTAGACAAAAAATAGAAAAAGAGGCAGCACTCCAAGGATCGTATCAAATGAGAATAATTTAATCACCCATCAGTGCAGTAGGATGCAAAATCACACGCATTATGTGTGATACTGTCCGCTGGGCCGTGTAGCTAAGCCTATCATGTGTGATACGATCAGCTGGGCCCTGTAGCTAAGCCTACCATGTGTGATACTGTCCGCTGGGCCCTGTAGCGAATACTATTATGTGTGATACTGTCTTCTGAGCCTCTGTATTTAATCCTATCCATAACCATAGAGGTCGTAGTGATATAGATGTGCTGTCTCCGATCGATAGATAGATAACTAAATAAATTATATATATATATATGTATATATATATATATATACACATATACATACACACACACACACACACACACACACACACTAAAATAAGCAGCACTCAATGTCCAAAATCCACCATGTAAATGGGTGCAAGCACATAATCCTGATCCCAGGATTGTAAGTATATATAGAAGAAATACCACAGCACACCTGTGGGATGCATGCTTGAAAAAGGCCCCATAGTAGGACAGAAACGTTGCGGCTGTGTTGGCTGAATAAATCACTCTCTTGATTATATCGGTGTGCTGTGGGATTTCTTTATATATATATATATATATATATATATATATATATATATATATATCCAAGAAATAGAGAATGAAGCAGCACTCAAAAACACTTGGGTTTATTCATCCAACATCTACTACAACGTTTCACCCTCTCTACGAAGGCTTTTTCAAGTCTTCATATAGAGGGTGAAATGCTGTAGTGGATGTTGGATGAATAAACCCAAGCATTTTTGAGTGCTGCTTCATTCTCTATTTTTTGGATGTACGTTACACAAGGGGGGGGGGGGTCACTCCTTGTTTGAAAGCCTAGCACGGGCCTTAACAGGCAAAGGATCACAGTGCTGCTCCTGCATTTTTTTCTTGGGTGGGACATATGTGTTGGAGCTATTGCCCCTGACATATTAAGACCTTAGCAATGCCCTTGGCTGCTTTTGCTGCATCGATAGGTCACTTAGGAGACCCAGCGATGCAGCTGAAATCTGCGGGACATCCTCAATGAAGAGAAGGTGGGGGGGCCCAGGAGGAACTTTTGCATCGTGGCCTATGAGCCTTTAGCTACGCCCCTGAGTTCCTTCACACTTTTCCTCCATTTGCAGCCATTCTGTGCACAATCACTAACCCCTTCCCCCCTCTCCTAACTATGCAGCTATTTAACACATAAAGCTATTTCAGGTCCAGTGCTCCCTATAAGGTGCGTGGCTGCACGGCCGCGCAACTTCCACCTTCCAGGTTGCAGGCCACTGATGTAACTGTATAAGGCAAATGCATTCCGACTTTTAGTACCTTACACATATATACACTTTGGGCTTCTTTACACCACTGTAAAAATAAAAACGTGCAGGAAACTTACCTGTGTAGTTTATTAAACACAAAATAAAGTAATATATAAACTGGGTATTATTTAGCATTGTATGGCAGTATTCAATAATAAAAAGTTGGTAAAAAGTGCATATACATTTTTGAGATGTGTATATGCATATAGGCACCCCATCTTTTACAAAACCAACCCTGACCGCCTCACCTGCTTACACCCTGTGTGATGACTGTCATGTGAGTGGACCAGCCATTTATGAGTCGCTGCAGTGATTGTGATGTGGCCTGCTCACATTTCGGTTATCACGCAACCACGGATATAAACAATTTCACCAGTTTTTATACATTTTTCTTTATGTTCCTTGGTAGTATTCATAGCCCAAAACTAAACTAATCTCAGATTAAATTGTATGTGGCTTGTGTTGTTTATTATAGGTTATATTGATAGATTTTAAACCCCATGAGCATTAGACATTATATGTTTATATTAAAAAAAGGTAGAAAACACCATACCATTGTCTTGCAGTATCCAGAGCATATGGTGGTGTTGACAGTAATACAGTAGGAACACTCCTGCTTCTCCACATACATGATATAATCAGTCAGCATACACAGAGAAAAAGCATGCCCAAAGGCAATGCAAAAGAGAAGAGATACCATGAAAATGGCTGCCATCCTAAAAGCAAAACAGATTTTATGGTAAAATAGTTTATTAACATAAGAGTACATCAGTTCTTTTCTGTATAATATAGAAAGTCAAAGTATCTTAAAAGCTGTCACTTTGTCTTTATCTTGAAAAATGTATGAGAGCAACATGTCAGTAAACACCGTTCAGTCATAAGATTAAAACCACTGACCGGTGTAGTGAATAACATTGATTTTCATGTTACAATGGTACCTGTCAAGGGGGGATATAATAGGCAGCAAGTGAACAGTCAGTTCTTAAAGTTGATGTGCTGGAAGAAGGAAAAAATGGCCAAGTGTAAGAATCTGAGATACATTGATAGGGGCCAAATTGTGATGACTGGTCAGAGTATCTCCAAAACGGCACGTCTTCCGGAGTGTTTCCAGTATTGTACAAAACCAATATGGTGGACAACCAAAATACCCCACCTCATCATAAGCAGAAAATCATATATTTGTTATATATAGTGTATGTTGGGGGGCGGGCCCGCGCGGCCCAATCTACACATGCTGCGAATGGTGGAAACTCGCGCATTTCGGCCCAGAGCCTTCATTTGGGGGATCCCACACCTGGTATCCCCCCGAAAACGCGCGTCGGGGTGGGATACCAGGCAGGTTTCCCCTTTCACACTGATGAGTAAGATGTTCTTAGGCATGAAATAATATCTTGTTTTGCATGTTCATTGTCTGATGTCTGATAGATCCTTATATTGTGACAATAACGTAGGTGGGCTTCCCATGATTATTGTTATCACAAATGTGGATCTTTCCATTCATAATATTGGGATTCCCCCCTTATGTTTAAATTATGCTTTAACCATGTGCATGCAAAGTGCTGTATGTATTGATACATGTGATACAGTATCTTAGTTTGTATAGCATATTTACTGCCTGGCATCCATTTTTCCATCTAGTCACAATCATCCTTGCTTTTAAATTAGTGTTTTTTACATAGTTATTTAATAAAGTTTATATGTTTTACATCAATACTGGTGGATCATAGACTTCACTTTCTTGTAGGTTTTCTGTTCCCAGTATTGGTTAGCACCTACCGAAAGTGGTCCAAGGAAGGACAAATGGTGTACCGGCGACAGGATCATCGGCGGCTTTGGCTCATTGATCTGTGTGGGGAGTGAAGGCTAGACCGTCTGATCTCATCCGATCCCACAGAAGAGCTACTGAAGCACAAATTACTGAAAATGGTAATGCTGGCTATGATATAGAAAAGGGACAGAATACAAAGTGAATTGCAGCTGGCTCCATCTGGGCCTAAGTAGTCGCAGACCAGTCAGAGTTCTCATTCTGACCCCTGTCTAACCCTGAAAGCATCTACAATGGGCACGTCAGCATCAGAACTGGACCGAGAAGAGATTTCACCAGGAGCACTATGGGAAGAAGGCAAGCCGGCTGAGGCAGTGTGTTGCTCTGAGGAACCTTGGGTCTTTGCAATTACGTGGATGTTACTCTGTTACATACCACCTACCTAAACATTGTTGCAGATCAAGTACACCCCTTTATGACAACGGTATTCCCTAATGGCAGTGGCCTCTTTCAACACGATAATGCGTCCTACTACACTGCAAAAATTGCTCAGGAATGGTTTGAGGAACACAACAAGGAGTTCAAGGTGTTGACTTGGCCTCCAAATTCCTCAGATCTCAATCTGATCGAGCATCTGCTGGAATAACGACCGATCCATAGATGTCTCACCTCACAATTTAAAGGATCTGCTACTGTCTTGGTGCCAGATATCACAGGACACCTTCATAGGTCTTATAGAGTCCATGCCTTGACAGGTCCAGAACTGTTTTGGTGTACCAAGGGGGACCTATATTAGGGATGGGGTTTTAATATTATGAATGAACGGTGTATATGGATTAATTAAGCAAACTAATGATGATTAGCCACACAAAATTATGTTAGGCAAAACAGGACATAACTAGATTGCACAAAATTCACAAATGTGGTAAGACACAAACATGTGCATGTCAGGAACGTACTCTAGGGCCTGGACCTACATTTATGATTCCCCAGCATACTGTCACCATGTGCACTTTTGTTACCTACTTATGCCTGGCAGCTAATATGCCATGCCTCCTTTATAATGTTCTTTTTTATATTACTCAAGCAATATTTTTTTTCTTTTAATCAGTAGTACATGTGAATACTTTAAACGATGTAATATATATATATATATATATATATATATATATATATATATATATATATATATATATATAAAGTAGCATCTGTTAACTCAACTTCCAGCAGCTTCTAGTTTCCCTTTCCTTGCCTGCAGGATTTCTGTAAAAGTACAAAAACCTCCCTGGTTACTAAAATGCTAATTTTCAATAACACAGTAACTAAAGATGAGGAGGAGGGGGATGCAGCTGCAATCTCTCGGTCTCAGCCTGTTTGTGTGTGAGACCCCTGCTGTAAGAGGAGAGGGGATCAACAAGTGAGAGGCATTTGATTAGTTAGAGGACAAAGAACAGATCTCCAAACCAGAAAAACACCAGAAGGGGGGATTCAGACGAGC
Source organism: Rhinoderma darwinii (assembly GCF_050947455.1). Taxonomy (NCBI): domain Eukaryota; kingdom Metazoa; phylum Chordata; class Amphibia; order Anura; family Rhinodermatidae; genus Rhinoderma; species Rhinoderma darwinii. Next base: position 370,821,344 of record NC_134688.1, read on the forward strand.
GCGATTTGCGCGCGTGCAGGCCGCGTATTTTCTGCGCATCACGCACAGCACTATAGAAGTCAATGAGGCAGTTCAAACAGTGCGTGATTCTTGCGCAGCGTTTGTTCGCTGCGTACTATACGCGACCGGTTCAAAAACTCTGCGTATTTCACGCATCACGCACCCATTGAAGTCAATGGGTGCGTGAAAATCACGCGCACCACACGGAAGCACTTCCATGGGACGAGCGCGATTCGCGCAACAGCAGTGAAAAGGATGAATGAAAACCGAAAAGCACCACGTGCTTTTCTGTTTCCGAACATCCAAACGGAGTGTCTTTGCGATGAGCGAAGCCGGACAAGCGTACCGAACTTCACCGGGTTCGGCCAAACTCGTTTTGGCCGATCCCGGCAAAAAAATTATCGGTACGCGACGTCAGGAGATAGTCACTGTCCATGGTGCTGAAAGAGTTAAACTGTTTCAGCACCATGGACAGTGACTTGCGATCCCAAAATACATTAACCTGTAAAAAAAAACCGAAGTTCTAACTTACCGATTACTCCTGTCTCCTTCCTGCAGTCCGACCTCCCGGGATGACACTTCAGTTCAAGTGACAGCTCCAGCCAATCACAGGCCAAGCACAGGCTGCAGCCAATCACAGGCTGCAGCGGTCACTTGGACTGCTGCGTCATCCAGGGAGGTGGGGCCCGATGTCAAGAGAGGCGCGTCACCAAGGACGCGTCACCAAGGACGCGTCACCAAGGCAACGGCCGGGAAGTTCTCGGTAAGTAGGAACTTTATCTTTTTTTGTTACAGGTTTTTCGCTGTTGTGTTCGGCATTCACTGTCGAGGGTGCTGAAAGATTTAGCTCTTTCAGCACCTTGGACAGTGACGGGCGTCGACAAGCCTCATCTCTATGATGCCGGCTGCGCGAAAATCACGCAGCCGCGCATCAGACACGCATGACACACGCAGCTGTCAAATGGTTTTTGCGCTCGCAAAACGCTGCGTTGTTTGCGCGCGCAAAAACGCAACGTTCGTGTGAATCTCCCCGAACAGTTATATCAAGAAAATGTGAATTTACAGAAATCAGCAGAGAGCATTAAAATACCCAAAATATGTAGGTGTTGTGATTTAACTTTTTCTGTAACAATGGGTACACTTTCAAGTGTACTTAAACTGTTTGGTTTGGAGGTACACTGCTTGCACTGTATCAAATAAATTTCCCTTAATGCGTTGACGCACCAGGACGTGCCTGTACTGCGGGTGTCAGTTGTGTATTACAGCTCACACCTCGCACTAACGGCAGGCACAGATCACTCTGATCCCGGATGTTTAACCACTTAGATGCTGCAGTCAATAGCGACTGCGGCATCAAAGCCGTTAGAAAGAGGTAGTGGCCCCTCCCCTTCAAAAGCCTATCGGTCCCCAGCGATGCGATCGCATGTTGCCGATAGTGGTCATTGCAGCCCGGGGGCCTAATGAAGCCCCCCAGGTCTGCCTTCTTTCTGCTCCTGCCTCTGGCAGGGCTTCACAGTAGCCTGTAGAAATGAGAATTCACTGCAATCGCTGGTTCAAATCCCCTAGGAGGACTAATAAAAAAAAATTAAATAGTGGTGTACCAAGTAAAAAACTTGGCATCGCCGCGTCTGTAAAAGTCCCAACTATTACAATATAACATTATTTAACTTGCACGGTCAACACTGTAAAAAAAAATAAAAAAATAGAAACGACAGAATCACTGTTTTTTGGTAACTTTACCACTCAAAAAAATTTAATCAAAAAGTCGTACCAAAAAAAAATCAAAGCTACAGCTGGTCCCGCATAAAAATAAGCCCTCACGCCACCTAATTATCAAAAAAATCAAAAAGTTATGGCTTTCAGAATGTGGCGAAATAAAACAAATTAGTTTTTTAACAAATAGTTTTATCTTTGTAAAAGTAGTATAACATTAAAAAAAAAACTATATAAATTTAGTATTGCCATAATGGTATTGTCCAGTAGAATAAAGTTAAGTTGTCGTTTCTACCGCACGGTAAAAGGCGTAAAAACAAACCCACCCAAAAAAATTGAGGAATCACAGTTTTTTCCAATTCCACCCCTCAGAGTTTTCAGTTTCCCAGTACATTATATGGTACTTTAAATGGTGCCAATAGGAATATATTTGAGGTGTTTAGCGCTTTTCTTGAATAGGTGTTGCGCGATATCTCTGGTTGTGGGGATGTGAACCACTACTTGGACGACTTTTTGTTTGTGAGCCCAGCTGCTTCTTCCCAGTATTCATTTTTGTTGAGATTGTTCCAATACATTGCTCAGCGCTTTGGGGTCCCTCTTTCTGTGGAGAAGACGGAGGGCCCTGTTACTGTGTAGTGCTTTTTGGGTATCCCCTTAAGGACGCAGCCTAGTTTGGGCCTTAAGGCTCAGAGGCCATTTTTCAAATCTGGCATATTTCACTTTATGTGGTAATAACGTCGGAATGCTTAAACCTATCCAAGCGATTCTGAGATTGTTTTCTCGTGACACTTTGGGCTTCATGTTCGTGGTAAAATTTGGTCGATATATTCAGTCTTTATTTGTGAAAAATTGCAAAATTTAGAGAAAATTTACAAAAAATAGCATTTTTCAGAATTTAAATGCATCTGCTTAAAAACAGACGGTTATACCACCCAAAATAGTTACTAGTTCACATTTCCCATATGTCTACTTTAGATTGGCATAGTTTTTTGATCATTATTTTATTTTTCTTGGACGTTACAAGGCTTAGAACATAAACAGCAATTTCTCATATTCTTAAGAAAATTTCAAAAGCCTTTTTTTGAAGGTACCAGTTCAGTTCTGAAGTGGATTTGAGGGGCCTATGTATTAGAAACCCCCATAAAACACCCCATTTTAAAAACTAGACCCCTCAAAGTATTCAAAACAGCATATAGAAAGTTTTTTAACCCTTCAGGCATTTCACAGGAATTAAAGCAAAGTGGAAATGAAATTTGCAAATTTCATTTTTTCTGCTGAATTTCAATTTTATTCAATTTTTTTCGTGTAACACTGAAGGTTTTACCAGAGAAACACTACTAAATATGTATTGTCCAGATTCTGCAGTTTTTAGAAATGTCCCACATGTGGCTCTAGTGCGCTCGTGGACTAAAACACAAGCCCCAGCAGCAAAGAAGCACCTAGTGCATTTTGAGGCCTCTTTTTTATTAGAATATATTTTAGGCAGCATGCCAGGTTTGAAGAGGCGTTGAGGTATCAAAACAATGGAAACCCACCAGAAGTGACCCCATTTTGGAAATTACACCCCTCAAGGAATTCATTTATGGTTTTTGTTATGATTTTGACCGCACAGTTTTTTCACAGCACCTATTTGAATTGGGCTGTGAAATGAAAAAAATGATATTTTTTCCAATAAGATGTAATTTTTGATCAAAATTTCTTATTTTCACAGGGAACAACATACCCCATTTTGTTGCCCAATTTGTCCTTAGTGCGGCAATACCCCATTTGTGGTGATAAACTGGCGTTTGGGCCCATGGGAGGGCTCAGAAGGAAAGGAGCGCTATGTGTTTGTTGGAGTCCAGATTTTGCTGGATTGGTTTTCTGGTGCCATGTCGCATTTGCAGAGCCCCAGAGGTATCAAAGCAATGGAAACCCACCAGAAGTGACCCCATTTTGGAAACTACACCCCTCAAGGAATTCATTTATGGTTTTTGTTATCATTTTAACCGCACAGTTTTTTCACAGCACCTATTTGAATTGGGCTGTGAAATGAAAAAAATGATATTTTTTCCAATAAGATGTCATTTTTGATCAAAATTTCTTATTTTCACAGGGAACAACATATCCCATTTTGTTGCCCAATTTGTCCTTAGTGCGGCAATACCCCATTTGTGGTGATAAACTGGCGTTTGGGCCCATGGGAGGGCTCAGAAGGAAAGGACCACCATTTGGCCTACTGGAGCTTTTCTGGTGCTAAGTCATGTATGCAGAAGCCCCTGAGGTACCAGTAGAGTTGAAACCCCCGAGAAGCGACCCCATTTTAAAAACTACTCCCCTTAAGACATTCATCTAGAGGTGTAGTGAGCAATTTGACCCCACAGGTACTGTGTAAAAGATAATGCGCAGCAGATGGTGCAGTGTGAGATTTGCAATTTTATATATATATATGCCAATTCAGTGTCCAATATATTGTGCCCAGCATGCGCCACCGGAGATATACACCCCTTAAATTGTAATGTGGGTTCTCCTGGGTACGGCAATACCCTACATGTGGCTGTTATCAGCTGCCTGGGCATACGGCAGGGCTCAGAAGGGAAAGATGAGGGGGGTAAGCTGTGCGGAGTGCATCAGGGTAAATTAAAAATCAAGGGATGTATGATACATTTTAAAACAATCTTTTATACAGAGCCCTGGTTTTTCGGGACACGTGTCACATTGGTATAATGTGTCCTCCCTTATCCCCCTCTTATAGCAGACTCTGCACCTCTTTTGACTCTTTCCCTTTCCACCGGTTTGGGGAACTTCTCCTGGAAAGTGTTGCCCTGGTACGATGCGTGTGGCCTCGCTTCCAGAAGTACTGGGTGCCCCCCCTTCCTGGTCCCTAAAGATTAGATCTTGAAATTCCAGGAAAGTTCCCCTCTGGCCTGCACATCGACGTAGCACGTACGCATTGTACAATGCCATCTGTATGATGTGCCCGGCCAGCTTCTTATACCACACCGCATGGCGCTGTAGGGCTTCAGGACTTGATTTGACAAGTCCATCCCTCCCATGTACCTATTGTAGTCCAGGATGCAGTCTGGTTTGGGGGTGGCCTTTCCTTCATATATCCTAAATCTGTAGGTATACCCTGATGCACTCTCGCACAGCTTATACATCTTCCCGCCATACCTTGGCCTCTTACCCGGCAGGTACTGGCGGAATTGAACCCTCCCTTTAAAATGTACCAGGGACTCATCAATAGAAATACACTTCTCGGGGGTGTATGCTTGGGAAAACCGGGCACTGAAACGGTCTAATAGGGGTCTCCGTTTATACAAACGGTCAAAACTGGGGTCAACTCGGGGTGGGCACAGCTCATTATCAGTATAATGTGAGAAGCGAAGTATTGCCTCATTTATTTATTTTTTTAGGTTCCAGTTCAGTTCTGAAGTTGCTTTGAGGGGCCCATATATTATAAACCCCTATCAAACACCCTATTTTAGAAACTAGACCCCTCAAAGTATTCAGAACAGCATTTAGAAAGTTTATGAACCCTTTAGGTGTTTCACAGAAATTTAGAGCAAAGTAGAGCTGAAATTTACTTTTTTTTTTTTGTCAGAAAATCCTCTTTATACCATTTTTTTTCTATAACACAAAAGGTTTTACTAGAGAAACGCAACTTAATACGTATTGCCCAGATACTGCAGTTTAGAGAAATATCCCAAATGTGGCCCTCGGGCGGTAATGGACTGAAGCACCGGCCTCCGAAGCAAAGGAGCACCTAGTGGATTTTGAGGCCTCTTTTTTATTAGGCACCATGTCCGGTTTGAAGAGGTCTTGTGGTGCGAAAACATTGTAAACCCCCCAAAAGTGACCCCATTTTGGAAACTAGACCCCTTGAGGAATCCATTGTAGTTTTCATGGGGTGCATGCGGCTTTTTGATCAGTTTTTATTCTATTTTTAGGTGGCGTGGTGACTAAAAAACAGCAATTCTACTATTGTTTTTTTATTCTATTTTTTTTACAGCGTTCACCGTGCGCTATAAATGACATATTCACTTTATTCTGCGGGGCGATACGATTATGGCGATACCAGATGTTTATAGTTTTTTTTTAAGTCTTATGGCATTTACACAATAAAATACGTTTTGTAAACAATCATTTACTTTTTGTGTTACCTTATTCTAAGAGCCAGAACGTTTTTATTTTTCCATCAATAAAGCCGTGCGAGGACTTATTTTTTGCGTAACGAACTGTAGTTTTGATCACTACCATTTTTCGGTACATGCGACTTTTTGATCTCTTTTTATTCCATTTTTTGGGAGGTGAAGTGACCAAACAATTGTGATTGTGGTACGGTTTATTAATATTTTTTTTTACGGCGTTCACCGTGCGGGATACATAACAAAATAATTTTGTAGTTCAGGCCGTTACGGACGCGGCGATACCAATTATGTATAGTTTATTTGTTTGTTTATATATTTTTATTAATAATAAAGGACTGATAAGGGAAAAAGGGGGACTTTTACTTTTATTACTTTTAAAACTCTTATTTTCTTATTTTTACACAACTTTTTTTAACTTTTTTTTTACTTTATTACTTTGTCCCACTAGGGGACTTGAGGGCAGGAGGCCCTGATCGCTATTCTAATACACTGCACTACATGCGTAGTGCAGTGTATTAGAACTGTCAGCTACTCACTGACAGCAAGCATAGTGGGTCCTGACGTTGTCAGGACCCACTAGGCTTCCGTCTATGGCATAGCCGGACGCCATTGTTTGGTGTCCGGTTGCCATAGTCACCATTGCCGGCCGCTATCGCGTAGCAGGCCGGCGATGGCGGATTAACCCCTAAGAAGCCGCGATCGCTATTGATCGCGGCTTCTGAGGGGTTAATCGGCGGGGGAGCTCCACGATCGGTCCCGGCACATTGAGCAGTGATAGTCTGCTGTCGGAAACAGCAGCTATCACAGCTCATGAACGCGCCCCGCGCGAACGGCGCCGTGTTTACTCCATGACCTACTATTAGGTCACTGAGCGCGAACGCTACAGTTAGCATGACCTAATAGTAGGTTAAGGGGGTATTGAGATTGATTCCTCGGAAATGGTTTTTCGTTTGCCCCTTGATAAAGTTGTTAAGTGCGGTCTGCTTTGGACTTGGCGTTGTCCTCTCGTAAATTGCAACTGCAGAAAATCCAGTCTCTGTTGGGTGTGTTGGTCTTTGTGTGCCAGATTATGCCTATGGGTAGGGTTTTCTCTAGATGGTTGTCCCTGGCGACTTGCAGGGTTTAGATTCTGTCACACTATGATCGCATTGCAGCATCCATTAGGGCCGAGTTGCAAGTTTGGCATACATTTTTGGATGATTATAACGGTTGGACGTGTTGGCGGGCTCCTGCTGTTTCCAATTCTGTGTTGGAATTGTTCACTGACGCGTCTGGAGCACTGGATTTTGGCGCGTTATTTGCATCTGATTGGTGCGCTGACTCTTGGCCCGAGTCTTGGTGGGACAGGGGTTCTTGCGCGAATCTTACATTGTTGGAACTTTTTCCTATAGTCGTGGCGGTTGATTTTTTGGGGAAGGCATTCTCTGACAGGTCAGTTGTTTTTTGGTCGGAGTGTAGTGTTCGCGGTTAATCATCTTACTTCCTCCTCAGGTCCTGTTTTGATTTTACTTCGGTATCTGGTTTTGCGCTATGTAAAACGGGACCTTCCAGTCAGTCTTGTAGCCAAACAATCAGGCCGAAACTGTCAGATTTACATGTCCAGAGTTTATTGTGCACAGTCACAAACAGCAATTTAAACAGGCTTGCTTTAGCAGGAAATGTAGAAAATAAAATGTCCTTAGTTTCACGATAACATACAACTCAAGTTCAGTGCGTCTCACCAAGCTTTGTAGGTTCAGTACAAATGTGCTTGCTCTTTGCACCCTGGTAAATTCAGGATTTGAACTCTCAGTCTGGTCTTTCTGCAACACCACACACTCCACACTGCTCTCTGGCAGTCTTCTTTATTAGTCTCTCTGGACACATCTGGACTCCAGGTTCAGGTAGACAACACCAGGTATGGAGTATGGAGCAACCTTCTTATATATTCAGTCACCCATAAAACCAGGACCCAAACTCCAGTTACTTACATTACTGAGACAAGAAGCCTCAATGACACATATCTGCCATCAACTACTTTACGATTGTTTACATATTCCCTGCCTCTGCCGAAAGCCGAGGAGCATGGCACCTGCTGCCACCAAACAGTGGACCCTTGACAGTGCATCTGCATTTACGTGTAATTTACCTGGCCTATGTTCCACCACAAAATCAAAGTCCTGTAATGCTAGGAACCAACGTGTCACCCTAGCATTATTTCCCTTATTTTGACTCATCCACTTCAATGGTGCATGGTCTGAGACAAGCCTGAACTTTCTGCCAAGCAAGTAATATCTTAAAGAGTTTAGTGCCCCCTTGATTGCCAGACACTCTTTCTACAATAGAGTAATATTTCTCACATGAGCTGAATTTTCTGCTCATGTACATGACTGGATGCTCTTCTCCATTAATTTCCTGAGACATGACAGCCCCTAACTCAACCTCTGATTCATCAGTTTGTATTATAAATGATTTTGTAAAATCTGGTGCTGTCAACACTGGCTGTCTACACAATGCCATTTTAAACTCTCTAAATGCTTTTTCTGCCTCTGCAGACCATTGTATCATTACCGACTTCTCACCCTTTGTAAGATCAGACAAAGGAGCTGCTATACTGCTGAAGTTAGGCACAAACAGTCGGTAATAGCCAACAATGAACAAGAAAGCCCTCACTTGCCTTTTTGTAAGAGAACATGGCCAATTTTGTATTGCCTCTACCTTATTGACTTGAGGTTTAATCATACCTCTTCCTACAATGTAGCCCAAGTACTTCGCCTATTCCATGCCAATGGTACACTTTTCTGGGTTGGCAGTAAACCCTGCATTTCTAAGTGAATCTAACACAGCCTGAACCTTACTTAAGTGGCTTTTCCAATCTAGGCTAAAGATCATAATGTCATTTAAGTAGGCTACTGCAAATTCCTTGTGTGGAATTAATATTTCATCTATTGCCCTTTGAAACGTGGAAGGGGCTCCTTCCAACCCAAAAGGCATCCTGATATACTGAAAACACCAATCAGGAGTATAAAAAGATTTTTTTTCTCGAGCCTCTTTTGCCAAAGGTATTTGCCAATACCCTTTTGTGAGGTCTAGAGTTGTTATTTATCTAGCTGGTCCTAACCTTTCAATTAGTTCGTCATTGAGTTTCCGAAAATCATTACATAAGCGCCAGCTTCCATTTGGCTTAGGGACTAATACAATTGGGCTAGACCATTCACTTTTGGATTTTTCAATTACCCGATACATTAACATTCTCTAGATTTCATGTGAGATAGCCCCTCTCCGGGCTTCTGGAATTCTGTAAGGTTTTACCTTCACTTTTACCTGTGTCTCAGTAATGATATCATGTTCAGTAACATTAATGCCAACCGGGAAGCTAGAGAACATGTCCTTATTGTGTTGCAAAAATTCCTTAGGCGGGATTCACACGACCGGGTCGCGTCCGAGCCTGAGTGCCGGCCGGTAAAATCGGCCATTCTGCCCGGCCGGTTTGCATAAAGTTATGCATCCGTGCCGGGCCGGGCAGATCCGGACAGTGACATCAGCGGCAACTCCTGAAGGGGAATCCCCATGTGTTCGGGGATTCCGCTTCAGGAGTTTCCCCTGATGTCACTGCCCAGATATGGACAGAGACATCAAGCGCTCTGTCCAGGAGTGGAATCCCCGAACACACGGGGATTCCGCTCCTTCAAGGAGCTAAAGTGCGGCTAGCACATAGCAGAGCGGGGAGATACCTCCCCGCTCTGCTATAGTGGCGTCGCTACAGTAGTAGCAGCAGCTGCAGCTGCTAGCGGCACCATCGAAGGTGTCGCCGGGCCAGGGCACTTTTAAAACAAGCAGGAGAAGGGAGCCAGCGCAGCGCTCCCTTCCACCTGCTGTACACCCCGGCCCTGCCACACCGTGTACAGCGATGCCATTCGTCAGAATGGCATCAACTCCTCCTCCTCACATGCACTCTGCGCTGTGAGGAGGAGGAGATAGAGCGCAAGAGCCGGAAAACCCGGCCGTCACTCGGGACACATCCCGGTGATGGCCGGGTATTACCCGGCCCCATAGACTTCTATGGGAGCCGGGCGGCCGGGTACCCGGGCGAAAATAGAGCATGTCCTATTTTTTGACGGGCGGTTTTCCCGGCCGTCAAAAAATCGGTCGTGTGAATAGCCCCATTAGGGGTCTATTATTCCTAATGCAGCAGGGTGCCGGCCGATTTATGAACGGGCGGCACCCGGCCGGGAAACCCTGCCGTGTGAATGAGGCCTTACTCACCTGTTTTTGAGAACAAGACAAAGTATCAGGAATTTTCACCTTATGGAAATCTGGGTCAGGACCAGGGGCAGAGCAAGCTAGTGCTGGCGGTGACTCTCTTTCTCTCCAAGGTTTAATCAAGTTTACATTATATATTTGCACTGGTTTCCTTTTTCCTGGCTGATGCACTCTATAATTGACATCTCCAACTTTTTCCAGGATCTCAAAAGGTCCCTGCCACTTAGCCAAGAACTTGCTCTCAACAGTAGGCACTAGTATTAAGACCCGGTCACCTGGCTTGAACCCCCTAATTCTAGCAGGGCGATTGTATATACTTCGTTGAACTTCTTGCACGCTCTGTAGGTGTTCCTTCACTATTGGCATCACCTTAGAAATTCTTTCCTGCATTTGTGCAATATGATCAATGACACTTTTATATGGGGTGGCTTCAGACTCCCATGTCTCCTTAGCTGCATCAAGCAGACCACGAGGGTGCCTACAATATAGCAACTCAAATGGGGGAAAACCCTGTAGAGGCCTACGGAACTTCCCTGATTGAGAATAACAAATATGGCAAAAGACAATCCCAATCTTTACCATCTTTGTCAACAGCTTTTTTTTAACATTGCTTTCATGGTTTTATTAAACCTTTCTACCAGCCCGTCCGTTTGCGGATGGTAAACAGAAATTCTTAACTGTTTGATCTTAAGGATTTTAGATAATTCTTTCATCACTTTGGACATAAATGGTGTACCTTGGTCTGTCAAGAATTCTTTGGGAAGACCCACCCTAGTGGATATATGAAACAACTCATGAGTAATACACTTAGCCGAGGTGTTTCTCAAAGGAATCGCCTCTGGGTATCGGGTAGCATAATCTAGAACTACCAAAATGTACTGATGTCCCCTAGCAGACTTGACTAATGGTCCCACTATATCCATGGCAATCCGCTCAAACGGCACCTCGATTACAGGAAGAGGCACCAAAGGGCTTCTGACAGGAGCATTTAACTGGCAGGTAGGGCAAGATCTACAGTAGTTTTCAATGTCTTTATAGAAACCTGGCCAATAGAACCTTTGAAAGATACGCTCCCTAGTCTTATCTGTAGCTAGATGACCCCCCCCCCAACACATGAGAATGAGCCATGTCTAACACCATTTTTCTATAGGCCCCTGGGACCACTAATTGTTCCACAACTTCATTGTTAGCTTTGGTCATCCAATATAATAGATTGTTGTTAATTTCAAAAAACGGATATAGATTGTCAGCTCCCGGCTCTTGGGGAAAACTATTTAGAACAGTCACATTTTCTAAGGCATTTTTTAGCATGAGATCTTGCAACTGAGCAGTCCCAAAATTAACCCAAGACACCTCAAGGTCTGGCAAGGCTGGTTCAGACTCTGTGGTCTCAGCTTCATCTCCTACTAGAACGGATAGGGGAAAATCAGGTACATCCGTGATTTCCTCTACCATTTCAGTGTGCATTACATTATCAACATTGGGATAATTACCCCACAGCTCCCAGAAAAAAGGAAAATCACGCCCTATTATGACTGCATTCATTAAGTCTTTTACCATGCCCACTTTGTGGGAGACATTACCACATTCAGTCTCTATAGTCACTTGAGCAATGGGATAGTCCTTAACATCCCCATGTACACACATCACCACAATGCTTTTTCCAGGTGTACACAACACATGGGAAGGATTATAAGAGTTACCAAGCTTCCTGAGTCGAGGAGTGTAGTCACAATGTTGCCATTGACAGTCACCTGGCACATCTGGGGACCCCCTGTTCGGTATGGGACCGCATTGCAGAGTAGGTAAACAATGAGCATCGTTGAGCCACATCACATTCCATGGGCTCTGACCCCAAAGGACAATGCGCTGCTATGTGCCCAGGGATATGACACCGCCAACAGATTATTTGGTGGGGCTGAGCTTTTGAACGGTTTTCCAAATCCTTTTTCTTGTCCACTGCTATTTGTTTCCCCTCTCCCCCAGGTTTAAATAATCTCTGACAGAGTACAGCGTGTACCTTGTAGTTCTTCGGAGAGGACTTTGCATTTTCACCCCCAGAGAGGAGATTCTCCACTGTGGTATATCTTTCCACAAGGTTCACCAGGTTGTCTACATTCTGTGGGTCTCCTTGGGCAACCCAGCGCTGTACTGACACCAGAAGAGCATCATATTCTTTTTGCCATGATTAAAAGCAACACGCTTGCTCGAAACGCGTAGGCCAAGGCCATCTAGCCCGCTATATATATATATACACCTTGAGACTGCGTCTCCATGCAATTTTTTAACCATTTTCCACAATAAACTTGGGAACAGATTTCCTTTTTAACGAAACACAGCGCTGGATTGTTTCCTTCTTTTTCCAGAAGAGCATGAATAAAGCGTTCCATCACAACACTTTCTACCATCTTCTCTGGGGTAAATGTTTCTGGTTGCAACCACTTCCTTACCAAGTGGAACAGATCGAACATTTGTGACCTTGGTAGTTTGTTTTTGGAGAAAGTCCATTGTTGTATCCGCTGGGCCTAGACTGCTAGACTGACCCCCAGCCTTTAATATGCTGTAGTCCCTAGAATCCTGCAAGGTGAGGTCAAAATATGCCTTTTGTGGCTCACCAGTCAAGTATGGAGCAAGCACTTCAGCCCACTGGTCTAAAGGACATTTTTCTCTGTCTGCAATCCGCTCAAAGACAGTAAAATAGGCCTCCAGATTATCCTCATTAATAATTTTCTGTAATGCAGTTTGCACCTTTTTCCACCCATCAACAGAAGAGCTTTGACCAGGTATAGACCCAACTTGTTGCGCACTCACGACTTCTCGGAGTGCAGCCATTTGCTCCATTAGTAAGCGGTTAGTCTCCTGCTGTTGCATATTCGCGTGCACTATCTGTTGAACAAGATTCTCCATTACAACAGTGTCTTTTTTTAGTCCTGCTGCTGCTTTCATCCAGGACATTCACCACTTGGAAGGTTGGAGACTTCAAAACCAACCAATCTGTACACTGTTGCCCCTAGCAACGATTGCCCGCGTTCTCCACCATATGTAAAACGCGACCTTTCAGCCAGTCTTGTAGCCAAACAATCAGGCAGAAACTGGCAGATTTACATGTACAGTTGTCCAGAGTTTATTGCACACAGTCACAAACAGCAATTTAAGCAGGCTTGCTTTAGCAGGAAATGTAGAAATTAAAAAGTCCTTTAGCTTCAGGATAACATACAACTCAAGTTCAGTGCATCTCACCGAGCTTTGTAGGTTCAGTCCAAATGTGCTTGCTCTTTGCACCCTGGTAAATTCAGGTTTTGCACTCCCAGTCTGGTCTTTCTGCAACACCACACACTCCACACTGCTCTCTGGCAGACGTCTTTATTAGTCTCTCTCGACACACCTGGACTCCAGGTTCAGGAAGACAACACCAGGCATGGAGTATGGAGCGACCTTCTTACATATTCAGTCACCCATAAGACCAGGACCCAAACTCCAGTTACTTAGATTATTGAGACAAGAAGCCTCAATGACACATATCTGCCATCAACTACTGTTAGGGATCTGCCAGGTACTACGTCTAGGTATACTCCTGGGATTAATCAATCCACACCTGAGGCCAGACCTGTTCGACTGACACCATCTCCCACCAACCAGGGTGGCAGGCTCAGGAGTGGGAGAGCCTATCGCGGCCTGGTCAGTCGGAGTTAGCTCCGCCCCCTGTCCTTTATTACCTGCCGTGTTCTCCTCCTCAGTGCTTGTAATTCTTTTGGATTCCTGGCCCCACTGCTGCTTGCTCCAGCCTGCTTCTGCCGTGCTTCTGCCTTGCTGCTGTTCTGCTTAACCTGCTTGCTTTGCCTCCGGCTTGCTTCCTCCTCCGTGCTCACTTTGGTATACTCCACTTCATCCTGGTCCTGACTACTCATTCACCGCTCCGTTTCCTCGCGGCGTTCCGTGGGCTACTGCCCCTTCCCTTGCGTGTTCCCTGTTTGTTCTCCCGTGCACTTAGACAGCGTAGGGACCGCCGCCCAGTTGTACCCCGTCGCCTAGGGCGGGTCGTTGCAAGTAGGCAGGGACAGGGCGGTGGGTAGATTAGGGCTCACTTTCCCTTCACCTCCTTCCTGCCATTACAACTACTTTACCCACTGATGGTTTACAGCTGTTTACGAATTAATATACAATTTAAGACTCATCACATTCCGGGTGTCGAAAATTCTGTTGCTGATGCTTTACCGCGTTTCAATTGGCAGGTTTTTCGTTCCCTTTGCCCACAGGCCACACCGGTAGGGACACGCTGCCAGTCGCATTGTGGAGGATGATGAATTGCAGCTTGTTTCCCTAGTGAGATCGTCCCTCACGCCTTCAACATGGTCCACTTATGGTAATGCATGGAGGGAGTGGTTGAGTGCTTCAGGTGATAGAATTCCTGTAGAGGACGCGGAACTGCGCACTACTATCACTTTGGATCATTTGTCAGCTCTTCGTTCATTAGTTGCGCAGCAACGTATGGCTAGCGTGGCTTTCTTTTTCAATTTGCGGGGCTGGTCGAACGTGACAAAGTCATTTTTTTTTGTGCAGATTTTGAAGGGCTCGAAGAAATTAGCCTCAAGACGGGAGTCGCATCGACCGGTTAAGTTTTCGCTGTTGCGGCAGTTGATCTCTGCGCTGGCGGTAGTATGTTCTTCTCCTTACGAGATGTCCCTATTTTCAGTGGCTTACTCTATGTGTTTTTTTGGGGCCTTACATATTTCTGAGTTAGCACCTAACTAACCGCCCCCCGCCCCGGTGGTCTTATGTTGGAAGATGTTGCCCATACCCCTGTCAGAGTGCATATCCGTATTCGGCGTTCTAAGACGGATGTTTTTGGGTGGGGTTGTTAGGTTTCGCTCAAGCCGGTTCCGGGGGTTGCTTGCCCGGTAACGACCATGTCGGAATTTTGGCGTCTACGCAATTTTTGTCACATTTAGACGGCACCCCCCTTACGCGTTTTCAATTTTCATCTGTTTTTAGGAGGGCCCTTAGCCCGATCCGTTTCCACCCGGGGGATTATGGGACTCATTCTTTTTCGGATAGGGGCTAGTGAGTTGGGTTTATTGATCGTAGAGGTGCGCCGCATCGGGCGTTGGCGTTTTGAGTGTTTTGCAGGCTATGTGCGTCCTGATCTTATTTTGCACTAATTCCATTTAGTTTATTTTACGTTTTCATCCTTCTGTGTGGATCATCAGTCATTCCTTTGTGTATTGGGCGGAACGTCGAGCTGCTATTTGGCCCGGAGGACGGGCAATGGGGTTTATGGATGCTGAGATTAATTGGAGAGGTATTCGGGGTCTGTGCTGGTTGCAGGCACTGCCCGAGGTGGTGGAGTTGAGATGTATCTGGCCGGGGCCGACTGTGTTGGTGGTGTACCTGGGAGGCAATGACCTGTGCTCACTCAGGTTGGGTGGGCTGATCTCGTTGATCCACTCGGACCTTGAGAGGTTTGCTTTCTTTTTTCCCCATCTGGAGTTGGTATGGTCGGAGATCGCTCCGAGGCTGGTTTGGCATGGGGCTAAAGATGTTAATTGCCATTGAGAGGGGCAGGCGGTTACTGAACACAAGGGTGTCGAGGTTTGTGAGGGCCATAGAAGGGGTCGTGATCCGTCGCAGACAGTTGGAGGGGGGCAACAGGTGTTTGTTATTGCCAGACAGGGTTCACCTGACGGACCTTGGCCTGGATATATTTTTGTCCGGGCTGCAGGATGGGGTTGAGCAGACTTTGTATTTGTTGGGGGTCGGTGAACTGTGCAGTTAAGGGATTTACACGGTCACCTCATGGCAGGGGTTAGTTTATCACTTACATGCCCTTAGGTATAGGCTGGCATGCAGGTTTCGTTGACCTCTGTTTTAGGTCATTGATTTTTTATTTGTTATTTATGGATACATTTATTTTATATTAAATTATATTATTTTCAAAATAAAGCTGTAGGCATCGGTGTACGGTCTCAATAGAAAGTCTATGAGCCCGTTCTCCGATACATCGCTTTCCAGAAAAAGCCGAACAGACACGAAGCGACTGAGCGCTCACACGAGCTCTTCAGCTGCTTCGTTCTAGCAATTGGTGGAGGTTTCAGTGCTCAGAACCACACTAATCCAAACTTCTGACATGTCACTATGACATGCCAGAAGTCTGTCAAACTTTTAGCTACACTTTAACAAATCTCAGCCACAAGCTGCGGAAAAAAAACCAGAGAAAGCCGTGCGGAAAGTGCTCTGCGGTGTGACTTTCAGTTCCGCAGTACGTTAATTTCTTCTGCATATTGCGGAGATGCAGCGTTTTTGGCCCATACTTTTGAATAGGGAGCATTAATTACACACTAATATATGCAAGTTGAGTTTTGTACATTTACACAGTAGAAACACTGTAAAAATCACTGTAAATCCGCAGGTGCACATATAGTTTGCTATAATCAACGCTTCACACTAAATATCCAGGAAAAAACTGTGTTTTCGCAGCAAGATTCGCCACAAAAACACACTATTTGGTGAGGATTTCTGTGATACATTTATCAGCTTTTTTTTTAGATTCTGCACATATCCTGTGTGTGGGAACATGCTCTTAGCCGGTTTCCCATGTAGCGTAAATGCTGCAGAATTTCCGCAACAAAATTTTGTGCAGAAATTCCGAGGCATTTACAGTAGCAGGAAAGTGTATGAGATTTATAAAATCTGTGGGAAAAAAATGCAGCAAAAACTTACAAAAATTGACCTGTGGTGCGGATTTTAAATCTGCAGCATGCCAATTTAAGCCTTGTTTTTCTGTTGCAGGTTTTCCCCATTGAATTCAAAAGGGAAGCAAAACCCACAAAAAATATCGACTTTTGATTCCGCCGCAAAAATTGCAACTCATAAAAAAAACATCTTATACCAGGGGCGTAGCTAGGGAGGGCAGGCGGGGCATGTGCCCCGGGTGCAACTTAGAGGAGGCGCTAGCGCCACCCCCTCCTGCACTATAATTGTACCTGCGTCTATAGGACACAGGTACAATTAGAAGAAATGAATGGCCGGCTACATTCCGTGCCCGGCCATTCAGCGCCTTTCTGTGAGTGAAGCGGCGCGATACTTTGTTGAAAGGAGCTGAATGACAGGGAAAGTCATTCTGCCCAGCCAATCAGCGCCTTTCATAGACGCTTCGTTCAACCCCAGGAGACCTGCGCAGAAGAAAGCAGGTCTCCATTGCTGCCGGACGGGATTAAGGTGAGTTTGAATAGTTTGTTATTTTATTGTAATAAAAAAGTGTGTGGCTTTATCTACGGGGGGAGGCTTTATATACAGGGGTGGGCTATATGTGGAGCGCTATATACAAGGGTGGGCTATTTCTACAGGGGGGCTATATACAGGGGTGGGCTGTCTATGGAGCACTATATACAGGGGTGGACTATATCTACAGGGGGCTATATACAGGGGTGGGCTGCCTATGGAGCACTATATACAGGGGTGGACTATATCTACAGGGGGGCTATATACAGGGGTGGGCTATCTGTGGAGCACTATATACAGGGGTGGACTATATGTGGAGCACTATATACAGGGGTCGGCCATATCTAAAGGGGGGCTATATACAGTGATGGGCTATCTGTGGAGCACTATATACAGGGGTGGACTATATCTACAGGGGGGCTATATACAGGGGTGGGCTATCTGTGGAGCCCAATATACAGGGATGGACTATATGTGGAGCACTATATACAGGGGTGGGCTATTTCTACAGGGGGGCTATAGACAGGGGTGGGCTATCTGTGGAGCACTAAAGGGGAGCTATTTGTGGGACACTATATACCGGGGTGGGCTATATGGGGGCACTATCTGCAGGGGCACTATCTATAGGGGGCTCTATGGCAGGCACTATCTACAGGGGGCACTGTGTGTGTGTGTGGGACACAGTGTATGGTACGCTATTATATTTAGGGGCGTAGTGTGTGGTATAATGAGAACATTATCTTTGTTTATAGGTGTAGAAATATTGCAAAAGTGAGAAGCTGAAGACATCTGAGCGGAAAACTGCAGAAATGGGCTGTGACCGGGAGAAGTCATCATAGAGGTCTGGACCGGATGGAGAAAAAGAACTACAATCTGAGACGTCACCGGTGAGTCACTTAATGTAAATGTTCATTCTGCCTCTAATCAGCACTGTAGTCACTGTATGATCTGCAGTGAGATGATGGGTGGTATGATTATGATATGATTTATTTTTTGTGAAACAGCATCTCCCAGCATATCCTTACCATTGTTCGGGCCATGCTGGGAGCTGGAAACAAATTAGTGCAAACCTATACGGCAGGGGTTGCACTAAATTGAGCTGTATTTATGCTGGTGTTGTATTTATGTACTGAGCTTTGTTCTGGTGCTGTATATATGTACTGAGCTTGGTTCTGGTGTTGTGTATAGAACTATATTGCTTGTAAAATGTACAAATGTTTCTATGCTCGAGTTACATAAAAACAAATGTGGAAAAGAAATGACACGTCATTGATTGGTAGAGAAAACAAACATGGCGAGGGCGAAGAAGATGTCGGGAAAGAGTTTCGGGGGGGGGCGCTAAATTGACTCTTTACCCCGGGTGACTCTTTACGCCTCTGCTTATACTTACCACCAGGGTGTTGTCATAGCGATGCTATCTTCTGTTCTTCTTCCAGGCCGGCCACCTGTGATGATGTTTCATGCTATGTGACCGCTGCAGCGACATGCCGGGACTCCGCTCTGCACGTCAACGGAGGGTTTTCGCAGTGGAAATTCCACCTGAAAAACTGCACCACAATGTGGCGCAGTTTTTCGGATGGAATGTGCTGTGGGTTCTAGATTCTAGGTTGGATACGCTGCATAGTTTTACACACGTATCTGATCCGTGGGAACCCGGCCTTAGCTTTTCTTCACACATTGTTTTTATCTGGCGTTTTAAACTGCATGAAAAAATGCTAGCATTTTTTTACTGTAAGATGCATTTTATGGTGTTTTTCGTAAATAACTTCTTCGACCTCAAAAACACCACAAAAACAAAAACACCACAAACTAAAACGTTTTGCATGTAGCTTTTTCGAAAATCGACTACAGACTTTCAAATAATATCTGGCCACAGCGTTTTTGACCTAAAAAAAAGCCATGAAAAACACCAACGAAAACACCACAAAAAACACAACAAAATGCTTTGTGTGAATCTGCCTTAGGGTAAAGTCAAACTGGCCACATTTGTTGCAGAAATTTCTGATTTAAAATTTGTTCCATACATCTGAATGGGGTTGTTCCAGGATGTGCATCAATTTCTGAAAACCCCATTCAGATGATTGAGATAGTCACAGAAATCTCTGCAACAATTGTTCCATGTGTGAATATAACCTTATAATGAACACATAAGTTCCAGGTGAGTCATGCAACTCAATGATCAGACTGCAGTTAAAAAAAAAAAAACACAAAAAAGGCCATACTCACTAGGTAGGTGGGTGGGTGAAAACCCGTTCCCATCAGGACGCAGACGGGTCAAAGAATGCTGCAGAAGGAGTGTGCATTAAATAGTGATAGAAACAGAAACAGAAAACAGAAAAAATGGGACATAAAGATCATCAAAACCACAAAAAAGGCCATACTCACTAGGTAGGTGGGTGGGTGAAAACCCGTTCCCATCAGGACGCAGACGGGTCAAAGAATGCTGCAGAAGGAATGTGCATTAAATAGTGATAGCCCCTCCCACTAGTCTTGAGGGGAGTGGCGGACTAAGTGCTCAAAGGTGTGCGATAAATGAGTGTCAGTGTAGTGCTAGGGTGTGAATGGATGGTAAAAAATAAATATGTATGTATGAAAGGGTCAGAACTGTGTAATAATGTAATATAAATAAATAAATAAATAAATGTGATGAATAGGGGTCAGTGCTGTGAATAGTACATGGGGTGTCAGTACTATGTGTAATACGTGGAGGGATAATGTGCTGGTCGTCAGGCATGGCGTATCTTGCCGAATAACAGCCTATTTGTAACGCCGCTAGTGTTAGCTAAAGCGGGCTGCTCTGCATTCCAAACCAAACGCCAGCACATCATGCCCTCCCAGCATATAAGACCCGGCTGCGTCCTGAAAAAAAGTGTAGTATACGTAGTAAGAAATATCCATGAAACATGGGGTATTAGTTGTTATTTTGGCCAAAATACGCAAAGCTCGCAACCCAACGTCAAGGGTCCCCAGTGCCTTGCGAGTCCCTAACCAGAACTTTTCGTTCCTAATTTAAAAACACAAACAGAAAAAATGGGACATAAAGATCATCAAAACCACAAAAAAGGCCATACTCACTAGGTAGGTGGGTGGGTGAAAACCCGTTCCCATCAGGACGCAGACGGGTCAAAGAATGCTGCAGAAGGAATGTGCATTAAATAGTGATAGCCCCTCCCACTAGTCTTGAGGGGAGTGGCGGACTAAGTGCTCAAAGGTGTGCGATAAATGAGTGTCAGTGTAGTGCTAGGGTGTGAATGGATGGTAAAAAATAAATATGTATGTATGAAAGGGTCAGAACTGTGTAATAATGTAATATAAATAAATAAATAAATAAATGTGATGAATAGGGGTCAGTGCTGTGAATAGTACATGGGGTGTCAGTACTATGTGTAATACGTGGAGGGATAATGTGCTGGTCGTCAGGCATGGCGTATCTTGCCGAATAACAGCCTATTTGTAACGCCGCTAGTGTTAGCTAAAGCGGGCTGCTCTGCATTCCAAACCAAACGCCAGCACATCATGCCCTCCCAGCATATAAGACCCGGCTGCGTCCTGAAAAAAAGTGTAGTATACGTAGTAAGAAATATCCATGAAACATGGGGTATTAGTTGTTATTTTGGCCAAAATACGCAAAGCTCGCAACCCAACGTCAAGGGTCCCCAGTGCCTTGCGAGTCCCTAACCAGAACTTTATCCCTCCACGTATTACACATAGTACTGACACCCCATGTACTATTCACAGCACTGACCCCTATTCATCACATTTATTTATTTATTTATTTATATTACATTATTACACAGTTCTGACCCTTTCATACATACATATTTATTTTTTACCATCCATTCACACCCTAGCACTACACTGACACTCATTTATCGCACACCTTTGAGCACTTAGTCCGCCACTCCCCTCAAGACTAGTGGGAGGGGCTATCACTATTTAATGCACATTCCTTCTGCAGCATTCTTTGACCCGTCTGCGTCCTGATGGGAACGGGTTTTCACCCACCCACCTACCTAGTGAGTATGGCCTTTTTTGTGGTTTTGATGATCTTTATGTCCCATTTTTTCTGTTTGTGTTTTTAAATTAGGAACGAAAAGTTCTGGTTAGGGACTCGCAAGGCACTGGGGACCCTTGACGTTGGGTTGCGAGCTTTGCGTATTTTGGCCAAAATAACAACTAATACCCCATGTTTCATGGATATTTCTTACTACGTATACTACACTTTTTTTCAGGACGCAGCCGGGTCTTATATGCTGGGAGGGCATGATGTGCTGGCGTTTGGTTTGGAATGCAGAGCAGCCCGCTTTAGCTAACACTAGCGGCGTTACAAATAGGCTGTTATTCGGCAAGATACGCCATGCCTGACGACCAGCACATTATCCCTCCACGTATTACACATAGTACTGACACCCCATGTACTATTCACAGCACTGACCCCTATTCATCACATTTATTTATTTATTTATTTATATTACATTATTACACAGTTCTGACCCTTTCATACATACATATTTATTTTTTACCATCCATTCACACCCTAGCACTACACTGACACTCATTTATCGCACACCTTTGAGCACTTAGTCCGCCACTCCCCTCAAGACTAGTGGGAGGGGCTATCACTATTTAATGCACATTCCTTCTGCAGCATTCTTTGACCCGTCTGCGTCCTGATGGGAACGGGTTTTCACCCACCCACCTACCTAGTGAGTATGGCCTTTTTTGTGGTTTTGATGATCTTTATGTCCCATTTTTTCTGTTTGTGTTTTTAAATTAGGAACGAAAAGTTCTGGTTAGGGACTCGCAAGGCACTGGGGACCCTTGACGTTGGGTTGCGAGCTTTGCGTATTTTGGCCAAAATAACAACTAATACCCCATGTTTCATGGATATTTCTTACTACGTATACTACACTTTTTTTCAGGACGCAGCCGGGTCTTATATGCTGGGAGGGCATGATGTGCTGGCGTTTGGTTTGGAATGCAGAGCAGCCCGCTTTAGCTAACACTAGCGGCGTTACAAATAGGCTGTTATTCGGCAAGATACGCCATGCCTGACGACCAGCACATTATCCCTCCACGTATTACACATAGTACTGACACCCCATGTACTATTCACAGCACTGACCCCTATTCATCACATTTATTTATTTATTTATTTATATTACATTATTACACAGTTCTGACCCTTTCATACATACATATTTATTTTTTACCATCCATTCACACCCTAGCACTACACTGACACTCATTTATCGCACACCTTTGAGCACTTAGTCCGCCACTCCCCTCAAGACTAGTGGGAGGGGCTATCACTATTTAATGCACATTCCTTCTGCAGCATTCTTTGACCCGTCTGCGTCCTGATGGGAACGGGTTTTCACCCACCCACCTACCTAGTGAGTATGGCCTTTTTTGTGGTTTTGATGATCTTTATGTCCCATTTTTTCTGTTTGTGTTTTTAAATTAGGAACGAAAAGTTCTGGTTAGGGACTCGCAAGGCACTGGGGACCCTTGACGTTGGGTTGCGAGCTTTGCGTATTTTGGCCAAAATAACAACTAATACCCCATGTTTCATGGATATTTCTTACTACGTATACTACACTTTTTTTCAGGACGCAGCCGGGTCTTATATGCTGGGAGGGCATGATGTGCTGGCGTTTGGTTTGGAATGCAGAGCAGCCCGCTTTAGCTAACACTAGCGGCGTTACAAATAGGCTGTTATTCGGCAAGATACGCCATGCCTGACGACCAGCACATTATCCCTCCACGTATTACACATAGTACTGACACCCCATGTACTATTCACAGCACTGACCCCTATTCATCACATTTATTTATTTATTTATTTATATTACATTATTACACAGTTCTGACCCTTTCATACATACATATTTATTTTTTACCATCCATTCACACCCTAGCACTACACTGACACTCATTTATCGCACACCTTTGAGCACTTAGTCCGCCACTCCCCTCAAGACTAGTGGGAGGGGCTATCACTATTTAATGCACATTCCTTCTGCAGCATTCTTTGACCCGTCTGCGTCCTGATGGGAACGGGTTTTCACCCACCCACCTACCTAGTGAGTATGGCCTTTTTTGTGGTTTTGATGATCTTTATGTCCCATTTTTTCTGTTTGTGTTTTTAAATTAGGAACGAAAAGTTCTGGTTAGGGACTCGCAAGGCACTGGGGACCCTTGACGTTGGGTTGCGAGCTTTGCGTATTTTGGCCAAAATAACAACTAATACCCCATGTTTCATGGATATTTCTTACTACGTATACTACACTTTTTTTCAGGACGCAGCCGGGTCTTATATGCTGGGAGGGCATGATGTGCTGGCGTTTGGTTTGGAATGCAGAGCAGCCCGCTTTAGCTAACACTAGCGGCGTTACAAATAGGCTGTTATTCGGCAAGATACGCCATGCCTGACGACCAGCACATTATCCCTCCACGTATTACACATAGTACTGACACCCCATGTACTATTCACAGCACTGACCCCTATTCATCACATTTATTTATTTATTTATTTATATTACATTATTACACAGTTCTGACCCTTTCATACATACATATTTATTTTTTACCATCCATTCACACCCTAGCACTACACTGACACTCATTTATCGCACACCTTTGAGCACTTAGTCCGCCACTCCCCTCAAGACTAGTGGGAGGGGCTATCACTATTTAATGCACATTCCTTCTGCAGCATTCTTTGACCCGTCTGCGTCCTGATGGGAACGGGTTTTCACCCACCCACCTACCTAGTGAGTATGGCCTTTTTTGTGGTTTTGATGATCTTTATGTCCCATTTTTTCTGTTTGTGTTTTTAAATTAGGAACGAAAAGTTCTGGTTAGGGACTCGCAAGGCACTGGGGACCCTTGACGTTGGGTTGCGAGCTTTGCGTATTTTGGCCAAAATAACAACTAATACCCCATGTTTCATGGATATTTCTTACTACGTATACTACACTTTTTTTCAGGACGCAGCCGGGTCTTATATGCTGGGAGGGCATGATGTGCTGGCGTTTGGTTTGGAATGCAGAGCAGCCCGCTTTAGCTAACACTAGCGGCGTTACAAATAGGCTGTTATTCGGCAAGATACGCCATGCCTGACGACCAGCACATTATCCCTCCACGTATTACACATAGTACTGACACCCCATGTACTATTCACAGCACTGACCCCTATTCATCACATTTATTTATTTATTTATTTATATTACATTATTACACAGTTCTGACCCTTTCATACATACATATTTATTTTTTACCATCCATTCACACCCTAGCACTACACTGACACTCATTTATCGCACACCTTTGAGCACTTAGTCCGCCACTCCCCTCAAGACTAGTGGGAGGGGCTATCACTATTTAATGCACATTCCTTCTGCAGCATTCTTTGACCCGTCTGCGTCCTGATGGGAACGGGTTTTCACCCACCCACCTACCTAGTGAGTATGGCCTTTTTTGTGGTTTTGATGATCTTTATGTCCCATTTTTTCTGTTTGTGTTTTTAAATTAGGAACGTAAAGTTCTGGTTAGGGACTCGCAAGGCACTGGGGACCCTTGACGTTGGGTTGCGAGCTTTGCGTATTTTGGCCAAAATAACAACTAATACCCCATGTTTCATGGATATTTCTTACTACGTATACTACACTTTTTTTCAGGACGCAGCCGGGTCTTATATGCTGGGAGGGCATGATGTGCTGGCGTTTGGTTTGGAATGCAGAGCAGCCCGCTTTAGCTAACACTAGCGGCGTTACAAATAGGCTGTTATTCGGCAAGATACGCCATGCCTGACGACCAGCACATTATCCCTCCACGTATTACACATAGTACTGACACCCCATGTACTATTCACAGCACTGACCCCTATTCATCACATTTATTTATTTATTTATTTATATTACATTATTACACAGTTCTGACCCTTTCATACATACATATTTATTTTTTACCATCCATTCACACCCTAGCACTACACTGACACTCATTTATCGCACACCTTTGAGCACTTAGTCCGCCACTCCCCTCAAGACTAGTGGGAGGGGCTATCACTATTTAATGCACATTCCTTCTGCAGCATTCTTTGACCCGTCTGCGTCCTGATGGGAACGGGTTTTCACCCACCCACCTACCTAGTGAGTATGGCCTTTTTTGTGGTTTTGATGATCTTTATGTCCCATTTTTTCTGTTTGTGTTTTTAAATTAGGAACGAAAAGTTCTGGTTAGGGACTCGCAAGGCACTGGGGACCCTTGACGTTGGGTTGCGAGCTTTGCGTATTTTGGCCAAAATAACAACTAATACCCCATGTTTCATGGATATTTCTTACTACGTATACTACACTTTTTTTCAGGACGCAGCCGGGTCTTATATGCTGGGAGGGCATGATGTGCTGGCGTTTGGTTTGGAATGCAGAGCAGCCCGCTTTAGCTAACACTAGCGGCGTTACAAATAGGCTGTTATTCGGCAAGATACGCCATGCCTGACGACCAGCACATTATCCCTCCACGTATTACACATAGTACTGACACCCCATGTACTATTCACAGCACTGACCCCTATTCATCACATTTATTTATTTATTTATTTATATTACATTATTACACAGTTCTGACCCTTTCATACATACATATTTATTTTTTACCATCCATTCACACCCTAGCACTACACTGACACTCATTTATCGCACACCTTTGAGCACTTAGTCCGCCACTCCCCTCAAGACTAGTGGGAGGGGCTATCACTATTTAATGCACATTCCTTCTGCAGCATTCTTTGACCCGTCTGCGTCCTGATGGGAACGGGTTTTCACCCACCCACCTACCTAGTGAGTATGGCCTTTTTTGTGGTTTTGATGTTAAATAGTGATAGCACACTCCTTCTGCAGCATTCTTTGACCCGTCTGCGTCCTGATGGGAACGGGTTTTCACCCACCCACCTACCTAGTGAGTATGGCCTTTTTTGTGGTTTTGATGATCTTTATGTCCCATTTTTTCTGTTTGTGCAGTTAAAAAAAGCCTGGTCATGTGGATATATGTGAAAACTAACAGCACGACAACATGAAATACACACCAGGGCAAATAATGTAGTCTTTGCTGGACAAGTCAATTTGGCAATTGTTATCAGCTATTTTATTTCTGTTCTGTGCAAAAGCATGTGTAACAATGAGCAGGGTATGGGAAAACACATGGTCCTGTTGTATTGGCTGATGCCTAAGGGCTCATTCACACTTGTGTATAAAAATATAGATCAAATATGAATGCGCTAGATGGACTGTTTTTTTACAATTTGTACCTGTTCCTTTTTGGAATTTACTATTTTTTTGCAGTTTTTATAATGTGTAATGTTGGAGAAATACGGATGATAAAATACAGAACTAAAACGCACAAGTGGACAATACACACACAAACCATGTGTTTTTAAATTCAACCTATTGACTTGGATGGGGAAAAAAACGGTACCAATACGATTATTTTGGAACATGCTGCATAGAAAAACAAAATGACGTAAATAAAAAAACTCATGTATTAAAAGCGGAAATGTGAATAAAACTATTTAAATTTATTGGCAGCAAAAGACAGAAATTATACGGATCTGTAATACGCAAGTGTGAAAGAGCCCTGTTCACACGGCAGAATTCTATTGGCAGATTCAACCGGAAAAAGAAGCATCCTGCTCGATTTTCTGGTGAATTCCGCCCGAACCTCCCATTGAAGTTGGTGGGAGGAGGAATCTTCCTGCCGACGGCAGGAATAATTCCACGGTGGGCCCCGCCATTCAAAATTGCTGTGCCGGCCCTAACACTACAGTCAGGTTAGTTACCTTGCCTGGCACAAATGATTGTGTCATTACCAGGTATTGAAGACTGGTCCGTGAAAGGGTTTCAAATTTAGTGACAGACTAACCAAGCACTTGTTGACATGCTGAAAATACTTTGTCTATGTATATTTTCTATATATATGTGATATAGGCCATTAAATTGAGGATTTCTGAGTATGAAAACATACCAACATCCATGAAAGTGATACTTTGGATTAACCTGAATAGTCTTTTATAGTAAAATCTATAAAACGATAACTTTTTTAAAATTTTTATATAATGTAGTATTACACCATTTCTAAACCTCTCCAAACCGATTTGTGTAATCCTCCAATTTCCTCACACTTCTTGGGAGAGCTTCATCTCTTAAAAATGAATCCGTAGCAGCTGCTCGTTTTTATTTTTATACCAATCTTGTTTTTACTATGTATTTGCATTGTTATATCAGTGATTTCTTACTGCCTAGAGTCCTCACTGCCCTTTGGCATATTTCAAATATTATAGCATCTCTAAAAATATAAAAGAAATATCCAACAACTTTCAAAAAGAGAAGAAAGGCAGAAAAACCTTGCACGTACCTGGTCCTTAGTTTTCAAACTGCTGGAGAAATGCTATAAGCTTGAACGTAGTGCTGCTATTTATACCTTCTAGCTACATATGCTTTATCTCTGTTATGCTGCATTAGAAATATTACTTTCCTATCTGAAACCTATCTCTTGAAAATTCATAATAGAGCAAGAGAAAATTGGATAGGGGCAATGATGAAGGAAGACTCATCTAGGGAAACACACAGTAAGCACCGTGCGCACAACAAATTAGTACTAATTGCTTTTGTCTATGTAACATTTCTCTTTCTATTCATCTCTAAAAATGTAAAAATGTAAATGTTAGCAGAAGCTAATCTCTATACAGGACATCATTTAAGTAGATGTGTGCAGCAGAGATTTATTGGTCTTCTTCATGGTTTGTAAAGTATCATTTTAGGCAAAATAGTCTATGGCAGTTGGAGTTTTGTACAAGTGAACATACTGTATAGGGTAAATGGTCAATCATTTCAGAAAATAGAAGAGATCCGCACTATTTTTTTATGTAGAATAAAATAGTGCATGAAAAACCTCTTTTCCGCCATAGAGCGATTAGGGAGAATTCACATTCTGCACTGAGAATCTGCATCAATTTACCATACAATAATTGTGGATAGAGTTTTAAAAACCCAATCTACATGTAGCAGAAAAAAATAGCGGATAGGGAGCAGGATTGTAGATTCAATCAATATACATGTTCACAAATGCCAGAAGTCTAGCAAGCAAAATGGGGAGCTTGAGGGCTTGGTAATGGAGGAACATATTGATATAGTTGGTGTTGCTGAAACATGGCTAGACTCTTCACATGACTGGGCTATAAATCTACAGGGTTTTACACTGTTTCGGAAAGACAGGACAAACAGGAAAGGTGGTGGTGTATGTCTGTATGTGAGAAGTGATAAGAAGGTGAGTGTGAACGAGACAATAGTGGGTGAAGATTGTGAGGAGGCTGAAACCTTGTGGGTGGAATTACAAAAGGAGGTAAACATTGAAAAAATAATTTTTGGTGTCATCTATATGATCAGGTGTCTGCCTTGGCTGGTGGGGACCTGGTCTGGGGCTACCATCTGGTTTCATCCTTGACTGGCTCCCTGCCACCCTTCTCAGATACACTCTATGAGCCTTCAAATGGATCCTTCTAAATCCTATGTGGTACCAATATGATATTACCTCCTCTTGCTATTATGCAATTAAAAAGTCCTTTGCATATATATATTTTCAAGTACAGTATACAATTTTGTGTACTCTGGATTTGCCGTTGAGTCTATCCCTCTCCCCCTCTTTCTTCGCTTCCATTATTGTTTTTCTTTTTCCCCTCCCGCTTTTCTCTGTCCCCCCCCCCAATCGGCCCAGGGGTAGGATACCTTCTTAATATCTTGATAGGGTTAAATTACTATGAATAGTTTTCTAAGTCCTATGTAATAATTAGGCTCTCATAATATGAAGAATATATTATCATTAAATTGTACTTGGGATGCAATGGCCTTTTAGGACCAAAATAATTTTGTCTCCTATTCCATAAGGGGTATGTCACCTTTAATTGTGATACTATATAAAGCATAGATGTTAGCTATGCACCTCAGTGGCTCTGAAGAAGTTCCGAATGGGATGAAACGCGTTAGCCAATCAACAAAGTTTGTAATACTAATTATGAGGGTGGTGCATGCTCTTAAATTATTTTCTGTTTGAGATATATCTGGTGTAATATTCACAGTGGAGTTGTCCACTATTAAATTTTATGCTTAATGAACACTAGTTGTGATCCATTTCTGACATTGTAAGGACCTATTTCAAGCCCTAGCTTACTTATGTGTTCGTAAATGTGGAATAATTTTTCTGCATCTTACTACCTGACCAGGAGGTGTGCTATTTTAAAATGTATTTATCTTATTAGGAAATAGCCTTATGGGAAATGGTATTGGTTTTTCTCACAAAATACATTTCTATACCATTTTTTTCTACCCCATTGTGTGTTGGATATGTCCTAGGATGTATTTTTATTTTTGTTGTAATCTATAGACCCCCAATATAACTGAGGAGATGGAAGGTCAGCTATATAAACAGATTGAGCAGGCTGCACAAGCAGGTACTGTAGTGATAATGGGAGATTTAATAACCCAGATATTAAGTCGGGTCATGGTTTTGCTTCAACTGCAAAGGGGAAAAAAATTCCTCAAGTTGTTGCAGGGTAATATTTAGGGCCAGTTTGTGGAAGAGCCGATAAGAGTTGATACTTTGTTGGATCTGGTAATTTCTAACAATGCAAAGCTTGTTGGGAATGTCACTGTTCATTAAAAATGGGTAACCGTGACCCCAAATTAATTTAATTATACCTCTGCTGTAAAAAACAAACCGGCTGGGAGGGTAAAAGCACTACATTTTATGGAGGTCAATTTCCCCAGGTTGAGAGCTACACTTCAGGACATAGACTGGGAACAACTAATGTCAAATAATGGGTAATTATACTACAAAATTTATTCCTATAGTTAACAAGTATAAAAGACTAAAATGAAACTTCACATTGCTTACACCTACAGTAAAAAGTGCAAAGAATGAAAAAAGAAATGGGCATTTGAGTAATATAAAATTGAGAATTTTAGTTATATATAGTTTAAAAGAATACAATTTATTTAGCCTTGAAAAGAGACGACTAGGGGGGGGGGGGGGGTGGGGATGATTCACTTGTAAAAGTATTTAAATGCCATGTACAAAAAATATAGTGAAAAGCTATTCCATGTAAAATCCCATCAAGAGACAAGGGGGGCACTCCCTTCGTCTGGTGAGAAAAAGTTTCAATGTCCAGAGGCAATAAGCCTTCTTTATCATAAGACCTGTGTATCTGTGGATTAGTCAACCTCAGGAACTGGTCACAGCAGGAACAGTAGATGGCTTTAACAAAGGCTTAGATAATTTCTTAGAACAAAAAAAATATTAGTACATTTCAATGTATAGAACTTGTTTGAAAGTTCATCCAGTCTGATCAGGAAGGTACAATTTTCCTTCTAAGGGCATACTGGTCTGTGCATTATGGGTATTTTTTTTTTTTAAAACCTTACTCAGGATCAATAGGGATAAAACAAAGTTCTATAATTTCTCCCATCCCTTCCCTTTCTCCCGTCCCTTGGTTAACCTTGATGGACATGTGTCTTTTTTTTCAACTTTACTAACTATGTAACATTACAAGCAGGGTGTTAATGTCTGTAGCAGAATTGGACTCCGATGACTGAACGGTCTGGCAAGTGAGTGATAATATCAAGAAGAGTCTAATAACAGTACAGGTTCGGTGCACAGATAAGCAGCAACAGGTTGTAGCATGAGTCAGAGCCGTGGTCAGGAAATGATCCAAGTTTGGTACACAGATATGCGGCAACAGGTTGTGGCGTGAGGCTGAGATGTGGTCAAGAAACAATCCAAATTTGGTACACAGAAAAACAGCAACATGTTGTGGTATGACTCAGAGACATGGTCAGGAAACAATCCAGGTTCGGTATGCAAATGAGCAGCAACAGTTTGTAGAGTATGGCATAAACTAACTAGACTACAGGAAGGAAGCCCAATAGTTTGGCAAAGAGGATGTGCAATGACCAGACATTTATAGTAAACCAAAAGGGTGAGACTAATCATGGCATTCAAGGCAAGGAATGCAGAGAGGCAAAAGTCAAGAGAAACTAGATGTCAGATTCAGCAGTCCAGCAAAACTAGTTGGACTTTGGAAGGCAGCAGGTGGTGTTTGGTGATACTCCACCTATTTTCTGCCGTAACTAAATAATTGAGTTCAGTGTGGAGACCATATTTATCAAGCACTCCCACCATTTTTTCTAACACCTATAACATTTATAGTGTGACAAAAAGAGCGCTCGCATCTGGCATAGTTCAGTAGCTACTCCATATTCCTCAGTAGAAGTGTACCAACTTGTGGAATACACTGTAACTATATACTTGCATACCACTCTGTGATTTACCTTTATTAGTAAATGTGCCCTGTTATTTAGCAATATATGTTACAACAGCATATGGAGAATATAGTAGAGACAGGAAGCGATGGCACCTATAATTAGACATACAGCTTATGCCAATTTCTAAGTAATATTTCCTTGAAACTGTTTGCTGTTTTGGTGTTGAGACATCTGGGATGGCAGATGGACCAACCCAAAAAAAGGGTTAAACAAGGACAGGATCAGCTAAAGGTAGAAAAGAGCAGGAAAAAAAAGGGTGGTGAACATAGGGAAGCACCACAACCACCAAAGATACATTGTCTCAGCATCAGTCTGTGCATAGGTTCAGTTGTCTCCCTAGAGCATGGTCGTCGTCCCCCGCCCTTGTCCAGTTCAGAAGACCATGAAAGGTGAATAAGGTATGGGCATTGTGTAGCTTAAAGGGAATGTGTCGCTAGAAATGATTATTATTTTTTTTCAGTTAAACAATCAGTATTTGAGTGATTACACATTGTTTTAATTTTTTTAATTTTTTCACAAGTCAGGAAATATTATAAATGAGATTTTAATTTATAATATTTCCATGTGCTGGGCACTAGAGGGAGCAGTTTCCAAAATTGCAGCATGGTCACTGTGGTAAAGCAACCTCATTGATTGCTGCAAATTTGGGGTGGACACACTCTCCTCTAGTGTCCTCACACAATCCCCCCTCCCTTCTTCTGGCTGGTGCCAGGAGAAGGAAGGGTTTGAATCTTCAAACCTCCTACACTGCCAGTGTAGGAGGGTTAGATACAGGGCTCAGCAGGCAGTATCACATGAACATAATACACACATCACATACACGAACATAAATGACCTGCCGCCGCCGCCTCCGCTGGAGTACGCTCCTATTCCTTGCGCCTGAACATATGGCCGGAAGCCGCGGCCGGAAGTCGTCATCTTACTGTCCGGCAGCGGCTTCCGGTGCACATGAAAATAGTGCCGGAATTCGCTCTGCGAACGAGCTTCGTTTTGGTCTGTGTGCATGCACCGTTCCCACACAGACGGTGTACGCTTCTGAGAATGGAACGGCTCCCGCTCGCATTCTCTATGGGGTTGTATGTGCCGAATTCCATCTCTGTGTGTCGTTAATCGACACACACAGAGATTTAAAATAAAATGGCAGCCCCCATAGAGAAGTAAAAGTTTAAACACAGTAAAAATTAGAACGTGACAACACTAATAAATACAATTCTTGTTTATATTTTATTAAAAGCAATATAATAAAAAAAAAAATCATGACTCCTTCCCTTTACATGAGGATCCTTTATTGCATACTATTGGGCATAAAAGGTGACCCCCAGTGGTATAACCCTACTTCATGAATCGTGTACAGGGGAGAATAAAGCAATTGTCACACGCCAGGAGTACATGTTTGGATGATTACGTTTAGTTCCATTGAGTTTTATGGTGTCTTTCAAAGTATCTCCTCTCTCCACAAAATAGGACAAATGGCACACAGCACATTATGCCATGGTGTCAGGGCCAGTGTACTAGCATCTTGATGGTTGGTGGGTGACCGAGAACAGTAACAGATCTTAGATAATAGAATAGAGAAATACATTTACATGGCCTTTGTTTATATCACACATTCTGAAATATAGTAGCCTTCAACAGTTTTTCCACAATTTGGCATTCATAATTCCATATTCCTCTTTTAGTCCCACAAACCTGTAGCCTTAGATCCAACCTTTATTGTAGAAGGACCCCAATGTTCACAAATAATGGAAGCAAATAAGATATATAAAAGGGCTTATGAAAGCCCACAAGGCCATATCAAGACCTTGTAGTCATCCACTCAAAACTGGTGAATGTCCCCATGCTTGACAGTGTCAGATAGTGAGAAGTTTTTTTATTTGTTTCCAGCCAAGTTTTTTTTTATCATGTCAACTTGTCCCAGAGCTTCGAGATTGAAATCAGACTTGATTTAAATGTGGAAATATAACATATTATATAGATTTTTTTTTTCTTCTATCTCCACATGATGTGGAACCATTCCATATTCTACCAATTTTTTTCTGTCTCCACATGATGTGGAGACATTCCATATTCTAGCGATTTTTTTTCTATCTCTACATTATGTGGAGATATTCCATATTCGAGCGATTTTTCTAACTCCACATGTGCTCTGTAAAGTTCTTAAAGAAGTACGACTTTTGTTGAGGATTGTTATGATATAGGAGGCAGGCCTCGACGATGAGGTGCAACCCAGGAAATGTTACTGTGGTAATACTTATTTTGCATTGACCCTTCTGTTCTAATTAGATCTGAAAATGCCATTTCTCTAACAGACACAGACCTTGCTACAGCGGTGGCTTGATGCAGATGTCCTTCATGCACTCCCCTTCAAGTCATATACAAATGCATAATGTTAGGAGATAAATAATTCATACATGATGTCACCTTGAAAAGGGAATTCCCACAATCATTTCTCATCGAGTGTCAATGTTTAGTGTCTCAGTCTATCCTTGTCTAATCAACAGTTAGAAACATTGGTTTACCAGCAGCTGTATGACCATTTTACCCAGAAAAGTTAAGATGTTGCTTGACAGTTTTTATTGACTATATTATTGAGCATCAAGCCAACTGTGAACAATGGTGCAAATTCTGTAATGTTTTAGGTATCCAGTCTTTCTGGACTCTTCCAAGAACTCCATCCTGTAGCAATCTAGAAACAAAACAATGCACGGCGCCACATGTTGCAGATAAACCAAGTAGGAATGTTCATATAGGTTGAGACAGAATTGTGCTCCCCTAAAGTGGTTGTGTAGATTCAGACACAACTCTGATGGTACAATTTGTAAGACAAGGAATCCTAGGAGTATGCTGCTGCCAAGTCCTGGAGCCGGTATACAAGAAATGTTACTGCATTAATAGTGCAA
This sequence comes from Rhinoderma darwinii, assembly GCF_050947455.1. NCBI lineage: Eukaryota > Metazoa > Chordata > Amphibia > Anura > Rhinodermatidae > Rhinoderma > Rhinoderma darwinii. The sequence goes on from NC_134688.1 coordinate 370,855,925, forward strand.
AATTAAAAAGAGAAAAATATACAGGGTCCATTGGAGGCACTGCTACACATGAGAGACAAGTAAAGTGTAGATAAAGGTAATTTAATGAAACTTCAATAAGTTACCTTTATCTACACTTTTTACTTGTCTCTCATGTGTAGCAGTGCCTCTAATAGTCCCTTTATATTTTTCTCTTTTTAATTTTGCATCCTGTAGCAAATAATGCTCCTACAAGTCAGCAGTGGTGCAGCAGGAAGACCACTAGATCGTAGCTGCTCTGCTTCTCTAAGTAACTGTCGGGCTGGGCTAATGGGCATTGCGGCTGGCATGGGGGCATTGCGGCTGGCATGGGGCAATGTGGCTATTATAGCAGCTATGTGGAAGTAATGGGTGGCTTTGTGGCTGGCATGGAGTCATTGTTGCTGGTATTGGGAGCCTTGTGACTGTCATGGGTCTGCCAGAAGAAACATGGAAGGCGATCTGTGGCTGACATGTGGGGGGTATATGATGTAAAAGCAAGAAGGCAAAAATGGCAAATTCTGCGGAGGAGGATCAAAGCAGGAAAAAGCCTTCATGCTGATTTGGGCTAGTGGATAAAATCAAGAAGGCCAATGACTATAAGAATATGTTCACATGGGCTATTTTCAGCTGTTTTTCGGGCCATAAATGTCCCAAAAAATGGCTGAAAAATCAGAAGCAGAACGCCTATAAACATCTGCCCATTGATTTCAATGGGAAATACGGCATTTCGACTATTTATTTACGCCTCCTTTTCGAAAAACGGCGAGTAATAAGACGCCCCGTAAAAACAAGTACATGTCACTTCTTAAGCCGTTTTTGGAGCCGTTTTTCATTGACTCAATAGAAAAACAGCTCCAAAAACGGCCGTAAAAAACGCTAATTTGATTAAAAAACGGCTGAAAATCATGGGCTGTTTTCCTTGGAACACAGCTCCGTCTTTTCGGCCGTTTTTTGTTTGCCATGTGAACATAGCCTTATCAGAGAATGCCTCAACTGTGAGTCATTGGCAAAGGCGTCATTGCATCCAATTGTTGTTTATTTTCCCTGCGACTGTGCCTGATGATTACTTTCTATACTTCTCTGATGTACAGTATGGTAATTATATTTGATCATGTTACAGCACTATTATTTATATTTAAGTATGCATTTTGCTATACATATTTATGATGGGGCAAATCCTTTTAAAGTAAGGGTATGTTCACACAGTCTATTTTCGTCCGTTTTCCGGGCAGTAAACAGCTGAAAAATCAGAAGCAGAATGCCTCCAAACATCTGCCCATTGATTTCAATTGGAAAAAACATTGTTCTGTTCCGGGCGATTTTTACACGGCCCAGAGCCGGAGCTTATACTAGCGTTCTGCCTGGGACTCCAGCTCTGCTCCTGACATCACTGTCCATATATGGACAGTGATGTCAGGAGCTTCCTCACAGCAGGAGTCCCGGAGCAGAGCGCTAGTATAAGCTCCACTCTGGGACTCCGGCTCTGGGGAAGCCCCTGACATCACTGTCCATATATGGATAATGACGTCAGGGGCTTCGTCGTTCGCCGGCGCACTCCTCCTTCGACCGGCTTCATCCTCTCCTGAGGGAACTGCGGTGCTGCGGTGCCCCGCGGGCTGCAGTTGGCATCCTCTTCGGCCACATGTTTAGTTTTGATTTTAAAATGACGTTCTAAAAAAAGACCCTTATAATATACAGTATGCTCTGAACACAAGTTACAAGGAAAATAAGTAAAGTATAGGATTTATCTGTTTGGGCTTGAGGCACTTTTCATTAAATACTCTTATCTCTAGTATGTCACTGCTGGGCTTTGTGCATATCCTTTGTAATATAGAACATATAATTTAAAGGTCTGAACTGCTGATTTATTGGATTGTAAATGCTTTCCTGTCAATTTACTAATTGCATTTTTTTGTAATTATGATTTAATTTCGTTAGTAGCCTCCATTGCAGATTTATTAGCACTTCACAGACAAAATTGCACAACATGCTGCACTATTTTGTCCAGTAAACGACGGGCACGTGACGGAAACATGATAGAACCCATTAAAGTCATTTGTTTCTGTTGGGCTTGGATAGTCTCCGTCATGCGATGGATCAAGCTGCTCCGTATTTTTGCTGTTCTGCTCCTATGACTTCTTCAAGAGATGTCAAAGGTAGGACATGATTAACTTGTATAAGTATATAAATGGCCCATACAAGCAATATGGTGAAAACCTGTTTGATGTAAAATCCCCTCAAAACACTACCTCCGTCTGGAGAAAAAATTGTTGAATCTCCAGAGGTGACAAGCCTTCTTTACCATAAGAACTGTGAATCTGAGGAATAGCCGATCGCAGGAGCTGGTCAAAGCAGGAACAATAAATGGCTTTAAAAAAGGCAAAGATAATGACTTAAAACAAAAAAAATTATGTTTTGTTTTTTTTACCTTCCGCTGAACTAAAGGGAAAAAACAAAAAAATATAGATTATGGATTACCCATATCCCTGCCCTTTCTCACATCCCTTGCTTTAATATAATGGACATATGCAGGGGCGTAACTAGGAAGGTCTGGGCCCCATAGCAAACTTATTATTGGGCCCCCCTAGGTGCCAAACACAGCCCTCCTAATAGAGAGTGCCCCTTTTAGATACTGTCTCCCTGTAGATTGTGCTATACAGCCCCCCTGTAGACAGTGTCACACCCCACTTATACATAGCGCCCCCACCTCCCCCTGCCATACAGCCCCATGTAGATATCGCCATAAAGACCCCCTGTAGATAGCGCCATACTGCTCCTCTTGTATATAGTTGTCACGTAGGTTTCGTGGACCCACTGGGCCGTACCACCTTGGCGGTATGGCAGCTGGCCAACAGAGCGCAGGTCAGAGTCTATAGTTTATATAGGGTACCTGTGGCAGCTCGGACAGTAGCAAGGCAGGCTTGGCAGGAACTAGGCAACAGGTAGACGTCAGTCGTGGAGAAGCAGGACAGGCTTGATATACAGCACAGCACGGTTACAGCTAAGCACGGCACTAGATCAGGATACAGGAACAGGAACCACTGGGAGCAGGAAACACTAGGGGACCATTTGCAAGACAGACTAGGAATACAACAACAAAGCTCAGGCGTGGGAGGATGGGGCTGGGACCTTCTTATAGCCCAGGGTACTCTGGACCAATTAGCTCAATCACAAACATGCTTGCACTCTGGCTTCTCAAGTCTGCACTGAGCTCGTGAGTTCACCCTGGTGGTCACTGTGCAGCAGGACGGCCGTATGTGCAAACATCTCTTGAGAGAAGGGCGTCGACCGGATGGAAGGAGTTTTTGGTCTGCGACCATGGACGCTACAATAGTGCCACACAGCCCCCTCCCTTGTATAAAGTGCCACACAGCCCCCTCCCTTGTATATAGTGCCACACAGTCCCCCCCTTAGTAGATAGTGCCACCCTTAGTTGATAGCGCCACACACAGACCCCTATAGATTGCGCCACACACAGACCCCTGTAGATAGAGCTCCCCACTTGTAAATAGTGCCATACAGTTCCACCTTGTGTATAGTGCCACATAGCTCTCCCTTGTGTTTAGCACCACACAGCTTCACCCTTGTGTATAGTGGCACACAGCTCCCCCCTTGTGTATAGTGCTACACAGCCCCCCTTATGTATAGTGCCACCCTGCTACCCCATTGTATATATGGCCACCCTGCTGCCCCCTTGTATATAGTGCCATCCTGCTCCGCCCTTGTATATAATGCCAGCCTGCTCCCCTATATATATATATATATATATATATATAGTACCACCCTGCTCCCCCTTGTATATAGTGCCATCCTGCTCCCCCCTTGTATATAGTGCCACCCTGCTCCCCCCTTGTATATAATGCCACCCTGCTCTCCCCTGTATATTGCCACACAGCCCCCCCCCAAATATATATTTGTCACGACCAAATACACAGTAAACAGTGAGGTCCCTGTTCTTCCCAAACCTCTGTCCCTACCTACTTGTACGACCCGACCTAAACGACGGCGCACAACTGGGCGGCATTCCCTTTACTATTACCAGTGAAACTGACAAACGGATAAGACAGAGACAGTACGAAATAACAAAGGGTCACCTGGGAAGTACACGGAGGGAGAGGCAGGGCAATTGCGCCACGGACAAGTCCGGGCGCAAAAGGCAGAGTCAGGCAGGCAGGGTCAAACCGGGAGAGTGCGGAAAAAACAAAAGTCAGAAGGCAAAGAAAAGTCAGGAGTCCAGCCGGGGTCAGGTCACAAAGGAGTCAAAATGCAAGTCGCTCAGGGGAGTCTGAAACAAGGGAAAGCACCAGGCTAGGTAACTCTAATTTCAGGCAAGGGCCTACTACCCCAGGCTGAATTAAATAAGGAGAATGCGGGAGCTCAGGAACATCAGCCAGGCTTTGATTGGCCTGACGCTCCTGAGCTCCTATTGCTATAGACTGCCTTAGTCTGCCAGGCCGGGCGACGCCCGAGCGAGTAACTCTCGATGTCATGGAGACCGAGGGAGCACCAGGAAGGGAGTACTTGACAATATTATACTTACCTTGCCCTGTTCCCGCGACGGACGAAGCACTGCACAGGCTCTGGTTGGGACGTATGCGCAGAGTCTTCCCAGTGCCTTATAGGCGGCAGGCCTAATGTGGTCTGCAGCCTATAGTATTAATTTGTATCTGCGTCCTGAGGACGCAAATACAGGTGAATCTGACTGTCGCTAACACCAGGGCCTCCTCCAGTGCTTGCGATGCCACCGGACATGATGGGGCCCGTGCCGCCCGGACCCTAAATGTTAGGGGCCGGGCAGTGCGGGCCCCGTAATGGCATCGTTAACGCGGGCACGGACCCCCTCATGCCGCAGGCCCCGTAGCAGCCGCTACAGCTGCTACAGTGGTAGTTACGCCACTGGACATATGGCTCTTTTTAACTGTACTAACTGTAATTCTGCAACCCTATGTAAGTAGGCAATGAATGGCTTACTGATAACATCTCTGGTCTAGAGTTGTGAAGGGGTTCATTTTAAACATCGATGGTAATCTAGGGCAGTGAAAGAGTTAATGCTGGTCTACGGTTGGGAAGTGGCTGAAGGTAAACATTCCTGGTGGTCTAGGTCAGTAAAAGGGGTTGATGCTAATATCCTTGGTGGTTTAGGGTTACGAAGGGATTAATAATAACATCCCCGATATCTAGGGCAATGAAGGGGTTAATGCTCTATTAATGGTAGCCGCGTCGCCAGGAGCATCTCCTCTGGTATGGTGGCGGCAGCAGCACTATAGTTATGACTCTGGGTTCTGATGGGTAGTGTATCTGGGGTCTTAGGGATCTGAATCTGGGGTCAAGGGGGGGGGGGGGTCCGAAACTGCATCTAGGTATCTGAAGGGCATGTATCTGGGGTCTGAGGGGGTATACATTCACCAGATAAAGGGGAAAACATGGTCTGGGAAGGAAATAGAAATACCTAGAATAGCATAAAGCCCCACTAGTAGCCCAGTATATTATGTGTATTACTAATCATTTAATCATACACTGAATGGCCACTTTATTAGAGACATCTGGGGTGTGTTATGATTCGAGAATCTTGGAGTGAGGAGAGGCCTTATAAATGGGCATGGCTTATAAAAAGGGTCAGTGTTTAATCCCCTGAAGAGCAGTTGCAAAATTTGGCAAGTATGATCACTGGTGGTCTAGGGTAGTGGAAGAGTTATCTCCCAGAAACACCTGTATTAAAGGATGCAGGACTCTACATCTTTTATCTTCTTCCTGTTCCTCCTTCCCAGGATGTGTCTGCAGACTGCACTAGCAAACAAAAATAGCTCATAAATCATAAGCTATCAGCCAATCACAGAGCATCTCAGCTAATCACAGAGGCTCTGTAATTGGCTGATGGGGATAATACAGTGCCTGTGTAATCTGTGACAGACCCAAGGAGAGCATAAATTGGAGTAAAGACCCTTTTGCAATGGCCAATTATCAGGCAAATGAGCGCTCACAGAACGCAGTACACAGGGTAACGATCATCCGATGAACAAGCAAACGCTCGTTCATCGGCTGATTGCATAGTTTTAAATGCCGAAACTATTGTAGTTGTCGGCAGCACATGTTCCTGTGTAAACAGGGAGACATGCTGCCGACGTGATAAAAATATATGGGGACGAGCAATCGGAGTAACGAGCGCTCGCCCCCATACTAGCTCCTTGTGAAAGGAGCAAGTGAGCGCTGTTCAACAAGCTGTCTCGTTGATTGGCGATCGTTTACAAGGCCTACGTATGGCCGGGTAATTTCACCTTAAGTGGTGGGGGAAGAAGGATATTAAATGTCCCAGTGGCCAGAGTGTGCCTGCTCCCCCATTAAGGGCCCCATGCTTGACAAATTAATCAGGTGCACAACAATGATCTCACCAATCTTATGTTTGTGGGTATAGAGATTATACGTCCTACCCTACGGGGAGGGGACTGGGACAGGTGTATTTTACGGGCTGAGACATAGTGGTGTTTCAGGTTAAAATCCCCTGCCCATCAGGCCTTAAAGGGTTATTCTCATCATAGTAATTTATGGCATATCTTGGGGATATGCGATAAATGTCTGATACAGTAGGTGTGGATCAAACCTTTACGAAACGCACCTATCCCCAGAACGGATGGATATGGCATTAATGTCGATGATGCCAATACTCCTTTAATAAGAGCCTTACATTTTGCTGTTTTGTCTAGTAGTCCTCTAGCATCGAACATGGCACCTTTATTCACAATGATGTTTTGGGTCCTGTTATGGGCTATTTTCTCCCTTGTTCATATCCTTCTTTTATATTTAAGTGTTTAGCTCCTTCCGTCTGAGTACCGGCTGTTCCTTTTTCGTCAGTTTTTTTTTCTATTGTGTACTATGAGACTATCTCTGCATTCAATTTGTGGGCTGCCATATAAACCCTATTGCTAATAGCACACGTCTTTCATTTGTCTGGGAACTCTGTTTCCCTCACAATGAGACGCGGTCCTACAACGACTGCCTGCCCATCCACCTCTCAGTGAAACATATTACGCACTTTGGGAAACACACACCAGGGAGTTCCCTGTTTTGCCGCGATACTACTATTATATCACTAGGGGAGGGTTCCCGAACTAGTAGTAGGTATAAAGCCCCAAGTGGGAGGTGGCATCTGGCTACCATACATGTACCTAATGCCACGATATTCTGCTTGTAATTAGTAAGTCGGAGACCTTCCAAGAAATGTCTGTTTGGTTACAGAAGGCGCCTGACATAGTAAACATCCATTCATGTGTGACAGGCACAATTCCCTCACCAGTGCAATAAAAATAAGTGTTCATGGAACCCCAGATAGAGAAGATAACATTGGTGGAGTCTGTAAGCTCGGACCATTACAGATTTGCAAACTTACATAGTGCTTAAATTTCCCTGAAAAATCTATTACACAACATTATACACAACAGTCCATTCATGAGAATGTTTTGTCAGAGATTGATATATTCTTTGGTGTATCTATGACATGTCAGGAGAAAAGGTTAAAGGGGATTTCTAGACAAAATGTATCTCTCATATTCCATTTTATGTCATTATCTAAGTGTTCCATAACTTAACATTCATGAAGGTTTATATTACCGTTACCCTTACGATGATTTAAATGGCCAGATTACTCATTTAATATCCAGTAACACTGATTAGCATTAAATGTACCACAGATTGATGAATAACATGAAAATGCATTGTTAACCTTTGCTTAACTTTAAACAAATTGTTCTTCACTTTAACTAATGAGTCAGGGGAATGAGGTCTATGGTGTTTTATTCTGCACCCCATAAATCCTTAGGTTTAGAAATGTATTGTCTTGTCCTTTAAGTGCTAAAAGATAATTAATATGTGTAACTGATCTTATAAAAATGTTGATTTGCTTCATCTCTTTTTGATGAAACCTGGTCACAAGATTGTACACAAGGATGCTATCCTCATGTGTCACAATATCACCTGTCGCTTTCCTGCAGCTACATCCTGATCACATTGAAATCTTGTTTACGATCTAGCTGTATTGTACAAAGAAATCCAATGTCTGAAGGGGGTAAACATTCATTATACACTATGGATCAGACATATTGAGGCATGTTTACTCATACAGATGTACCGCAGTAAGTCACTGGAATTCTAGTGTAGCATGCGCCATATTCATCACCACAGTGCAAAGTGTAATAATCTACTGACATTTAAAGGGAATGTGTCGCTAGAAATGTTTAATTTTTTTTTGTTAGTTAAACTGTTAGTATATAAGTGATTAAACATTGTTCTAATCTTTTTAATTTTTTCACGAGTCAGGAAATATTATAAATTAGATTCTAATTTATAACATTTCCCTGTGCTGGTCACTAGAGGGAGCAATTCCCAAAATTGCAGCATTGGCATGTGGTAAAGCAACCACATTGCTTTATGCTGCAAAATTTGAGAAGACACACTCGCTCTAGCATCCTCAAACAATCCCCCCTCCTTTATCCTGGCTAGTGCCAGGAGAAAGGAGGGGATTGAATGTACAAACCTCCTACACTGTGTGTCGCCATTTTTTGAGCGAATACACAGTGTAGTAGGCTTGCATACAGACATAACTTAACTGCTACTGCCGCTGCTGCTCCCTCCGGTCCGTCCGCTCCGTCTGCTCCTTCCGCTCCTAGTGCTTGCTTCAGAACACATGTCCGGAAGCAGCGACCGGAAGTAGTAATCTTACTGTCCGGCCGCGGCTTCCGGTCCACAAGAAAATGGCGCCGGATGTCGCTCGGCCGAAGACCTTCCATTTGCACACAGACGGCGTATGCTATAGTGAATGGAACGGCTCCCGTTCGCATTCTCTATGGGGATGTGTGTGCCGTATTCCATCTTTGTATGTGTCGTTAATCGACACATACAGAAATGAAAAAAAAAATGGCAGCCCCCATAGAGAAGAAAAAGTTAGAAAATAAAAAAAAGTAAAACACAAACACACATATACATATACAGTGAAGGAAATAAGTATTTGATCCCTTGCTGAGTTTGTAAGTTTGCCCACTGTCAAAGACATGAACAGTCTAGCATTTTTAGGCTAGGTTAATTTTACAAGTGAGAGATAGATTATATATATATATAAAAAAAAAAAGAAAATCACATTGTCAAAATTATATGTATTTATTTGCATTGTGCACAGAGAAATAAGTATTTGATCCCTTTGGCAAACAAGACTAAATACTTGGTGGCAAAACCCTTGTTGGCAAGCACAGCAGTCAGACGTTTTTTGTAGTTGATGATGAGGTTTGCACACATATTAGATGGAATTTTGGCCCACTCCTCTTTGCAGATCATCTGTAAATCATTAAGATTTCGAGGCTGTCGCTTGGCAACTCGGATCTTCAGCTCCCTCCATAAGTTTTCGATGGGATTAAGGTCTGGAGACTGGCTAGGCCACTCCATGACCTTAATGTGCTTCTTTTTGAGCCACTCCTTTGTTGCCTTGGCTGTATGTTTCGGGTCATTGTCGTGCTGGAAGACCCAGCCACGAGCCATTTTTAATGTTCTGGTGGAGGGAAGGAGGTTGTCACTCAGGATTTGATGATACATGGCTCCATCCATTCTCCCATTGATGCAGTGAAGTAGTTCTGTGCTCTTAGCAGAGAAACACCCCCAAAACATAATGTTTCCACCTCCATGCTTGACAGTGGGGACGGTGTTCTTTGGGTCATAGGCAGCATTTCTCTTCCTCCAAACACGGCGAGTAGAGTTAATGCCAAAGAGCTCAATTTTAGTCTCATCTGACCACAGCACCTTCTACCAATCACTCTCAGAATCATCCAGATGTTCATTTGCAAACTTCAGACGGGCCTGTACATGTGCCTTCTTCAGCAGGGGAACCTTGCGGGCACTGCAGGATTTAAATCCATTATGGCGTAATGTGTTACCAATGGTTTTCTTGGTGACTGTGGTCCCAGCTGCCTTGAGATCATTAACAAGTTCCCCCCGTGTAGTTTTCGGCTGAGCTCTCACCTTCCTCAGGATCAAGGATACCCCACGAGGTGAGATTTAGCATGGAGCCCCAGATCGATGTCGATTGACAGTCATTTTGTATGTCTTCCATTTTCTTACTATTGCACCAACAGTTGTCTCCTTCTCACCCAGCGTCTTACTTATGGTTTTGTAGCCCATTCCAGCCTTGTGCAGGTCTATGATCTTGTCCCTGACATCCTTAGAAAGCTCTTTGGTCTTGCCCATGTTGTAGAGGTTAGAGTCAGACTGATTAATTGAGTCTGTGGACAGGAGTCTTTTATACAAGTGACCATGTAAGACAGCTGTCTTTAATGCAGGCACCAAGTTGATTTGGAGCGTGTAACTGGTCTGGAGGAGGCTGAACTCTTAATGGTTGGTAGGGGATCAAATACTTATTTCTCTGTGCACAATGCAAATAAATATATATAATTTTGAGAATGTGATTTTCTTTTCTTTTTTTTTATATAATCTATCGCTCACTGGTAAAATTAACCTAGCCTAAAAATTCTAGACTGTTCATGTCTTTGACAGTGGGCAAACTTACAAAATCAGCAAGGGATCAAATACTTATTTCCTTCACTGTAAATATTTTTTTTTTAAATAAAACAGCAAATTGATCTAAAAAATTTTTTTTTCGCGACACCCATCCTTTTCTGTGAGATTCCAGCAACGGAAACGAAATCTCGCGAGATTATGGAGCTAAACGAGATTTAGTTTTCCGTGCTGGAAATCTCAAAAAAAAAAAGAGTCAGAAGTGTCAGGATTCTGAGTACACATGACGTCCAGGCTGGATGGTCATGTGTATTCATTATCAGGACACTATAGTAATGTTAGGGTTTGTGTATGAGGCTGCACATAGTGATATAACTATATCGCTAGTGCAGTGTAAATGAATGGAGAGGAGTGCATGATGCCGATTGGTCAGCGTCATACACTCCTCTGTACAACGCCCACTTGGTCGAAAGTAAAAATACGCCCACTTGGGCATTAAGAAAGCTCATTAGCATAAACCAAAATCGCTCCTAACGTTGTGAAAATAGATCGTTTTTTTAAATAAAAAGAATTACTGTCACCTACATTACAGCGCCCATCTCCTTATATAGGAGATAGGGCACTTATAATGTGGTGACAGAGCCTCTTTAAGTATTCATCAAAATCCACTGTAATAATAAGTAAACTGTCATCCTATATACCTATAGATAGATATTTATGAAGTATGATTCCACATATGAACACTACAACATTTGTGTTGAATGTACATTTCGTAAATCTAAATCAGAATTGCTCATTTTCAGTGATTAAGCCTTTTAGCGCGTCGAAGTTATATGTTCAAAGATTGTCACATCGCAACATCTTTTTTGTAAAGTTGACAATTCTTTATCAATGTTCCCTCTAAGCCTTTGTAGCTAGTGAGTATTGCAGTTAGGGACCTGGGCACTGTTCTCCCTAAGCCAGGGGATCCAAACAGCACCAAATAAATATTGCTGTATAGTACCCAAATAAATAGCCATACTGCCTCCTGGTACACAGTCCTGCATAGCATCCAGGTAAACTGCTAATCTGACATCAACTTCATAACCTTCTATGAGCCATTTTAGTATAGCAGGTGGATACACTGGAACTTTCACAATAAGTAGTCTTGTGTAATGGAAACTTTTCACAAAGCCTCTGCTCTCATCCCTGTAATCCGTGTGAGCTGTTCTTGCAAAGAGCAGCATATTAAAGTCAATAATAAATCATGGCGCCCTCACAATCAATATAGAATGTAAAGGGCAGAACCTAAAAAATTAAAGCATCTGTCATATCATCTAAAAATTAACACATGGTAGGGCTTGTGTAGTGTAATGTGATAATATACTTTATAAGGAGATCATCTTTCCTTTTACAGATTATCGCTGCACCGGCCTCCTGTTATCCATGCTGCATATAGTTCATAATATGCAGCTGGAGGTGGAAACAGAGCGAATACCTTGTATCCTGGGCGACTGTATTCAGTAAGGCTGTCTTGCTGTGTGCCGTTACAATGATAAGGAGGATTACAATGGAGGCTCCAGTACTGTATATAAAAGCTTAGGGTGCAGAATGGGACTCCAATATTGCATTTCATAAAAAATGTGCAGCACCTATTACAGAAACACTTTGCTGCCAAGGAAAGATAATGTGCATATAAAATATGCAATTAAACTAGTACTCTAGGTTAGTCTAGCCTAAAAAGTCGAAGTTCAGTGACAAGACAACATGTGACTTATGTAAGAGATACAACATGCCATGTAACATGATTGCAGTCATTTTCCTCTGTGTTCCCCACTTCTGCTCCTCCTGATGTTCTCCTGTCTGCATCTGTCAGCATGGGCCTAACTAGAAAGTGCTGGGCCCCATACCAAGCATATGACTGGGCTTTCCTTCCTGCCAGTATTTACCAGGTCCATGTGAAAGTTAGGGTGAGGCACACTTGGTGACGAAGTCACACTTAAAAAACCCCAAAAACTTTTGTGAAAAGATTGGTAAAAAATAATGGTATTTACTTACTTCTCCTTGCTCCCGGCTTCTCTTATCTTCAGGGCCCGCCCCACAGCTACTGTCGCCATCTATTGAAAAAACATTGTATGCTCCACCGGAAGCAACGTTCTAATGTTGACCAGCATCTTGTGTGCCGAGTCCTGAAGGCCATGATGTGGCAGGGGGGCCTGGACTGGCCTTGACTAAGTGGAATGGTTGCAATTGCAACTGCTATGACCCCTATAGTTACGCCACTGTCTGTCAGTCAAATTATATCACTTCCTGTCTCATTGACTATGGAATTTAGTCTCCTAACTGTTGTGGTCACATATAATAATCCATATGAGAGCCTGGGAGTGAACAGGTCAGGGAGGCTCCACCTATGAAGTATTACTAGAAGATAGCTCACATTCCTCGACTAAGTTGGGCGCAAATGTGCTTGAACTAGGGGATGGAAAGCAAATATGGAAAAAAAGTGATAAAGTGCATAGAGATTTTCTTAGGCCTCTTATCAGTTTTACCAACACTATGCTAATAATACAAGGAGCACATTTTCTCTTCACCTCTTACTCACTAGAGGGACTGCAAGCAGGAGAGGGTAAAGGACCTGCTGAGATGCCACCTAGAGGGTAGGAGATTAGCACTATACTGCAAAAGACCCCAGGGCCATGCTGGACATAAGTGATTAAGGGAAACTTTAAAGGGAACCTGTCAGCATTTCACCTGTTGAAGTCTACTCACCTCTCGCTTGCCGCTGCTATCAAAAGTTCATTGCCGTTATCCCCTCTCCTAAACTCCTCCTCCGACCATAAATAACGGTCTGCAAACATTTTGCGCCTTTTATGGTAATAATCCGCCAGTCTCGTTCATTCCTCTTCTTATGCCTCCCCACCGCCGAAAACTGGACTTCCGGGAAAGCCGAAATCTTGTCTAAGATAAGCACATGTGCCTGTCATCTATGGTCCGACACCCTTCCCTGCTTCGTCCAGGCCACAAATCTAGTTGCTGTGTATGCGCCGCTATGGTGTCCCATTGTGCGCACGCCCCAGAACAGGGCATCGATGCGCAACAGGACGTCGTGTGTGCTGGGGGGGGGGGGGGGGAGGCGAGGAGCTGTCAATCAAAAGTAAGGAGGTGGGGTTAACTCGGAAAGTCTTGAGTAATGAAGATATCGACATATTACTGATCAGATCACTGCTTTGGTTTTCAAACCTGCGCTGGAAAGCTGGAGACTAAATGGTTGATATGGGCAATACCAATTGTTACAATAGTTTTTATTTTAAGCAGAGCAAGCACAGATCTTTAGCTGCATTACACCACTCGCAAATACTCGTAATTACTTTCTGCATACAGTCCAAGCAAAGATCCAAAACGTGCCACACAGAAAATGTGAAAGCTACAACACTTGTCAGAGGTTGTTGTCTTTTCTTTAAACCATCTCTTCCTTTTAAATTAACTTCTGTCTTTGGCTAAAAAAAACGAAGCCAAAAATTGTACCAAAAACTGCATCAAAACAGTGTGTGTGATCCTGGTTTAACAGACTCTTCAAAGATTTGTCAATGTGCACATTATGTGAGCACTAGTCAGTTTTATTGATTTTTCAGTTCATTATTTTGCAGCTAATTTTTATTTATTTTCAAAAACCCTGGATTAACTATTTTGAGAAAATTGTGTTTGTGTTGAGATCTTTTAGGAACACTAAGGCTATGTTCACACGGAGTATTTTGGGGGAGGAATATCTGCCTCAAAATTCCGTTTGGAACTTTGAGGCAGATATTCCTCTCCCTGCACGCTGATTTTCGCGGCAATTATCGCGCTGTTTTTCGCCCGCGGCCATTGAGCGCCTCGGGCATAAAACAGCGAGATATACGCTTGCTCCTGCCTCCCATTGAAGTCAATGGGAGGTCGGAGGCGGAAGCGCCCGAAGATAGGGCATGTCGCTTCTTTTTTACTTCTTTTTACTGCTCGCGGGAAAAAGACGCCGACGCCTCCCATTGAAATCAATGGGAGGCGTTCTCGGGCCGTTTCTGCCGAGTTTTGCGACGCGGTTTCCGCGTCAAAAAACTCGGCAAAATACCCCGTGTGAACATAGCCTAAATGTAGAATATACACAAAAAAAAATAATTCAAGAAAACAAAACTAATTAGTAATTCCTCTTAAAATTTCCTCCTGTCCTTTGATCCTATCCTTTCTCATATTGCAATCAAAATTCTGAAAAATATATAAAAATTCTTCTATGTGTCCCAGGAGATCAGTCATTTACCACTCTCCTTCTCACAAATCTCAGATCACACCTGTCTCTCGCTGTAAGAGTATGTACACACTACCTATTTTCAGACGTAATTCAGGAGTTTTACATCTCGAATTACGCCTGAAAAGACGGCTCCATTACGTCTGCAAACATCTGCCCATTGCTTGCAATGGGTTTTACGATGTTCTGTTCAGACGAGGTGTAATTTTACACGTCGCTGTCAAAAGATGGCGCGTAAATATACGCCCGCGTCACAGAAGTGCAGAACACTTCTTGGGACGTTTTTGGAGCCGTTTTTCATTGACTTCATTGAAAAACAGCTCCAATTACGTCCGTAATGGATGGCGCAAAAAACGTGAGTACTTGCAAAAACGTCTGAAATTCAGGAGCTGTTTTCGCCTGAAAACAGCTCTGTAATTTCAGACGTAATTTGTTAAGAAGTGTGAACATACCCTAAAACAACTAGCTACAGCAGGAGCTCACTTTCATGGCTCTGTGAACAAAAAGAGACCAGCAAAGAAATCCCTGCACCATTGGTAAAACTGCACCCCTTCAGCCGTCAAGCGGCAAAAAGGGTTCATGGGGAGATTAACATCTGCATTCTATGCTCACTTCAGGAGCATGCAGAAACTCCTGCAGTCTTTCTTCTTCATTTCATCATTACTTTCTATCTTTACTGTTCCTTTAAATTTAGTGATACACATTTGTTAAAACGTCTGAACTGTGGAAAGATATTAGTATGGTTGAAAGACTAAGGGTATGTGCACACACACTAATTACGTCCGTAATTGACGGACGTATTTCAGCCGGAAGACCCGGACCGAACACACTGCAGGGGGCCGGGCTCCTAGCATCATAGTTATGTACGATGCTAGGAGTCCCTGCCTCTCTGCAGGACGACTGTCCCGTACTGAAAACATGATTACAGTACGGGACAGTTGTCCTGCAGCGAGGCAGGGACTCCTAGCATCGTACATAAGTATGATGCTAGGAGCCCGGCTCCCTGCACTGAGTTCGGTCCGGTACTTGCGGCCGAAATACGTCCGTCAATTACGGACGTAATTAGTGTGTGTGCACATACCCTAACAGAGTGGAAATTAGAGATACAATTGTGTTCAGAGCCAATAGCTATATGACAAGGTTCATAATTTATAATTCGATTAAAGATTAGTGGCGGTATTGTTAGGGTTTTCCCAGGTGTTACTTTACTGACAAACTTAAAGGGGTTTTCCGAGTTAAAACGTGTATGTGTTAATGCTTTTAACTTATGAATGTAAATACATTTGTAATGTACTTACAGTTTGCCCATTTCCAGATGCTGCAGTGGGACACATAACTGGTGACGTCACTCTCTGTCTGCTGTGTTTATCATACATTTTCTTCTGGGTATACGACTCGTCACTAGTGACGTGCCGTGTATGGGCTGTTCTGTTATACAGCCAGTAACGCGCATGCACGGTCCCTGCTGTTCTCTTGAGAACAGCAGGGACCGCACATGCGTGTTATACAGCCAGTAAGGGTAGAAGCAAAGAGGAGCGGTGAGGGGAGTATATTCTTTATTTTATGTCTGATGGGAGAGACAATTGTGGCGCACAGCCAGCGGAAAGATGTGACAACTTTATTAAGAGCCGTGCACTCCTTAATAATCTGTAACATGTTACCCTAGCGGAGCCGAAAGCTAAGTGTAGCACCCATGGCCGCGGGCCGTCGGGTTCACTCACCTCCCGACGCCCGCAGCCATGGATCTGTGAGCGCTGGCCTCCGTCTCCCTCCTAGGAGATGCCAGCGCTCACTTCCGCTCCGTCCGGCCGGGTCCCGTAGGGTGCGCGCGCACGCTCGCGGCCGCTCTTAAAGGGCCAGCGCGCGCACATGAAAACAATGTTCATTAACGCACATGATTTCCTGCCCTATAAGAATGCCCCAGCCCTTCTGATCCTTGCCTGAGCGTTGTTAGTCTTTCCCTGTCTGTCTCGCAAATGGTCCCTTAGTGTCTCCCGTTCCAGCTGTTACCCGTGCCCTGTTACCGTTCCTGTATTCCGCATTGTTCCTGTGCCTACCCGTGTTCAAGTGCCATCTGCCACGTCAAGTGTCATCTGCCACGTCAAGTGCCCTCTGCCACGTCAAGTGCCCTCTGCCACGTCAAGTGCCATCTGCCACGTCAAGTGTAATCTGCCACGTCAAGTGCCATCTGCCACGTCAAGTGTCATCTGTCACGTCAAGTGCCATCTGCCACGTCAAGTGCCATATGCCACGTCAAGTGTCATCGGCCACGTCAAGTGCCATCTGCTCATCGGATACTGCCTGCCACGTCTTGCGCCACTTTCCGCACCTGCCTCAATCCGTGCTGAAGCCACAGTCACCGTCTGGACTATTTCAGGTACCTAAGCATTACTGTCTGCTATCTTACTTTCACATAGACTGTGACCTGGTCAGCTGCCTCCCCGCTACGGCGGAGCGGCCTAGTGGGTCCACAAACCCAGTGTCCGTGACAGTACGCTCAGGCCCTGGAACCCGCTGGCCAGCCCAAGACCCCAGTACAGAAGATTCAGACAGAGATGCATGACCTACGCACTCGTCAGGATCAACTCCTTGAGGCGGTGAATTCTATTCTGGTCCACCTGGATCTACTCGCTGTTCCACCCCCGGTTCTTCCTCCAGAAGCTGTTGCCGTGCCACTGCCTGTTGCTCCCCCTGTTTGTTCCGGATCCTCAGTTCCTCTGCCTCTTCCTCCTCGCTATGACGGTGACCCCAGAGCATGCAGAGGATTTCTCAATCAATGCACGGTGCATTTTAGGCTACGGCCTCATATCTTCCCCTCCGAGGAGGCTAAAGTAGCGTTGATTATCTCCCTCCTCGCTGGCAAGGCCCTCGCATGGGCAAACCCAATCTTGGAGCAACAAGGACCTGTATCCGCGGACCTAGCCTTGTTCCTGCAGTCCTTTCGTGCCGTGTTCGAGGAGCCGGGTCAAACATCCTCTGCCGCAGCCACTCTGTTGACCCTCAAGCAAGAAGGCTCCACACTAGGGGAGTATTCGATCTCCTTCCGTACCCTAGCAGCCGAGCTGGCATGGAACAATGAAGCACTGGTTGAGACCTTCTGGCAGGGACTGTCCTCTCACATCAAGGACGAACTGGCAGCCCGCGACCTTCCTTCTACCTTGGATGCCCTCATCCTGTTAGCCACCCGGGTTGATATGAGAATCCGGGAGCGCTCTCAAGAGGTTCGTCAGGAGAGCCGGGCCCACAGACCAGCACCCCCTGCCCAGAGACCACAATTGTCCACCCCTAGTGCGCTACCTGAGGAACCGATGCAGGTAGACAGAGTCCGGTTTTCTGAACAGGAGAAGCAGCGCAGACGCTCCTCTGGACTTTGCATGTACTGCGGCCTCAAGGGTCATTTTGTGCGTCAATGCCCACAGAAACCGGGAAACTCCAGTACCTAGGGTTGGTTGGAGAGGCAACTCTAGGTGGAACGTCTCCAAACGTTAAAACCTCTTCCAAATTATCGATACCTGTGGCCATCGTCACCGGACAGGCATCACATCCTTCCTCCGCCTATCTTGACTCTGGAGCGGCTGCTAATTTTATCCACCAAGATCTAGTGGATCGGTTTCAACTACCCACAGTCAGTCTGGAGAAACCCCTGGCTGTTGCCTCTGTGAATGGTCTACCGCTGCCTGATCCAATCATGCTCATCACTGAGCCGGTGACATTACGGGTCGGAGCTCTTCACTCAGAACGGATCTCCTTCCTGGTACTACCCAAGGCTATCAATCCTATCCTGCTGGGTCTGCCAGGGCTCCGTCTACACGCCCTGACACTCGACTGGAGTTCTGGAGAAGTTCTTCAATGGGGTTCCAGATGCCATAGCAATTGCCTGTCACAAGTCCGTCCTGTTGTGCCCCCTCTGCCGCAGTCGCTCTCCAATCTACCTTCTCAGTATGCCAGTTTTGCGGATGTCTTCTGCAAATGAGAGGCTGAGACTTTGCCTCCACATCGGAATTATGACTGTCCCATTGAACTGGTTCCCAATGCTTCTCTTCCCCGTGGACGAGTATATCCTCTCTCCTTGCCAGAGACTTTATCGATGTCAGCCTATATCAAGGAGAACTTGGAGAGGGGTTTTATTCGAAAATCTTCCTCCCCGGCCGGGGCAGGATTCTTCTTCGTTAAAAAGAAAGATGGATCTCTCCGACCCTGCATTGATTACCGTGGTCTCAATCAGATCACGGTCAAGAACAAGTACCCGTTGCCACTCATTTCCGAGCTGTTTGATCGCATACGAGGAGCCAAAATTTTTTCCAAGCTAGATCTGTGAGGGGCCTATAATCTAATCCGGATTCGCCGGGGTGACGAATGGAAGACGGCATTTAACACCCGCGATGGGCACTACGAATACCGAGTGATGCCCTTCGGACTGTGTAACGCTCCCGCAGTATTTCAGGAGTTCGTTAATGACATCTTCCGAGATCTCCTCTATACATGTGTTGTAGTTTATCTCGATGATATTCTAATCTTCTCCCCAGATCTGATGACCCATCGGAGGCACGTTCGTCAAGTTCTTCTGCGACTAAGAGAGAATCGCTTGTATGCCAAGTTAGAGAAATGCACCTTTGAAAAGAGGTCTCTGCCCTTCCTGGGCTATGTCATCTCGGATCAAGGCCTTAAGATGGACCCTGAGAAGTTAAAGTCTGTCCTGGAATGGCCACGTCCTCAAGGCCTAAGGGCCATACAGCGGTTCCTTTGTTTCGCCAATTTCTACCGGCAGTTTATTCCGAACTTTTCTTCTCTGACGGCCCCCATCTCTACCCTTACCAAGAAGGGTGTGAACGCCAAGGTGTGGACTCCGGAGGCAGAGTCCGCATTCATTAGCCTCAAGAAAGCCTTCACTTCAGCTTCGATCCTCGATCACCCTGATATATCTCGGCAGTTCTCACTGGAAGTGGACGCTTCCTCTGTTGGTGCAGGCGCACTTCTGTTCCAGAGGAGCTCCAAAGGAAAGGCAGTAGTGTGTGGCTACTACTCAAGACTGTTTTCCGCTGCTGAGCGCAATTATTCCATTGGAGATCGGGAGCTACTGGCTATCAAATTGGCCCTGGAGGAGTGGAGACATCTTCTGGAGGGCGCTGCTCACCCCATTCTGATCTTCACCGACCACAAGAATCTCACTTACCTTCAGTCCGCTCAAAGACTGAATCCTCGTCAAGCCAGGTGGTCACTGTTCTTCACCCGTTTCCAATTTCTGCTCCACTACCGTCCCGCTGACAAGAACGTGAGGGCCGATGCCCTGTCCAGATCATTCGAAACGGAAGACACGGTGGAGTCCTTTCAGACGATCATAGACCCATCCTGCGTTGTCACCGCCAATCCTCTGCAGCTTAGAAATATCCCTCCAGGGAGAACTTTTGTTCGGTTGGCAGACAGAAAAAGAATTCTCCACTGGGGACACAGTTCTAAACTAGCTGGGCACGCCGGTGTCCGTAAGACCCAAGACCTGATCGCTCGTCACTTCTGGTGGCCCACGCTACCTAAGGATGTTCTGGACTTTGTCTCTGCTTGCACGGTGTGTGCCTCTAACAAGGTGGCTCACAGCAAGCCTGCCGGCCTGCTTCAACCCCTGCCTGTACCCAGTGCCCCCTGGCAGCACATCGCTATGGACTTCGTCACGGACCTTCCTCTCTCGGGAGGATGCAACACCATCTGGGTGGTGGTGGACCGGTTCTCTAAGATGGCACATTTTATCCCGCTGACCGGCCTACCGTCTGCTCCTCGACTGGCAAGCTTCTTCATTCAGCACATCTTCCGCTTGCATGGCTTGCCTCTTCACATTGTGTCCGACCGGGGGGTTCAGTTTACCTCCAAGTTCTGGAGAGCCCTCTGTAAACTCCTGGATGTGAGTTTGGACTTTTCCTCTGCCTATCACCCCCAGTCCAATGGGCAAGTTGAGAGGATCAACCAGATCATGGAAAATGATCTCCGCCACTTCATCTCTTCACAGCACGATAACTGGGTACAGCTTCTACCATGGGCGGAGTTTTCTTATAATAACCACACAAGTGAGTCCACCACCTCCACTCACATCGTTTCACATCGTGTACAGTCAACATCCCAGAGTTCCTCTTCCAGTGTCGACTTCATCTCAGGTACCCGCTGCTGACTCTGCATATGGGGACTTCCTGCAAATCTGGCAACAGACCCGGTCCTCTATTTTGCAGGCGGTAGATCGCATGAAGCGTAAGGCAGATACCAAAAGAAGAGAGCCACCTCAGTATCTTCCTGGGACTAAAGTCTGGCTGTCCTCTCGAAACATTCGCTTGAGGGTGCCTTCATACAAGTTTGCTCCCAGGTTCCTTGGTCCCTTCGAGATCCTGCAACAAATTAACCCTGTTTCCTATAAGCTGCGGCTGCCCCCTACCCTCAGAATCCCTAACTCCTTCCATGTGTCCCTCCTGAAACCAGTGGTCCTGAACCGCTACAGCAAGACCTCTAGTTCCACAGTTGCTTCCAGCGGTCCTTCTGATGTATTCGAGGTAAAGGAGATCCTGGACCGCAAGAGGGTTGGAGGAAGGACTTTCTATCTGGTGGACTGGAGAGGGTTTGGTCCTGAGCAGAGGTCCTGGGAGCCAGAAGAGAACCTCAGCACCCCTACTCTTATTAAAAAGTTCCTCTCTCACTCTGGTCCCAAGAAGAGGGGGCGTAAGAGGGGGGATACTGTAGCACCCATGGCTGCGGGCTGTCGGGTTCACTCACCTCCCGACGCCCGCAGCCATGGATCTGTGAGCGCTGGCCTCCGTCTCCCTCCTAGGAGATGCCAGCGCTCACTTCCGCTCCGTCCGGCCGGGTCCCGTAGGTTGCGCGCGCACGCTCGCGCCCGCTCTTAAAGGGCCAGCGCGCGCACATGAAAACAATGTTCATTAACCCACATGATTTCCTGCCCTATAAGAATGCCCCAGCCCTTCTGATCCTTGCCTGAGCGTTGTTAGTCTTTCCCTGTCTGTCTCGCAAATGGTCCCTTAGTGTCTCCCGTTCCAGCTGTTACCCGTGCCCTGTTACCGTTCCTGTATTCCGCATTGTTCCTGTGCCTACCCATGTTCAAGTTCCATCTGCCACGTCAAGTGTCATCTGCCACGTCAAGTGCCCTCTGCCACGTCAAGTGTCATCTGCCACGTCAAGTGCCATCTGCCACGTCAAGTGCCATCTGCCACGTCAAGTGTTATCTGCCACGTCAAGTGCCATCTGCCACGTCAAGTGTCATCTGCCACGTCAAGTGCCATCTGCTCATCGGATACTGCCCGCCACATCTGCCGCCACTTTCCGCACCTGCCTCCATCCGTGCTGAAGCCACAGTCACTGTCCGGACTATTTCAGGTACCTAAGCATTACTGTCTGCTATCTTACTTTCACATAGACTGTGACCTGGTCAGCTGCCTCCCCGCTACGGCGGAGCGGCCTAGTGGGTCCACAAACCCAGTGTCCGTGACACTAAGACTGGCATATGAAACAGCATTCTTAGTAAATCAACCCCTTAGTGTTTCCATTCCTCACCTTTTTCAAGATATTAGTTTGCTGTTAGTGAATGAGAACTTATCGCTACAAAACTGCATAACTAGTCCTTGTCTTGCTGAGAACTGCATACAATTATAGGCTAGACCAGGGTTTCCCAAACTATGGGTCGCGACCCCCCGGGGGGTCATGTTAAGACCTTCAGGGGGGGTCACAAGCCACTCACCGATGGCCCTTGGGCACACTGAGACGGTGTGGCACAGGGCCGGTTCCTCAATGGTGGCATGTCCCAGTTTCAACTGTATCTGCTTCTTGTTCCAGCATTCATTATGCCGGCCATCAGTGACTCGGCACAGACAGGCGCGATGTAATGTCGTCATTGTGCCTGTCCGTGCTGAACAACACACTGCACATACCGAAGGAGCAGAAGGATCTCCTCCACTCATCATAGGAACGGGGATAGGTGAGTAATTATTTTTTATTTTTTTTATTAGGCACCTTGGGTGCATTATACTGGGTATGGGGGCCGCTATGGGGCAATATACTTTTTGAGGGCAGATATGGGGGCAGCTTTAGGGGCATTATACTGTGTGGGGACAGCTATGAGGGCATTATACTGTGTGGGGGAAGTTCCAGAGCATTATTCTGTGAGGGGCAGCTTTAGGGGCATTATACTGTTTGGGGAGGCACTATAGGGGCACTATACTGTGTCTGGGCAGCTATAGGGGCATTATCCTGTCTGGGGGCAGCTATGGTGTCATTATACCGTGTGGCTTTGGGCCCACTCAGATGTGTTTAAACCCCCCTCTGTGCTTAACCTCTAGCTATGCCTCTGATGACCACTGATGGATGGGACGGGTCACATTACCCACCATCAGCAGCCAAAATCAGGCCTCAGCGACGCACAGCAACAGGGTGCGTTGAGCCCTCCCCAACCCTTGCCTGAACAATTATCGTTGTCTTTGATGTTGCAGGGACTTTTTTGGGGAATGGAGCTAAGTACCGGCATCTAACTGCGAATGATGTTGACTTACATCAAACAATAAGTAGGGTGTCCCAAACAAAAGTCTCAGCCAATAGTGGGTCCCGGCCTAAGAAAATTTGGGAAACACTGGTCTAGATCATGGTGTTTGGCTTAAAAAGCCTAGACACCAGACTAACACATTGAAGCAAACTATGAATCAGATTTGTGCAGCTGCTACTGATGTATTTAATTCACAGAACATTACCTAGATTGATACAATTGCATCCACTTCTCAGCAGAACTAGGTACGTACAGTAATGGACAGAAGTAGAGATGAGCGAACTTATGAAAAGTTCGGTTCAGCTAGTTCGCCGAATTTCACAAAAAAGTTCGATTCGGACCGAACTAGTTCGGACCGAACCTGTAATTTCTGTGCGCCGAGCATGGTACTGTCCAGGGTGCTGATAGAGTTAATGGGCCGCACTAACTCTTTCAGCAACCTTGACAGTACATGCTCGGCGTGCGGAAAATACAATTTTAATGTAATAAAAAATAATAATAAATACGTTCATACTTACATTCCTCCTGTCCGGCCTCCAGCGATGACGTTTCATCCATGTCGCCGCTGCAGCCAATCACAGGCTGTAGTGGCGGTCACGCACGTCAGGATGACGTCAGAAGGCCGGCCTCCAGGGATGACGCTTCATCCCACGTGACCGCCTCTGCAGCCAATCACAGGCTGCAGCGGCCTCTGCAGCCAATCACAGGCTGCACCGGCCTCTGCAGCCAATCACACGCTCCTCTCCTGAAATACTCTGTGCTGCGCTGCCTTAAACTCTGTGGACAGGTCAGGATCCTGTTTCTTTTAAATGCTGCTGGGGAACCCGCTCGATCCACTGTATAAGGCTGCGCTACAGTGCAGCATTTAAAAGAAACAGGATCCTGACCTGTCCACAGAGTTTAAAGCAGCACAGAGTATTTCAGGAGATGAGTGTGCAAATTCAGTGCTGCTGTGAACTTTGCTCTTACCATTACGTAGCTCTCAGTCTGTTACCTCTCCTCCACTCCTGTCCTCAATAACACCTTCACATGATTGGCAAGTCACCACGTAATGGTAAGAGCAGAGTTCACCGCAGCACAGAGTATTTCAGGAGATGAGCGTGCGGCTCTTGTGCGGGGTGGTGACTTGCCAATCATGTGAAGGTGTTATTGAGGACAGGAGTGGAAGAGAGGTAACAGACTGAGCTACGTAATGGTAAGAGCAGAGTTCACAGCAGCACAGAGTATTTCAGGAGAGGAGCGTGCAGATTTAATACTTAATTTAATACATCTCCTTTAATACTCTGTGCTGCCTTAAACTCTATGGACAGGTCAGGATCCTGTTTCTTTTAAATGCTGCACAGCCTTATATAGTGGATCGAGCGGGTTCCCTAGCAGCATTTAAAAGAAACAGGATCCTGACCTGTCCACAGAGTTTAAGGCAGCACAGAGTATTTCATGAGATGAGCACGGCCGGCCACGGGCAGCCGGTCGTTTTTCCGAGCCGTGCTCCCATTATAAAGTATAGGAGCACGGCCCGTAAATTAAAAAAATAGAACATGTTCTATCTTTTTAACGGCACGGGCACCTTCCCGTGAGAAAACGGGAAGGTACCCGTGGCTAACAGAAGTCTATGGGCCCGCTATTTCGGGTCGTAATTACGACCCGTAATAACGGGTGTTTTTATGGTTGTGTGCATGAGGCCCCGTAATGACGGGTGGCTACATGTGTGCACCCGTCATTACGGCAGCGTTGCTAGGCGACGTCAGTAAATAGTCACTGTCCAGGGTGCTGAAAGAGTTAACTGACCGGCAATAACTGTTTCAGCACCCTGGACAGTGACTACCGATCACAATATAGAATAAACTGTAAAAAAAAAAGACGTTCATACTTACCGAGAACTTTCTGCTTCCTCCAGTCCGGTTTCCTGGCCGTTGCCTTGGTCACGCGTCCCTCTCCACATCCGGCCCGACCTTCCTGGACGACGATACAGCCCATGTGACCGCTGCAGCCAATCACAGGCTGCAGAGGCCTCTGCAGCCAATCACAGGCTGCCGCGTCAGAAAAGAAGGTCGGACTGGAGGAAGAAGAGGGACTCGTCACCAAGACAACGACCGGGTACGTATGAAATGCTTTTTATTTTATTATTAATCAGCAGCCTCTTTTCTCTATCAGTGATTGATAGAGACAAGTGGCTGCCGATTTGTATAATATTTTTGACCGGGTTCGGTCAAATGGGTTCGATCGAACCCGGTGAAGTTCGGATTCGCTGCGAACCGAACTTTTCCGGATGTTCGGACCGAAACCGGGTTCAGTTGTCCCGGTTCGCTCATCTCTAGACAGTATTAAGACACCTCTTAATAGTTGAATTCAGGTGTGTCATTCAGTCCCATTGCCACAGGTGAATACAATGAAGCACCTAGCCATGCAGTCTGTCTTTAGAACGACCCATTTTTTCACAAATGTTTATAAAGAGCTCACTGAATTTAAGCGTAGTACAGGATGTCACCGTTGTAACGTCAGTTTGTGAGATTTCTTCCCTCCTAGATATTCCATGATCAACTGTGAGTGGTATTAATTTAAGGCAGAAGCTTTTATGAACCATAACATCTCAGCCACAAAGTGTCAGGCCACGTAACATAACAGAGTAGGGTTGATAAGTGCTGCGGCGCATAGTGCATAACAGTTGCAATCGCTCTGCTGACTCTAACTGCAGAGTTGCACGTTGGGACTTTTTGGTACTTGTTGGTGGTGGACATTAATGTCCAAACTGGACCATAAGTAATTTTAGGGTGCTACAGGCATATATTACCACGTGGGTCACCATTTTCCGAGTGATTACTCTGCTTACTGATACAGTAGGTCTGCAGTGTTAGGGGTAGTATAGGGCGGGGCCGGACTGGGGCCGGACTGGCCATCTGGCAAATGCCAGATGGGCCGGTGAACAGTCGGCAGCCTGCTGGCCGCCGAAACAATTAGCACCGGCAGCCTGCTGCCTCTCCGAGGGGGCGGCAGCACCACTGAAACCAGCCACTGCCCCCTTCTGCACTAATTCTACCTTCCTTACAATTATGCTGGTTGGCAGGACAGAATGACTTACCCCGCCAATCAGCGCCTTTCAACGATGCTAGCATTGCGATTCGCACCGCTTCCATTGTTAAAAGGCACTGATTGGCGGGGCAAGTCATTCTGCCCTGCCAATCAGCGCTTTTCAACGACGCTAGGTATGACGTCAACGCGCCGTTTCCGTTGTTGAAAGGTGCTGATTGACGGGGCAAGTCATTCTGCCCTGCCGATTAGTGCCGTTGTTCAGCACCTGCAGACCCGCTCAGAAGAGAGCAGGCCCGCATTGACACAGGACAGCGTGCTAACGGGATCAAGGTGAGTATGTAAAGTTTTTTTTCCCACTTAAAAGTGTGAGTGGCATTATCTACAGGAGGGAAGCTATAAGTGAGATACTATCTACAGGGGAGGCTTTATGTGAGGCCTTATCTACAGGGGAGGCTATATGTGGAACACTATCTACAGGGGAGGCTATATGTGGGGCACAGTCCACAGGGGAGGCTATATGTGGGACACTAAGGGGGCTATATGTGGGGCACTATATACAGGGGAGCTATACGTGGGCCACATTCTATAGGGTAGACTATATGAGGGTCACTATCTGCATGGGAGCTATATGTGGGACACCTTATACAGGGAGGCTATATGTGGGGCACTATCTAGAAGGGGAGGCTATATGTGGGATACTATCTGCAGGGGAGGCTATATGTGGGACTCTATCTACAGGGGGCTATTTGTGGGGCACTATATACAGGGGGTGCTATATGGGGGGCACAATCTACCGGGGAGGCTACATTTGGGACACTATCTACAGGGGGGCTATATGTGGGGCACTATATACAGGGGGTGATATATGTGGGGCAAAATCTACAGGTGGGCTACAATTGGGTCACTATGTACAGGGGGGCTATATGTGGGGCACTATCTACAAGGGGGTTATATGTGGGGCACTATCTAAAGGGAGCTCTATCGGGGGCACTATCTAAAGGAGACTCTATGGGGCACTATCTATGGGGTTCACTGTGTGTGTGTGGGACACAGTGTATGGTGCTCCTATAATCGGGGACACAGTGCATGGTGCTATTATAATTAGAGGTGCAGTGTATGGAACTATTATATTTAGGGGTGTGTGTCACATTTACAGCTTGTCACCATTAGAATTTTATCTTCGTTTATAGGTGCAGAAATGTTTGAATAGTGAGAAGCTGAATACATCTGAGCGGCAAACTGCAGAAATTAGCCATGGCCGGGAGAAGTCATCATACACCGTGTTCCAAATTATTATGCACATTGGATTTAAGTGTCATAAACATTTAATTATTAGTTTTTCAATGAAAATCATGGATGGTATTGTGACTTAGGGCTCTTTGGATCATTGTAATCAATATCAAACATCTGTGATAATTAGTTTGCCAGGTGTGCCCAATCAAAGGAAAACTACTTAAGAAGGACGTTCCACATTATTAAGCAGGCCACAGGTTTCAAGCAATATGGAAAAGAAAAAGGATCTCTCTGCTGCCGAAAAGCGTGAAATAGTGCAATACCTTGGACAAGGTATGAAAACATTGGATATTTCAAGAAAACTTGAGCGTGATCATCATACTGTGAAAAGATTTGTGGCTGATTCAGAGAACAGACGGGTTCGTTCAGATAAAGGCATAATGAGGAAGGTTTCTGCCAGACAAATTATTAGGATTAGGAGAGCAGCTGCTAAAATGCCATTGCAAAGCGGCAAACAGGTATTTGAAGCCGCTGGTGCCTCTGGAGTCCCGCGAACCTCAAGGTGTAGGATCCTCCAGAGGTTTGCAAGTGTGCATAAAGCTATTATTCGGCCACCCCTAAACAATGCTCACAAGCAGAAACGGTTGCAGTGGGCTCAGAAATACATGAAGACTAATTTTCAAACCGTGTTGTTTACTGATGAGTGCCGTGCAACCCTGAATGGTCCAGATGGATGGAGTAGTGGATGGTTGGTGAATGGCCGCCATGTCCCAACAAGGCTGCGACGTCAGCAAGGAGGTGGCGGAGTCATGTTTTGGGCTGGAATCATGGGGAGAGAGCTGGTAGGCCCCTTTAGGGTACCTGACGGTGTGAAAATGACCTCTGCAAAGTACGAAGAGTTTATGACTGACCACTTTCTTCCGTGGTACAAAAAGAAGAACCGTGCCTTCCGTAGCAAAATTATCTTCATGCATGACAATACACCACCTCATGCTGCAAAGAATACCTCTGTGTCATTGGCTGCTTGGGCATAAAAGGAGAGAAACTCATGGTGTGGCCCCCATGTTCCCCTGACCTCAACCCTATTGAGAACCTTTGGAGCATCCTCAAGCAAAATATCTATGAGGGAGGGAGGCAGTTCACATCAAAACAGAAACTCTGGGAGGTTATTCTGACATCCTGCAAAGCTATTCAAGCAGAAACTGTCCAAATACTCACAAATTCAATGGATGCAAGAATTGTGAAGGTGATATCAAAGAAGGGGTCCTATGTTAACCCCTTCCCGCACCTTAACGTAACTGCACGTCAATGTGTGCAGTAAGTTCGCGCACCTTGACGTGCAGTTACGTCTGTGCTTTGACAGTTAACCGCCGCACGGCGCTACACCGCAGCAGCGGTTAACTGTGCAGGGCGTCTGCCCTGCATTCCCCGTTGCCGATCAGCGGCCTATCGCAGCTGATTTCGGCAGTTAACCCCTTAATTGCGGCGGTCGATTTGAACGCCACAATTAAGGTGTTTAGCGCCGATCGGCAGCCCCCATGTGAAATTACGGGGGCTGGCGATCGTACCCATGGCAACCGGACGCCAGACAATGGCTTCCAGGTTGCCATGTACAGAAGCCTATGAGGACCACCCAGAGGGTGGTCGTCGTAGGCTTCCTGTCAGTGTGACTGTTACGTCACAATGACAGTTGGAATGCATTACACTACGTGTGTAGTGTAATGTATTCCAGCATCGATCAGAGCTGCAAGTCTAAGTGTCCCCTAGTGGGACAAGTAAAAAAAGTAAAAAAAAGAATAAAAATGTTTTAAAAAAAGTGTAAAAATAAAAGTTATAAGTGACATAAACATGAACTGCTTTTTTTTCCTATAATAAGTCTTTTATTATAGGAAAAAAAATTAACACGTAAAAAAAAGTACACATATTTGGTATCACCGCGTTCGTAACGACCCCAACTATAAAACTATAATATTATTTTTCCCACACGGTGAACACCGCAAAAAAAAAAAATGAAAAACAAAGCGAGAATCACTATTTTTTGGTCACCACCCCTCACAAAATATAGTCGCATGCATGCCAAAATTGTACCGATACAAACTACAACCCGTCCCGCAAAAAACAAGCCCTTACACAGCTTTTTTGACTGAAAAATAAAAAAGTTACGGCTCTCAGAATATGGTGACACAGAAAATAAATTATTTTCTAAATAAGTTATTTTATTGCGCAAACGCTGCAAAACATAAAAAACCTATATACATATGGTATCGCCGTAATCGTACCGACCCGCAGAATAAAATATAACGGTCATTTATAGGCCAGGGTGAACGCTGTAAAAAATAAATAAAAATCATTGTCAGAATTGATGGTTTTTGGTCACCCTGCTTGCCGAAAAATGGAATAAAAAGTGAACAACAAAATCGCATGTACCCCAAAATGGTACCAATGAAAATTACAGATTGTCCCGCAACAAATAAGCTCTCACGCAGCTCCGATGGTGAAAAAATAAAAAAAGTTCCGGCTCCCAGATTAGGGCGATGCAAAATGTGCAGAGCGTTCCAAAAGCGGATAAGATCGGGCGCCATTTATAATATAAGTGCAACACTGGCCACATATCTGCGGATTATTATTTATTTACCCCATTATTATACCCTCTTATTATGCCCCTGATGTACTCTGCCTAACCTACATTTGCCCCCACATTATAAACTGAAATACCAGCAAAACGCCAGAGCTTCTACCAAGCAAAATCTGCGCTCCAAAAGCCAAATAGCGTCCCTCCCTTCTGAGCCCTACAGTCTGCCCCAACAGCCGTTTACGTCCACCGTTATGGCATCGCTGCGTCCGTAAAAGTCCAAGCTATTACAATATACCATTATTGAACTCGCACGGTGAACGCCGTGAAAAATAAAGAATTTGAAATGGCAAAATCGCAGTTTTTTGGTCACCTTCGCTCTACCAAAAAATGTAATAAAAAGTGCTGAAAAAGTCTTATGTACCAAAAAATGGTACCAATAAAAACTAAAGCTCGTCCCGCAATAAATAAGCCCCTACACCACTCTATTGACGGAAAAATAAAGACGTTGTGGCTCTCGGAAAGCGGGGAGGAAAAACGAAAAAGAAGAAGCAAAACATGGATCATTCCGGAAAGGGTTAATTTATTTTCTAATGAAAAAACATTTATGACCACATGTGGGGTATTGCCGTACTCGGGAGAAATTGCTTTAAAAATGTTGGGGTGCATTTTCTCCTTTATCCTTTGTGAAATTGAAAAAATTCAACATTTTAGTAGAAATAATGTTGATATTAATTTTCACGGCCTAATTGTAATAAATTCTGCAAAAGACGTGTGGGGCCTAAATGCTCACTATACCCCTAGATAGATTCTTTGAGTGGTGTAGTTTCCCAAATGGGGTTACTTTTGGGAGGTTTCCACTGTTTTAGTACCACCCAAATACTATTCCAGCTAAATTTGAGCTCCAAAAGCCAAATAGCGCTCCTTCCCTTCTAAACCCCGGTGTGGGTCCAAACAGCAGTTTATTACCACATATGGGGTATTTACGTAATCAGGAGAAATTGTTTTACAAATGTTGGGGTGCTTTTTCTCCTTTATTCCTTAAAGGGAATGTGTTGCCAGAAAAACATGTTTTTTTTTTTTTTTTAATTAAACATTTAGTGTCTGGGTGATTAAACATTGTTCAAATTTTTTTTATTTTTTTCACGAGTCAGGAAATATTATAAATTAATTCTAATTTATAATATTTCCCATTTCTGGTCACTAGATGGAGCTATTCCCAAAATTGCAGCCTTGCAAAATTGGGTAAAAAGCCCTCGCTCTAGTGAGCTCTCAGCATCCCCCCCCTCCTTTATCCTGGCTAGTGCCGGGATAAACGAGGGGTTTGAACGGTGTAACCTCCTACACTGTGTGTCGCCATTTTTTGAGCTAACACACAGTGTAGTAGGTTTACATACAGTAGTAAACACACACAAACACGAACATACATTGAAATCTCTTACCTGCTCCTGCCGCCGCGGCTCCCTCCGGCCCGTCCGCTCCGTCTGCTGCCGCTGGTCCAAGTGCACAAGTCCGGAAGCCGCGACCGGAAGTAGTAATATTACTGTCCGGCCGCGACTTCCGGTCCACAGGAAAATGGCGCCGGACGGCGCCAATTTCAAATTGGACTGTGTGGGAGCGGCGCATGCGCAGTTCCCACACAGACGCCGTACACACAAGTGAATGGGACGGGAGCCGTTCGCAGTCCCTATGGGACTGTGGCTGCCGTATTCCATGTCTGTATGTGTCGTTAATCGACACATACAGAAATGGAACAAAAAATGGCAGCCCCCATAGGGAAGAAAAAGTGTAAAAATAAGAAAAAGTAAAACACAAACACACAAATAAATATAAACGTTTTTAATAAAGCACTAACATCTTTAACATATAAAAAAATAATTTGTGATGACACTGTTCCTTTAAGTTCTTACAGAAAAAAAGTTGATTTTTAACTTTACAGACTAATTCCAATGACTTCAGCAAAACAACTGTGGGGTCAAAATGCTAACTTTACCCCTAGAAAAATTCCTTGAGGGGTGTAGTTTCCAAAATGGGGTCACTATTGGGGGGTTTCCATGGTTTTCATCCCTCCAGTGCATTGCAAACGTGACACGGCACTTAAAACTATTCCAGCAAAATCAGAAATCCAAAATCCAAATGGTGCTCCTTCCCTTCTGAGGCCTGCTGTGGGTCCAAACAGCAGTTTATTACCACATATGGGGTATTGCTATAATCGTAAGAAATTGCTTTACATATGTTGGGGTGTTGTTTCTACTTTATTCCTTGTAAATATTTAAAATTTTTAAGTTTTTTCACAAAAAAGTAGATTTTCATCTTCACATACTAATTCAAATAAATTTAGCAAAAAAACTGTGGGTCTAAAATGCTAACTATACCAATAGATAAATTCCTTGAGGGGTATAGTTTCCAAAATGGGGTCACTTTTGGGGGGTCTTTACTGTTTTGGTACCACAAGACCTATTCAAACCTGACATGGTACCTAAAATAGAATCTGGGCAATAAATATTGAGTTGCGTTTCTCTGGTAAAACCTTCTGTGGTACAGAAAAAATTTATTACAAATTAATTTTCGAAAAAAAAAAATGAAATTTGTAAATTTCACCTCTACTTTGCTTTAATTCCTGTGAAACGCCTAAAGGGTTAAAACACTTTCTGAATGCTGTTTTGAATACTTTGAGGGGTGCAGTTTTCAAAATGGGGTGATTTTTGGGGACTTTCTAATATATAAGGCCCTCAAAGCCACTTCAGAACTGAACTGGTCCCTGAAAAAATAGGCTTTTGAAATTTTCTTGAAAATATGAGAAATTGCTACTAAAGTTCTAAGCCTTGTAACGTCCTAGAAAAATAAAAGAATGCTCAAAAAACGATGCAAACATAAAGTAGACATATGGGAAATATAAAATAGTAAGTATTTTGTGTGGTATTACTATCTGTTTTACAAGTAAATGCATTTAAATTTAGAAAAATGCAAATTTTTTCTAATTTTCTCTAAATCTTGGTGTTTTTTACAAATAAATATTGAATTTATCGAACAAATTTTTTCCCTAACATAAAGTACAATATGTCACGAGAAAACAATCTCAGAATCACTTGGATAGGCAAAAGCATTCCGGAGTTATTACCACATAAAGTGACACATGTCCGATTTGAAAAATCGGCTTCGTCCTGAAGGCCAAAACAGGCTCAGTCCTGAAGGGGTTAACATGTAACTTGGCCTAAGTTTTTTTGATTGAAAGAGCTTTTGATTTCTGTAAATATGACCTCCTGATGTTGAAAATTCAACAAGTTACAATTTTAGTTCTCTTTACAACCTTTAAAATGTTTTGATCTCTGTTGTGCATAATAATTTGAAACAGTGCATTTTGAGTTTTTTACTTCTAAAAGAAAATCTGTTATCATTAGGAGATTTGTTCAATAAAATTCGCATTATACTTCAACGGTTGACGGCTTGAAGATTATACTGATTGTCATTTGCATCGACTATTTAGGAAAATCAGCGAAAAATAACATTTGCATAATAATTTGGAATGCAGTATAGATGTTTGGACTGGATGAAGAAGAAAAGAGAAAAACAACTACAATCTGAGACAACACCAGTGAGTCACTTAATGTAAATGTTTATTCTGCCTCTAATCAGTACTGTGGTCACTGTATGATCTGCAGCGAGATGATGGGTGGTATGATTTTTTTATGCTTAAACAGCAACTCCCAGCATATCCTTGCCATTGTTAGGTCCATGCTGGGACCTATAGTTTTACGCCGTACAAACCTATACTGCAGGTGTTGCACTAAATTGAACTGTATTTGTGCTCGTGCTGTTTTTATGTACTGGGCTTTGTTCTGGAGCTGCATATATGTACTGAGCCTTGTTCTGGGTCTGTATATATGTACTGAGTTTGGTTCTGGTGCTGTATATATGTGCTAAGTTTGGTTCTGGAGCTGTATATATGTACTGAGCTTGGTTCTGGTGCTGTATATATATGTACTGAGCATTGCTGTGGTGCTGTATATATATGTACTGAGCTTTGTTCTGGTACTGTATATATGTACTGAGCTTGGTTCTGGTGATGTATATATGTATTGAGCTTGGTTCTGGTACTGTATATACGTACTGAGCTTGGTTCTGGTGCTGTATATATGTACTTAGCTTGGTTCTGGGGATATCTATATGTACTGAGTGTCACATTCACAGGGTATGCGGAGAGGCAGCTGGCCTAGTCACAGTCTATACAAGAGTCTATAGCAGTACGTAACACAAGGGTAGCTGTGATGCATTCGACACAGTGGCCAAGGCTTCAGCACGGATGGAGGTGGGTGCAGCATGTTGCGCCAGAAGTATCGGATAACACTGGAAGTGGTAGATGACACTAGACGTAGCAGAGGAAACTGGATGTGGCAGACAACACTGGACGTGGCAGACGACATCAGGTGTAGTAGGACACAACTCCAAACTAATAGGCTCAGGAACAAGGACACAGCATGGGATACAGGATACAGGTAGCAGGGCACAGGTAACAACAGGAACGGGAAAACACTAAGGGACCATTTGCAAGACTGACATGGTATACACTAACAACACTCAGGCAAGGATCAGAAGGGCAGGGCCCTTCTTATAGTCCAGGAAATCATGGCAGTTGATGATTATGATTTCCACATATGCGTGCGCTGGCCCTTTAAGGCCGGGCAGGAGCGTACGCGCGCACCCTATGGGACACAGTGCACCGGAGCGGAAGTGAACGTTGGCATCTCCTGGGAAGGAGATGGGAGCCAGTGCTCATAGATCTGTGGCTGTCGGGGGGGGGGGGGGTGAGTAAACCCGGCGGTCTGCGGCCCTGGATGCTACACTGAGCTTTGTTGTGGTGCTGTATATATGTGCTGAGCTTTGTTCTGGTGCTGTATATATGTACTAAGCTTGGTTCTAGTGTTGTATATGTATATACTGAGCTTGGTTCTGTTGCTGTATATGTGTATTGAGCTTTGTTGTGGTGCTGTATATATGTACTGAGCTTGGTTCTGGAGCTGTATTTATGTATTGAGCTTGGTTCTGGTAGTGTATATATGTAGTGAGCTTGATTCTAGGGATGTATATATGTAGAACAGCCAGGGGGATGTCAATCAAAATCTGGGTGGCACCATTTCAAATTTCATCAGGCAGCAGAAAAGCTAGAATCGGCCTTGTGGACAGTGGTGAACACAAGCACCAACATTACAATAACTGCTGCCTCCTGGTGTTTAAAACCACATCTTTCCGAGATTTATTGCTGTGTCCTCTGCAATGATGGGAAGGAGCACTGCAGAAATGAAGTATAGTGCTTGTCGGCCGAGCTACAGCTAATCAGCTCTAAACTTGTTTTCTGCACTGATGCATCGCTCATTAGAGCACATCTCTGGCGCCGCAGAGGAAAAGGAGAATCAGTACCTGCCCTGTCTGCATGTACAAATCAAACCTAATGCTGGTTGGCTGAGCATCAGCCAATCAGTGATGGGCTTGCTCTTTCTACTGCCCCCTGAGCACAAATATGCATTTGTGTGAGTTTTGGGTCTTCTTCTAATGTATTAGTGGCATTTGTGTGCGTGTTGTTTTCAGTGTGAGTGGTATGTGTGGTATAGGTCTAGTGGGTATATATTATGTGTGGTATGTGTTTAGCATTTGTATGGTGTGTGTGCGGTATGTGTCTAGTGTAAGTAGTGCGTGCGGTATGTGTCTAGTGTGTGGTACGTGTCTAGTGTATGAGTGGTATGTGTCTAGCATGTGAATGGTGTGTGTAGCATTTGTGCCAGGTGTGAGTAGTGCGTGTTCAACATGTGTCCTTGGAGTGGGTAGACAACATGTGGCATAAGTCTTAGGTGTGAGTGGCGAGAGTGGAGGCTATATCCTAGGTGTGAGTGGTGTTCATGCGCATGTGTCCTAGGTGTAAGTGGTGCATGTGCGGCATATGTCCTAGGTGTGAGTGGGGGATGTGTTTTAGGTGTAAGTGGTGTGCATGCGCATGTGTTCTAGGTGTAAGTGGTGTGCGTGCGCATGTGTCCTATGTGTGAGTGGCACAAATGCAGCATGTGTCCAGCTTGTGGGTTGCGTCAGTGCGATGTCTCCAGAATGTGTGTATATGGCTGAATATAAAATTGAAATCATACTATTTAGTTAGAGTATGGCGATATTTTAGCATTGTATAATGGTATAATTTGCAATCTTTATACGTCAGTATTAGGTCATAATCACGCAATAAGGATTTGATTAGGATA
Organism: Rhinoderma darwinii; assembly: GCF_050947455.1. Classification (NCBI taxonomy): domain Eukaryota; kingdom Metazoa; phylum Chordata; class Amphibia; order Anura; family Rhinodermatidae; genus Rhinoderma; species Rhinoderma darwinii. Next base: position 370,892,278 of record NC_134688.1, read on the forward strand.
AGTTCCTGATTCCACACCTAAATCCCTTTCAAATCCATTAACATTTTGCATCCATTACAAGTGAATGGACTATTTAAAATTTACATGCAGCGAAAATAAGTGTGCTTGAATTTTTCTTCGCTCCGCAAAAAAAATCCTCTACAATAATGAGCATGTTTATTATACTCGTAGAAAATCAGTGGATTCATTGGAGTTGGAGCTATCAGGAAAGATTCCTCTTTCATTTACACCTGTTTTAATAAATCTCCCCATGTCTTGTATAGCTAAAAGGGGGTCCCATGTACTCCAGCCCAACACTGGTGGCTGCGTATGGCCTGCGGTGGGCCTGTCTTCTTAAAAATGCCAGGGCTGATTTTAAGTCCCAGTCTGGCGATGGTTTAGGGTCAGTTCTTCATAGTAGCCAGATACTGTATGTAAAGACTTCAGTGCTGTAAGTAATCACTATATGGCTGGGTTCACACAGAGTTTTTTGCATGAGGAAAATCTGCCTCAAAATTCAGTTTGGAATTTTGAGGCAGATTTTGCTCTTCTTGCACAGCATTTTTCGTGGCATTTTTCGGCCACGGCCATTGAGTGCCGCAGGCAAAAAGCGCAGCGAAATACGCTTCTTCTGCCTCCCATTTCGCCGTCTGGCCGAACCCTCTTTTATACAGGCAGAATCTCTTGTCTGTTTACCGATCTGAATGCAGGTCCACACCATCTACAGGAGACGCTTGGGACTTGACAGTTGATCGGGAACTAGTGTAACGTCGCAACCTATGCCTGGCTGCGACGTCACATTAGAAGCGGCAAAGTTATCTTCGTTTCCCTGACAACTCGTCTGCGGGCAGTGAACATTAGAATCGCTGCACGAAGACCGAAAACATCTCCACCTTAGAAGAGATGGTAGGGAGCGCGGTCTCGGGACGGACGGGCGGTGGCTCGCGGCGCGATCGCAGCCTTATCTGGCACATGGATTTATCCCTGTGTTGGCTGCGGTCGTGCGGCGGATCTCCGCCCCTTACAGGATACATGTCCCCAAAATGTCACTGGGGGGGGGGTGTCACTAGTGGGAGGACATTAGGGGAGGAAACGGATACAAAAAGAGACAGGGAATTCCTCATTTGAGTGACGTCAGACGTCAGGAACAGACGCTGATATCTACCTTCCAGACGGGAAGCCTTTTTTCTTGCCACTGCAAGCATGCCTTTAACAAAAAGCACTTTCTTTACCAGACAGCTACATTAATCTTTATGTGCAGCTTCCCACGAACTTGGATGAAGCTGCACTGATGACCTATCTCCCCTGAGGAATCATTTGGTCAGGAAGAAACGCGTTGGGAGAGAATTTATCTTATACCAGAGGTTCAACAAAAACCAGGACATTGAAGACAACTACTAAAAGGAATATTACCATCCGAAAAAAGGGGTAGGAGGGCAACTGCCCTAAAAATCTTTCTAACACCCCTGTATCTCTTATATGCTAAACAAAGTAAACAAGCATTTATGAGAGAACCCTCTGAAGTTAATAACTACTGAAACAATACAGATTAGGAAACCTTATATAGGTGGACTTATTTGCTGTCTTAAAAAATTATGTTGGAAATGCATATCGTGAAAAATACATGAAAGATTGCATGCAACTTTGGCATATGAAAAGTTTTTATGCGCATATGTCGCAAATCACAAATGTCTTAACGAAATTCAGTAAAAGTTATATTTTATATATATATATATATATATATATATATATATATATATATATATATATATATATATATATATACTCCGGATCTATTTCTTTTTTTGTAAATGGGAGGTCAGAATCTTAAACGCCCGAAGATAGGGCACGTCCCTGCTTTTTCCCGCGAGCCGGTTTTTCCGCTCTCGGGAAAAAAAACCTCCGCCTCCCATTGAAATCAATGGGAGGCATTTTTGGCCGTTTTTTTGTCAAAAAACTCTGTGTGAACTGGCTCTATATCGTCTCATTGAGTGTCATTGACTTTATAGTTTATGTGCTATTACCGTATAATCTGACCATCCTTTCGAGTGTTATTGTCTTTACCATGTGAGTCTATACCTTATTATATAGGTTGTCGCACCACTGGTTACTATTGTCAACGGCAATTTTTGTTTTGTGCTTTTATGGGTAAGCGATTTTGTTTGCCTATTCGTAATTGTTTCATAAACGTAAAAATTGTTGTCGTTTTTTTTCTGAACTAAACTTTTAGAAAATCTTTTGTTATATGGCCAATTAAAAATCTTTGGCTAATTAAAGCGTTAAAACCCGTCCCAAACGGCTGATGACGGGGAATCTGCTACCCTCTTAACCCATCAGGTTAAACTTCATATGCCTAAAGTAGTTCCGCACTACTAACTGTGCCAGGCTTATTCTTTATCTCGTCTTACAGCCAGATTATTTTATTAAAGACATTTACAATAAAAATACATTGACATAGTCCTACCTACCTGCAGTTTATTCTTTAAGTGCAGTTCCTGTTTCCATATAGAAAGCACATGTTCTTGGTAAATATTGGTCGCTCTCAACTCAAGTATTTTACTTTCCACCATGTGTTTCTTTCAATACACAAAAGCATTTGTCACTAGAATGTTTTATTGGTGTCGCTGCAGTGACATGTTGCTCATTGGGGTGACTGTTTTGTATGTTGGTTGTTTTTCCAGTAAAATAGAAAATTTGCATTTATCATCATCTACTATTAATTCTAATCTATTACATATTCAATTTAGGGTAATTTGGTTGGTGCTAGCACTATGGCATTAATTGACAGGGGAGTTATTTTCTGTGCATTTTTTTATTAAATTTTACAGCAGCCCCAGTTACAGGGAAATTAGCCCTGTTATATAGTGATAATTGTCACTGTTAGGGCTGTGCTGGGTCTAGTTAAAACCCGCAGCTCTCTCCTATTACCTGTATCCAGGTGATCATGTGCTCACTCATGTGATTACTGCTACCTATAGAGGCAGCGGCACTACCGCAGCCTCTATTCCGTACACAGCGCTCAATGAGAGTGATAACCTCTACTTTCTCCTTTCCAGGGTCCCCAGTGCATTTTTAAAGTGGTTTTCCAGACAGTAAAAATTGATGGCCTATCCTCAAGATAGGCCATCAATAGCTTATCGGTTAGGGTCTGACTACCGGGACCCCCACTGATCAGCTGTTTTGAAGGGGGTGCAGGGATCGTACAAGCGCTGCTTCCCCTTCATTTCTACTTGCTAGCTGTGAATTGTCGACATGCATTTAGCGGTGAATCACAGGTATTGCAGCCTTTTCTCCAATTCACTTCAATGGGAGTAGAAGGCTGCAATACCTGTGAATCGCCGCTAAAAGCATGTGACGACAATTCACAGTGAGCAAATAGAAATGAAGGGAAAGCAGCGCTCGTACGATCGCTGCACCCCCTTCAAAACAGCTGATCGGCGGAGGTCCCGGGAGTCAGTACCCGACCAATCAGCTATTGATGGCCTAGCTTGAGGATAGGCCATCAATTTTTACTGGCTGGAAAACCCCTTTAAAGCTTTAACCCCTTAACAACATGTCACGTAATAGTACGTGATAGACTTTATGGGGAAGTATGGAGCGGGCTCACGGGCTGAGCTTGCTCCATACTCAGCGGGTGATGGCTGTGTTATACAGCCAACACCTCCCTGCAACTGACGGAATCAAAGATCACTTTGAGTCCACCTATTTAACACCTTAAATGCCGACCGCGGTATTTAAATTGTTAGAATCAGGGGGGCGCGCCCTCAAACACACCGTCGCACCCCCTGCAACGCGATCGGCTAGTGAAAATGGTTGTCATGGTAGCCTAGGGGTCTAATGAAGCCCCCCAGTGTCTGCCATAATTGTACTCCTTTGAAGCCCTGCCTCTGGCAGGGCTTCTAAGGAGACTGTCGGAATCACGATATACTGCAATACATTAGTATTGCAGCATATCATGCAAGCGAACCAACGATTGCTGGTTCAAGTCCCCTGGGACTGATAAAAAAAGGTAAAAAAATAGTTAAATAAAGTTTTTTTTTATGTTCCAAAAAAAAAAAAGGATTAAAAGTAAAATAAAAAACCGTTTTCCACTTTTCCCCCTAAAGCAATGTTTAAAAAAAAATAAAAGTTCAGATAACCGGTATCGCCGTGTCCGTAAAAGTCCAAACTATCACAATATAGCGTTATTTAACCGCTCAGTGAACGCTGTAAAAAAATAAAAATAAATAAATATATATATATATATATATGAAACATGCAAATTGCTGTTTTTTGGTCAACTTAGCTCTAAAAAAAAATTTAATAAAAGGAGATTAAAAAGTCAGATGTACCCCAAAATGGTATTGGTGAAAACTACAGCTTGTCCCGCAAAATTTAAGCCCTCACACCGCTAAATTGATGGAAAAATCTAAAAGTTATGGCTCTCAGAATATGGCGACACAAAACATTTTTTTCCAGCAAATAGTTTTATTTTTTTAAAAGTGATAAAATATAAAACAAAACATATAAATTTGATATCGCCGTAATCGTATCAACCTGTAGAATAAGGTGAATATGTAGTTTTTACTGCCTGATGAACGCTGTTATAACAAAACCATCCAAAAAATGACATAATCGCTGTTTTTTGACAATTTCACCCCAGAATTATTTTTTTTTCAGCTTCCCATTTCATTATGTGGTACTATAAATAGTGCCATGAAAAACTACAACTTGTCCCGCAAAAAACAATCCCTCATACGGCTAAGTGTACAAAAAAATAAAAAAGTTATGGCTTTTGGAAGGCGGGGAGGAAAAAACGAAAATGGAAAAACTCAAATTGGCCGTGTCTTTAAGGGGTTAAAGAAAGCCTGCTGTAAATTTATGGTCGGTGGTTAAAAAGGAAAAACACTTTTTCCATTTCAATGCAGAAAAAACTTACTATTGCTCATTGTTAGATTACAACCCCCATAGGCTTTGTACAATGATTAAAGTGCATGTTCACCTCTGTCCACAAAAATGTTCTGACATTTATACCAGACCAAACATCAGAAATATTGTAAGAAATCGGGCAGGGAGCTTAGCAGCGTCAAGTGACAAAATGGCCCTTCTCCCATTCCCTTCTGGTTTCATATGGTGGTTGAGGTATAAACACCTAATATTAAAAGCTGTAGTTAAATCCGGTCTCTGTAGAGAAGATGGGAAATGATTCTCATGAACTATTTTCTTACACCTTTTAATGTCGATAGACAGAAGGGAGATAGGCTGGTTGGATTCGGCAGGGATAGATTCATACCATGTTTAGGTCAAACTACAATGGTCTCCTGCATCAATTCCGGTAAACAACCCTCTGCCAATGCTGTCTGCAGTACTAATAGCAGCTGCGGCAAAAGTGACCCTACATATTTTCTATAGAATTTGCTGGGGAGGGCATTAACACTAGAAGCCTTTTACTGGGATCAATTTAATAGCCTCCTCCAACTGGATGATCCAAGGCCACTGTCAACATGGGGAAGGAGAGCAGACACAAGTTCTCAAATACTACTATCACCAATTCCATCTTTAGAAGTATATACATTTATATAGAACGTTTCCATAACACCAAGTATATATCTGATGTTTCAGTAACTATGTAACCTTTGGAATTTGTACAAGTTGCGCTATATGTGATGGACGATCTAACCACTGTTGCTAATAGATGACAAATAGATGACAATATTTGGACCTCCTTGAAATATCTCTGGTTATTAAAGTATCTTTTGTTGTCAGCTACATGCTTTAAGTGGTCCTAAAGGTGATCCTGAGCTGCTACCTATTGAAATCTAGTGATGGCTGGTCCCATTTGTCGATTTGGACTTTGCCTTACTCAGGGTGTATTTACAAAACCGCAGTAAAATGCGTGCTGCTTTGCTGCATTACGGACTACCGGCCCGTGTAAATACACTCTTAGCATTGGTTGTAGTTGGTCAGATCCCTTGTCCATTTACCAACTGACTGATTAAAGGCCTACATTTTCATATAGATACAGATTAATTAGTCACCACTCTAGATCATCTTCCACCAGATAAATTATGGTGTTTTTTTTTAGTAATTTGTTATTCTTTGTTGACATCCTGTTTCCACAGCACATAACTTTCTATATACATTGTACATTGTTGATGACTTTTATGGGACTTTCTCCTTAACTTGACTTGATATAAATGTGCTGTAATCACGTCTATCGTCTGCAGAGCTCCTGTTCATAACTGCCATCTACCACTATATGGTCACTACATGGTAACAGTATGCAGGTATTACTCAGTCACTATGAGGTTATGGTGTGGCGGTATTATTCAGTAACAGTATGGCGGTATTATTCAGTCACTGTGTGTATATGGTGTGGTGGTATTATTCAGTAACAGTATGGGGGCATTATTCAGTCACTATGTGGTTATGGTGTGGTGGTATTATTCAGTAACAGTATGGGGGTATTATTCAGTCACTATGTGGTTATGGTGTGGTGGTATTATTCAGTAACCATACAGTGGTATTATAAGTCACTGTGTGTATATGGTGTGGTGGTATTATTCAGTAACAGTATGGGGGCATTATTCAGTCACTAGGTGGTTATGGTGTGGTGGTATTATTCAGCAACAATATGGGGGTATTATTCAGTCACTATGTGGTTATGGTGTGGTGGTATCATTCAGTAACAGTATGGGGTTATTATTCAGTCACTATGTGGTTATGATGTGGTGGTATTCAGTAACAGTATCGGGTATTATTCAGTCACTATGTGGTTATGGCGTGGCGGTATTATTCAGTAACAGTATGGGGGTATTATTCAGTCAGTATGCGGTTATGGTGTGGAAGTATTATTCAGTAACAGTATGGGGGTATTATTCAGTCACTATTTGGTTATGGTTTGGAGGTATTATTCAGTAACATTATTGGGGTATTATTCAGTTACTATGTGGTTATAGTGTGGTGGTATTATTCAGCAACAATATGGGGGTATTATTCAGTCACTATGTGTGTAATGTCCCCAAAACATTACTAGAAAAATAATGTGTTGTACTTGTATTTGATGACCTTTTTCCAACGATTAGGTACTATCACTTTAAAGAAGTAAATGTGAATTTGCAATGCACTGTTTTACAGCTTATGCAGGAGTGTCGGATACGGGGGAAGTTTCCAGAAGGTGGGAGGAGCTTAGGGGAGAGAGGAGAGGCCTGAGGCAGTTGGAGAAGGCAGTTGAGGGAGAGAGTTGACGAGAGTGAGCAGTTGAGTGAACAGCAAAGTGGAGTTGCTCCTGGGTTCATCCATCTAAGATCCAGAGACAGGCTGCCTTCAACATCAGGCCATGGAAAAGCTCGCAGAAAGAAAGTGAACAAGCTGAAGGGAAATAGTTCTTAAAACAGAGAAACCAGAAGCCATTTTGGGATTTTGAACACCGCCACCATGTATGTTGGTGAGTCTCATCCTTCATTATACTAGCCCTGACTACCCATGATAGAGGCAGAAGTAGCACAGGCCATTACAGAGATTGGCAGAGATTGAACAGATTCTGGATTGTCCCGCATACTATTGGGTCAGCTAGAATTGCCACGGGTAGTATCAGAAGAGGAGCAGAGAGGGAGGGTCACCCACTCCTGCGGATTAGATGAGAAGCAGAAAGCTTCAGGGGCTTCTTTGTATTGGAAGGATTGAGTTTTACTATAAGGAATTGTGCCTCCATTCTATGTGGAAGATTGTAACTGCCATGTTGGAAACTGAAGTGAATTGGGCTGCAAGCTAGCCTGTTCAAGTGCCACCTCAGCCTCCTGTCTTATTCTGTAACAAACGTAACCATCAAGCGTATTGTGCCCAGTAAAACTACTGTGAAAGTTTATTGAACCCTGTCTCTTGGAACATCTTTATTTCGGGGTACACCACATAACACCCCAGGGGACAGAGAACAGTGTATCCCGTAAGTACCACTCTTATTTCACTGGTTCCGCAGCCCGAGAAGCGGGAGAGAGAGAAAGTGCGCCAACGTGTGCAAAGGGCGCGAAAACCAACGTCTGATTCGAGAGCCTCTCCGTCTGCGACTCGGCACCCGTGGTTTACCACACCACAAATTGGCGTCACGAACAGGATCATCACCTCTGTGTCTTTTGTGAGAGACTTTAGTGAAAATTCAGTACATAAGAGGTTAATCAGCCATTTTGCAAGATGCTTTGCTTTATTCCAGCACATGTAAGGTTAATCAACCATTTTGGAAAGACTGTGAAAAGATGCAACCTTATATTATTGATACTCTGCAGTGTGATCTGTGAGACATTTGTTTAGAAATTGCTGCCTTGAAAGTGACAAAACGTGCTGTGAGAGACTTTATTTGGGTTTCAAATTGCTTACTGCGCCACTGCTGCGCTTTACAACCTGCCCTTCAGGGGTTAGCTACGAGAGGCGCCTGTAATGTCGGGGTAGGGAGACAGACAAGTGAGCCCTAATCTACCCGCCACTCAGTCCCTGCCTACTTGCAACAACCCGCCCTAGGCGACGGGGTACAACTGGGCGACGGTCCCTACACTCAATAGGTGCACGACAGACAAACAGACAAGGGTACAAAGAAGCCAGGGAAATGGGGAAGTTGACCACGGAAACACCGTGAGCAACAAGTGAAGTGAACGAGCCGAGTCAAACCAGGAGATGAGCGAGGTACAAAAACGCAGAGCAGAAGAGTGGTCAGTAAAGCCAAGGTCAATCACAAGCAGAGGATCAGTAGTTCAAGAAGCTGCAGCAGGGCCAGGAAACCAGCAGAGAAGAATCACAAGCAAAGGAGGAACAGGAAAGGCAGGTATAAATAGACAGAGGGCGGGAGCTAGCTCCGTCTGGCCAGGCTGTGATAGGCTCTCCCAGTCCTAAGCCTGCCATCCTGGGTGGTGGAAGATGGAGTCTGTCCCACAGACATAGAAGCAGGTGCAGACTGATTACCTATGGGCGTCGACACAGAAGTTGTGTCTGGCAGATCCTTTACAGTACCCCCCTTTTATGAGGGGCCACCGGACCCTTTCTAGGTGGACCTGTTTTTTTGGGGAAATGAAGGTGGAACCTCCTGAGCAATACCCCAGCGTGAACATCCTTGGCGGGTACCCAAGCCTCCGTAAGCTGTTGTATAGTTGCAGACACAGAGTCCTTCCATGATTCCAATGCCCCCACCTTAGCTCGCAAGGCAGTTACTTCAGATTGGACCACGTGTAAATCCCGGCGCCACGCTACTTTCAGATCGCCAGCCATCACCTCCATGTCCCTCTTTGAGGGGAGAAGCACCAGCAAGGCTTGTAATGGTGACCCCTGAGCGTCTGGGCCGCCCGGTCCGGCGGCGGTAGATCTCCCATCAGACTGCCACCACCAGAGTAAAGTGGGGAGGACCTCTCTCCCACAAGCCCCCTACATCTCTGCCGCCTGCAGGTTTCTGGGGTTATCCCCTCTTCTTCCGACGAGTACTCCTCTCCCTCCTCTTCCCCAGGCTCGGCCTGAGCCTGGTCAGACCGCTGGTCCGACATCATCCCCGGGTCTGCCATCAGGGCCACTGTTCCCAGGTCCCTCCCGGTGACCTGCACACGAGAACCTGTTGACGCACTGCTTCTCACCTCCCCAGCGCCGTTCTCCTGCGCCACTGCAAAGCTCCGGTCCCGGCCGCCATCTTGGCTACGCCACGAGGTGTCGGCAGATGCAGGTAAGCAACATCCCCTGCTGTTGCTGCCCTTTCCCGGGTCTCTCCCCTCTTGCTCCTCCGTCTCCTGTGTCAGGGTCCTCCTCGGCCTCACTGCAGACTGGGCCTGCCCATTGACTTTTATAGATTTTGTCGAATTTCTGTCACAGAGCCTCTAACGCAGATGTGAACAGAGGCTAAGGTAAAGGCTCAGAAGCACACAGGAGCCACTTCAGACCGAGCTGTCAGACCAGCTAACTGATGGATTTGGCGTGCTGTAGTGAAGCTGCAGAAGTGTAACTGTACAACATATTTCTAAAAGCAAATGACAAAGGTGCTTTTTATGCTAAAATACATACATTTAATTAAAAAAAAGGCCAGCAAAGGTGTCCAAAACTTTTAACCAGCACCAGAAGAGGGGCCTATTTTAATCTTTGCTGTGTGCCCTCTCATTTCTACGTATCCACATAATAATAGGTATTGCTCCATTTCTTACACCGAGTAAAAACATCTGTTTGAAAGATAGATAACTATATAAATGACAGGTGAATAGAAGAATAATGCATGTAATCCTAAAGAGGATCTATGATAGAGACAGACGTCAAGAAATGATGGCAACATTCAGATAGCCTTATACACTAATAATGTAGATGCTATTGTACCCACAGAATAAAAAAAACAAAAAACGTGTGCCAGAAACATCTGCTTTACTGACAAATCTATTTATATAAGTGCATCACAATTGTTGCATTACAGTTTTCTTAGATTATGCAAATTGATCTGTCAAGGAGAAAAACTATTTTAATTAGGGCATCTATTAGATGCCCTAAATAGACTAAAGGCCCTTTACACCGGCCAATTATCGGGTAAATGAGCGTTCACAGAACGCTAATTTCCGGTAATTTCCCTGTGTAAACAAGGCAACGATCAGCGGATGAAGGAGCAAATGCTCGTTCATTGACTGATTGCATCGCTTTAAATGCCGAAACTATTATCGTTGTCAGCAGTGCATCATCCTGTGTAAATAGGGAAACATGCTGCCTAGATGATAATAATATATGGGGACGAGCAATCGGAGTAACGAGCGCTCGTCCACATATTAGCTCCTTGTGAAAGGAGTAAGCGAGTGCCGACCAACGAGCTGTCTCATTGATCGGCGCTCGTCTTCATAGCCCATGTCGGGTGAGTAATATCCCCTTAAGCCATTAGAGAGATCACACTGTGACCATCAGATGACCATGGACAGGTTTTTAGCCACTGCAAGCAAACACAAGTTTCCTATTGACTGACAGAAAGCAGAGAACAGTGGAGAATTTATACAGAAAGTATATTGAAAAATGTTATACATTTTCATTCTACCAAGATTAACATTTATTTGCCGAAGTTGGAGTACTGCTTTAAAATGTTATTTCGTTTTTTACACTGCAGTTTCTATGTATCCACTAAACATAGAAGCTGCATAGTGCCACAGTAAGCCAAATCCATCAGTCAACTGGTCTGACGGCTTGGCTGACAGCGGATACTGTGCACCTGCAACACTAAATATCACCCTAAGGCTTTATTCAGATGAACGTGAAAAAGGTCCGTGCAACGCGCGTGATTTGCACGTGCGTTGCACGGACCTATATGTGTCTATGGGGCCGTGCAGACATGTCCGTGATTTTTGCTCAGCGTGAGTCCGCTGAAAAAAAGTCACGACATGTCCGTTCTTTGGGCGTTTTGCACGCATCACGCACCCATTGAAGTCAATGGGTGCGTGAAAACCACGCATGCCGCACGGAAGCACTTCCGTGCGAACTGCGTGATTCGCGCAAGAGCTGTCAAAAGGATAAATGTAAACAGAAAAGCACCACGTGCTTTTCTATTTACAAACATCCAAACGGAGTGTCATTGAGAAGAGCGAACCCGGACAACCGGACCGAACTTCACCAGGTTCGGCCAAACTCGGCAAAAAAATTTCCGGTACGCGACGTCCGGATATAGTCACTGTCCAGGGTGCAGAAAGAGTTAAACTGTTTCAGCACCCTGGACAGTGACTTCCGATCCCAATATACATGAACGAGTAAAAAAAAAGTTCTGACTTACCGATAACTCCCAGCTTCTTTCTCCAGTCTGACCTCCCGGGATGATAATTCAGTCCAAGTGACAGCTGCAGCCAATCACAGGCCAAGCACAGGCTGCAGCGGTCACATGTACTGCCGCGTCATCCAGGGATGTGGGGCCAGATGTCAAGAGAGGCGCGTCACCAAGGACGCGTCACCAAGGACGCGTCACCAAGGCAACGGCCGGGAAGTTCTCGGTAAGTACGAACCTCTTTTTTTTTGTTAACAGGTTGCTAGATATGGTGATCGGAATTCACTGTCGAGGGTGCTGAAAGAGTTACTGCCGATCAGTTAACTCTTTCAGCACATTGGACAGTGACTGACGTCGGCTAGAATCATCTCTATGATGGCGGCTGCGCGAAAATCACGCAGCCGCGCATCATACACGGATGACACACGGAGCTGGCAAGTGATTTTTGCGCGCGCAAAACGCTGCGTTTTTGCATCCGCAAAAACGCCATGTTCGTGTGAATCCAGCCTAAGGCCTTATTCACATGAACATGTTTAAAGTCCGTGATACGCGCGTGAAAATCACGTGCGTTGCACGGACCTATGTTAGTCAATGGGGCTGTTCAGACATTCTGTGATTTTCACGCTGCGTGTCTCCGCTGCGTAAAACTCACGACATGTCCAATACTTGGGCGTTTTTCGCGCATCACGCACCCATTGAAGTCAATGGGTGTGTGAAAATCACACGCAGCACACGGAAGCACTTCCGTGTGTCGCGCATGGTTCGCGCAACAGTAGATAAAGAAATGAAGGAAAAAATAAAAGCACTTTCTTCATTTTTTTCTAAATATCAAAACCGCGTGTCATAAGGATGGCATATGCGTGAAAATCACGCAGCCATGCAGCAAACACTGATGACACACGGAACTGCAATGCGCAAAAAACGCAGCGTTTTTTGCGCGCGCAAAACGCACGCGTTCGTGTAAATAAGGCCTTATACTGATCTAATCGAAGTTGCAGCTTCAATCTATAGTGAATACATAGAAGATTTTGTATCTTGCATACATAGCTGATGCAGCGCAAAAACGAAACGAAATAAAATTTTAATAAATGGAATTTGCTAAATATATATATATATATAAACACATAAAACTTACTTTTTATTAAAAAAAAAATAAAAAGGCTACAAGGGTTTACTTAGCCTTTATGTAGTAGTAAATGAAAGCATATCAATGTCAATATATTTCACTTTGGGAAGTGTATACGTTTTTGTTAGGCCAGGATCACACACACAGTTTTGTTGCAGTTTTTATGGCAGTTTGACGAAAGGAAGGAAATATATGAAGGAATGGCTTATGCATCTCCTTTCTTTTGTGTCTACTTATGTGTTTGGCTCAAAAAACTGAGCCAAAAACTTGCACCAAAACTGTGTGTGTGTGATCCTGGCCTAAAGGCTATGGACACATTTGATTACATTTTTTTTATTGCATTGTATGGATGTTGGACTAAAAACCTTTTTTTCAATAGGTCTTCATTAAAAATGTCATTTTTTTTGCGTGCTGCCTGCATGTATTTATACACATTGTTGATTCCTCTGTACGCTCATTAAGCTGAATTCTGATAGTGATAAGAATTCAACTTAAATAAGTGTTTATGAATGCTCATAAGAAGAGAGAGAAAGGCTGGAGACCAAACCGTCAATGCACTAGACTGACGGACTTCACTGGGAACGGGACAGAGTAGCCTGCAATATATGTGACTATATGAAGGCTGCACAAGGAAATAAACAGTACAACATCTATAATAAAAAATTATTTTTAGCACAAAATCAGTACAATGCAATAATAAAAAAATGCATGCAAAGGTGTCCATAGCTTTTACCTTCCATTCACATTAACACAGTGAATAGAGAAAATAAACATAGAATAAAATGTGTAACACCGTCTTGCTCTTAAAGAACAACAACATTTATTTGACTTATCAATATAAATGTTTTTTGACAGACCATTATGGTTTTCTTGAAGAAATCTCTTTTCCTTGTACTTCTCCTTGGATTAGTCTCCCTTTCCATCTGTGAAAAAGAGTAAGTATTCATAAAATATGTTTTAACAATGAACTAACCATCTTAATCTGCCTGAGGGTATGTGCACACGATGAGAGGCTTTTACGTCTGAAAAGACATACTGTTTTCAGGAGAAAACAGCTGCGTCGTTTCAGACGTAAATGCTGCTCCTCGTATTATGCGAGGCGTCTTTGACGCCTGTAATCTTGAGCTGCTCTTCATTGACTTCAATGAAGAACGGCTCAAATTACGTTGCAAAGAAGTGCCCTGCACTTCTTTGCCGAGGCAGTCAATTTACGCGTCGTCGTTTGACAGCTGTCAAACGACGACGCGTAAATTACAGGTCGTCTGCACAGTACGTCGGCAAACCCATTCAAATGAATGGGCAGATGTTTGCCGATGTATTGTAGCCCTATTTTCAGGCGTAAATCGAGGCATAATACATGAAAATAGGTCGTGTGGACCCAGCCTGAGGATTGAACCTACTGAAAATGATCAATTGTAGGTTTGGTTTTTCAGTGGTTTACCTTAATTTTCTGTCCTAATGTAAACTCCATATGAGAACACAAATATAACATGAAGCGCCTGCATCATGACCACCATATTAGAGACAGCAAGAAGACCCCGAAATACAGCAGTAGTACATATAGTACCAGCAGTAGTTGTACACACACAGTGGCACCAGCAGTAGCACACACATAGTGGCGCCAGCACTAGTACCAATAGTACCAGCAGTAGTACACAGAGACACTAGCAGTAGAAAAGAAAACAGGCACCAGCGGTAGTACACACAGTGGCACCAGCAGTAGTACACACATAGGGGCAAGAGCACTAGTACAAATAGTACCAGCATTAGTATACACAGAGTTGCTCCAGTACTGGTACCAATAGTATCAGCAGTAGTACACACAGTGGCACCAGCAGTAGTACCAATAGTACCAGCAGTAGTACACACACAGTGGCACCACCAGCAGTAGTACACACATAGTGGCATCAGCAGTAGTACTAATAGTCAGGGCTGGCGTCAGCACCCGGCAAACCCGGGCAAGTGTCGGGGCCCACTCCACTTGGGGAGGGCCCACTCGGCTGCCGGGTGCTGACGCTGCTGTCGTTAAGGCATCACTGTCCATATATGGACAGTTAAGGAGAGAAGTCCCAGGCAGAGCGCTAGCAGCTCTGCTCCGGAACTCCGTCTGTAAAGGATCTGCCAGACACAGCTTCTGTGTCGACGCCCGTGGGTAATCAGTGTGAACCTGCTCCTAAGTCTGAGAGAGTGACACGATCTTCTAACAGTCAGGCTGGGAGGCTGAGGAGTGGGAGAGCCTTGCACAGCCTGGCCAGACGGAGCTAGCTCCCGCCCTCTGTCTATACCTGCATTTCCTCTGCTGATTCTGACTTAGTCTCCAAAATAGCGGCTTATCAAGTTTCAGCTCCCGGGAACCTTCCTGAGAACAAGCTGTTTATTCCCCTGCAATTCTGGCTAAGGGTACTCAGGGAAAATCATGACTCTGCTCTATCTGGCCATCCAGGCATCCTGGGTACCAAGCATCTCATTGCCAGAAACTATTGGTGGCCTGGGTTGCTTAAAGGTGTTAAGGCCTACGTCGCCGCTTGTGAAATTTGTGCTAGGTCCAAGACTCCCAGGTCCCGACCAGCGGGCTAACTATGTTCTTTGCCCATTCCCCAGAGACCTTGGACCCATACCTCCATGGATTTTATCACCGATTTGCCTCCATCTCAAGGCAAGTCGGTGGTGTGGGTTGTAGTAGACCGTTTCAGTAAGATGTGCCACTTTGTGCCCCTCAAGAAACTACCCAATGCTAAGACGTTAGCTACCTTGTTTGTCAAACACATCCTTCGTCTCCATGGGGTTCCTGTCAATATTGTTTCTGACAGAGGGGTACAATTTGTTTCACTGTTTTGGAGAGCCTTCTGTAAAAGGTTGGAGATTGATCTGTCCTTCTCCTCGGCCTTCCATCCTGAAACTAATGGCCAAACTGAGAGGACTAATCAGTCTCTAGAACAATATCTAAGGTGTTTTATCTCTGACTGTCAATATGATTGGGTCTCCTTCATTCCCCTCGACCGAATTTTTCCTTAATAACCGGGTCAGTAACTCGTCAGGGGTCTCCCCTTTTTTCTGTAATTCTGGGTTTAATCCACGGTTCTCCTCCGTTTCACCTGGTAGTTCCAACAATACCGAGGTAGATGTCGTTCATCAGGAACTGTGCACAGTCTGGGCCCGGGTTCAGAAGAACCTAGAGGCGTCCCAGAGCATACAAAAGACTCAGGCAGATAGAAGACGTTCTGCTAACCCCTTGTTTGTGGTCAGGGATCTGGTGTGGTTATGTTCTAAAAATTTGCGCCTTAAAGTCCCGTCGAAAAAATTTCCTCCCCGATATGTAGGGCTGTACAAGGTCATTGAAGTCCTTAACACTGTCTCCTTTCGACTGGAGTTACCCCTGTCTTTTCGAGTACACGACGTGTTTCATGCCTCCCTCCTTAAACGCTGCTCCCCGTCCTTGGCTCCCTCGAGGAGACCTCCGGTCCCTGTTCTCACCCCTGAAGGGGTAGAATTCGAGGTGGCCAAGATTGTGGACAGCAGGATGGTCCAAGGCTCCCTCCAGTACCTGGTCCATTGGAGAGGATATGGGCCTGAGGAGAGGACTTGGGTACCCGCCCGGGATGTTCACGCTGGGGTATTGCTCAGGAGGTTCCATCTTCGCTTCCCCAATAAGCCAGGTCCACATAGAAAGGGTTCAGTGGCCCCTCTTAAAAGGGGGGGGGTACTGTAAAGGATCTGCCAGACACAGCTTCTGTGTCGACGCCCGTGGATAATCAGTCTGCACCTGCTCCTAAGTCTGAGAGAGTGACACGATCTTCTACCAGTCAGGCTGGGAGGCTGAGGAGTGGGAGAGACTATCACAGCCTGGCCAGACGGAGCAAGCTCTCGCCCTCTGTCTATTTATACCTGCATTTCCTGCTCCTCCAGTGCCTGTGATTCTTTCCTGTTTCCTGGCTCTGCTTGTAAAGGATCTGCCAGACACAGCTTCTGTGTCGACGCCCGTGCGTAATCAGTCTGCACCTGCTCCTAGATCTGTGAGACTGACTCAATCTTCCACCACTCAGGATGGCAGGCTTAGGAGTTGGAGAGCCTATCACAGCCTGGCCAGACGGAGCTAGCTTCCGCCCACTGTCTATTTATACCTGCCTTTCCTGTTCCTCCTTTGCCTGTGATTCTGCTCTGCTTGTTTCCTGGCTCTGCTGCTTGAACTACTGATCCTCTGCTTGTTATTGACTCTCCTGCTCAGCGTTCTGTACCTCGTGCACTCCTGATTTGACTCGGCTCGTTCACTACTCTCGTTGCTCACGGTGTCTCCGTGGGCAGCTGCCCCGTTTCCCTAGCTTCTGTGTACCCTTGTCTGTTTGTCTGTCGTGCACTTACTGAGCGTAGGGACCGTCGCCCAGTTGTACCCCGTCACCTAGGACGGGTCGTTGCAAGTAGGCAGGGACTGAGTGGCGGGTAGATTAGGGCTCACCTGTCTGTCTCCCTACCCCGTCATTACACTGCTGCTATTATTATTGACCTTGCTTAATTTTGACCCTGGCTTTACTGACTACGCTCCTGCTCTGCGATTTGTACCTCGTACTCTCCTGGTTTGACTAGGCTCGTTACTACTCTTGTTGCTCACTGTGTTGCCGTGGGCAACTGCCCCATTTCCCTTAGCTTCTGTGTACCCTTGTCTGTGTGTCTGTCGTGCACTTATTTAGCGTAGGGACCGTCGCCCAGTTGTACGCCGTCGCCTAGGACGGGCCATTGCAAGTAGGCATGGACTGAGTGGCGGGTAGATTAGGGCTCACCTGTCTGTCTCCCTACCCCGTCATTACACCGTCTCTGGGAAAGCCCCTGATATCGCTGTCTATATATGGACAGTGAATATGGACAGCAATGCCAGGACCAGAGCAGTGTCCCAGCCTGACCGCACTGGTCCCGCCTCCAACTGAGCCTGCGTCCGCAGGACACAGAATCAGTTGGGTTGAATACTGGAGCCTCGCTCCAGCATTCACTGTGCCGTGAGCAGCTAGACACAGGCAGGTGCAACTGTATGCATATAGCACCATATATAACCCCTATTTGTCTACCCCAATTATCCCAAATAAATTAACCACCGACACGTAAACTTCTTTGAAAGTGGGATTGACCCGGGGGTCAGCCACAGCTTTATTAACACAATAGATATTTAAAATAACATTTGACAAAAATATAAACTCTTGATGACCTTAACAAAGGTCAATGAACAACCCGTATGCCTGCCTATACCAAGGACATGTAGGTAAATCCCCTTCTACTACCGCCATAAGGTGACCGTGTACTCCTCAACCATACGGCTCCCAACAAAAACAGAGCCTGCTCAACCCCATCCTGCAACCCAGACAAGAAAATATCCAATCCAATATCCGTCAGGTGCACCCCGTCTGGCAGCAACAATCCCCTGTTGTCACCTTCCAACACCCGATGACGAACCACCACACCACCTCTAGCTCGGACGAACCGAGACACCCTTGTATTTAACCCCTTCCCGCACCTTGGCGTAACTGTACGTCCAGGTGAGCAGTAACTTCGCGCACCTGGGCGTGCAGTTACGTCTGCGCTTTAACAGTTAACCGCCGCGCGGCGCTACACCGCAGCGGCGGTTAGCTGTGCAGGGTGTCAGCCCCGCTCTCCCCATTGCCGATCAGCGGCCTGTCGCCGCTGAAATCGGCAATTAACCCCTTCGATGCGGTGGTCGATTGCGATCACCACATCGAAGAGGTTTACAGCGGATCGGCAGCCCCCCACATGTATTTGCGGGGGCTGGCGATCCTTATCATGGCAACCAGAGGCCAGACAATGACCTCCGGTTTGCCATGTACGGAAGCCTCAGAGGATCAGCCTCCGGCCGTTCCTCCGATGCTTCCTGTCAGTGTGACTGTCACGTCACAATGACAGTTAGAACACATTACACTACGTGTGTAGTGTAATGTGTTCCAGCAGCGATCAGAGCTGCAAGTCTAAGTGTCCCCTAGTGGGACAAGTAAAAAAAGTTAAAAAAAGATAATAAAAATGTTTTGAAAAAGTGTAAAAATAAAAGTTAGAAGTGACATAAACAAAGAGTGCTTTTTATCCTATAATAAGTCTTTTATTATAGGAAAAAAATTAAAACGTTAAAAAAAGTACACATATTTGGTATCGCCGCGTTCGTAACGACCCCAACTATAAAACTGTAATATTATTTTTCCCGCACGGTGAACACCGCAAAAAAAAAAAACGAAAAACAGTGCCCGAATCACAATTTTTTGGTTACCAACCCTCCCAAAATATACAATAAAAAGTGATCAAAAAGTCGCATGTACGCCAAAATGGTACCAATACAAACTACATCCCGTCCCGCAAAAAACAAGCCCTTACACCGCTTTTTTGATTGAAAAATAAAAACGTTATGGCTCTCAGAATATGGTGACACAAAAATTAATTTATTTTATATATAAGTGATTTTATTGCACAAACGCTGCAAAGCATAAAAAAATTATATACATCTGGTATCGCCGTAATCGTATCGACCCGCAGAATAAAGTATAATGGTCATTTATAGCCCAGGGTGAAGGCCATAAAAAAACAAATAAAAAACATTGTCAGAATTGATGGTTTTGGGTCACCTTGCTTGCCAAAAAATAGAATAAAACATGATCCAAAAAATTTCTTGTACCCCAAAATGGTACCAATGAAAACTACAGATTGTCCTGCAAAGAATAAACCCTCACACGGCTCCGGTGGTGAGAAAATAAAACAGTTCTGGCTCTCAGAATATGGCGATGCAAAATGTGCAGTGTTCCAAAAGCGGATAAGATCGGGCACCATTTATAAGTACGACACTGGCCACATATCTGCGGATTATTATTTATTTACTGCATTATTATACCCTCTTATTATACCCTGATGTATCCCGCACAGATAACATGTACCCTGATGTACTCCGCACAGATTACATATGCCCCCACATTATAAACTGAAACACCAGTAAAACCCCAAACAGAACAACTACCAAGCAAACTCTGCGCCCCAAAAGCCAAATGGCGTCCCTCCCTTCTGAGCCCTGCAGCGTGCCTAAACACCAATTTACGTCCACAGATATGGCATCGCCATACCCGGGAGAACCCGGTTAATATTTTGAGGTATTTGTCTTCAGTGGCACAAACTGGGCATAACATATAGTGCACTAAAATGGCATATGAGTGGAAAATTTTAATTTTCACTCCGCACCATGCGCTGCGCATTAACCTCTGCGCGCACCATGACATAGCATGTCTTAGTGTGGGGGGTGATGTATGGAGCGTCTCACGTGAAAAATAAAGAATTTAGAACGGCAAAATCGCTGTTTTTTTGGTCACCTTGGCTCTACCTAAAAATGTAATAAAAAGTGCTCAAAGTTGTATGTACCAAAAAGTGGTACCAATAAAAACGACCGCTCGTCCCTCAATAAATAAGCCCTCGTACCGCTCTATTGACTGAAAAATAAAAAAGTTGTGGCTCTTGGAACGCGGGGAGGAAAAAACTAAGACGGAAAAGAAAAAAATGGATCACTCCAGAAAGGGTTAATTACTTTCTAATGAAAAACCATTTATGACCACACGTGGGGTATAGCCGTACTCGGGAAAAATTGCTTTACAAATGTTGGGCGGCTTTTTCCCCCTTTATCTTTTGTGAAATTGAAAAAAATGCAACATTTTAGTGGAAGAAATGTCGATATTCATTTTCACGGCCTAATTCTAATAAATCCTGCAAAAGACTTATGGGGTCTAAATGCCCACTATATCCCTAGATAGATTCTTTAAGTGGTGTAATTTCCACTTTTGGGGGGTTTCCACTGTTTTGGCCTCTAAGGGGCTTTGCAAATGCGACATGGCACCCAGAAACCTTTTCAGCTAAATTTGAGCTCCAAAAGCCAAATAGCGCTCCTTCCCTTCTAAGCCTTGCTGTGGGTCCAAACAGCAGTTTATTACCACATATGGCATATTTCCGTAATCGGGAGAAATTGTTTTACAAATGTTGGGGTGCTTTTTCTCCTTTATTCCTTGTAAAAATTAAAAATGGCTACCTTTTTTCAGAAAAAAAGTCGATTTTTACCTTTACAGAATAATTCCAATGAATTCAGCAAAACAACCGTGGGGTGAAAATGCTAACTTTACCCCTAGAAAAATTCCTTGAGGGGTGTAGTTTCCAAAATGGGGTCACTTTCCGGGGGTTTCCACTATTTTGTTCCCTCCAGTGTATTTCAAACGCGACATGGCACTGAAAACTATTCCAGCAAAATCAGAATTTCAAAATCCAAATGGTGCTCCTTCCCTTCTGAGTCCTGCTGTGGGTCCAAACAGCGGTTTATTACCACATATGAGGTATTGCTATAATCAGGAGAAATTGCTTTACATATGTTGGGGTGTTTTTTCTCTTTTATTCCTTGAAAAAATTACAAATTTCTAAGTTTTTTCAGAAAAAAAGTACATTTTCATCTTCACAAACTAATTCAAATAAATTTAGCAAAAAAACTGTGGGTTCAAAATGCTAACTATACCCCTAGATAAATTCCCTGAGGGGTGTAGTTTCCAAAATGAGGTCACTTTTGGGGGTCTTTATTGTGTTGGCCCCACAAGACCTCTTCAAACCTGACATGGTACCTAAAATATATGCTAAAAAAAAGGAGGCCCCAAAATCCACTAGGTGCTCCTTTGCTTCTGAGGCCTGTGTTTCAGTCCATGACCGCACTAGGGCCACATGTGGGGTATTTCTAAAAACTGCAGAATCTGGGCAATAAATAATAAGTTACATTTCTTGGGTAAAACCTTCTGTGGTATAGAAAAAAATGTATTACAAATGAATTTTGTAAAAAAAAAAATGAAATTTGTAACTTTCACCTCTACTTTGCTTTAATTCCTGTGAAACGCCTAAAGGGTTAATACACTTTCTGAATGCTGTTTTGAATACTTTAAGGGGTGCAGTTTTCAAAATGGGGTGATTTATGGGGACTTTCTAATATATAAGACTCTCAAAGCCACTTCAGAACTGAACTGGTCCTTGTAAAAATCGCCTTTTGAAATTTTCTTGAAAATATGAGAAATCGCTGCTAAAGTTAGAAGCCTTGTAACGTCCTAGAAAAATAAAAGAATGTTCAAAAAACGATGCCAACATAAAGTAGACATATGGGAAATGTTAACTAGTAACTATTTTGTGTGGTATTACTATCGGTTTTACAAGCAGATACATTTAAATTTAGAAAAATGCTAATTTTTGCAATTTTTCGCTAAATTTTGGTGTTTTTCACAATTAAATACTGAATGTATCGGGCAAATTTTGCCAGTAACATAAAGTCCAATGTGTCACGAGAAAACAATCTCAGAATCGCTTGGATAGGTAAAAGCATTCCGGAGTTATTACCACATAAAGTGACACATGTCAGATTTTAAAAATCGGCTTCGTCCTGAAGGCCAAAACAGGCTCAGTCCTGAAGGGGTTAAGGGGTGCCTCGCCCGCTCAATGGCATTCACATCCTGAGTCCCATGCCACAGCAACCGAGGAACAATCTCTGACCACACTAGCACCAACCGGGAAAAAAAAAGAAGCAAATCTTTCCAAATCCGACTTTATCAGCGAGATCAATTCACCCAACCTAACCAAACACAGATCATTTCCACCCAAATGCACAACCAAAACAGTTGGTACCAGACGATGCCGGCTGATATCGACCACTTCGGGCAGCGTCTGCAACCATCGCAGGCCCCGGGGGCCTCTTCAGTAGACTGCGGTATTTCCAAAGCCCAATGATCCTCCACCAGGGCGTATAGCAGCCCGACGCTCTGCCCAGAACACATATGAGTGCCCAACAATCCACACCGAGGGTCTTGGACCTAAAACTAAAACTAAATTAATGCAAAAGAAGATCAGGGCGAACATAACCAGCAATCCGACTTCCACCTACCGATGCGCCTCACTGCTGCATCAGATAACCCCAATTCACTGGCCATAGTGGACGCCCCAATATGGAAAGAATGAGACCCGTACTCCCCTGGAGGCTTACCGACCTGAACCAGAGCCTCACGAAAAATAGAAGAAAACTGAAACCTCGTAAGCAGCCTGCATATACGTCGCTCTAAGGCTGGGTTCACACGTGGCGGAATTTCACTTAAATTCTGCTGCGGACACTCCGCAGCGTTAATCCACAGCGGAGCCGTTTCTGCATTGACTTCCACTTCTATTTAGAAGTGTTCGTTTAGACGATGCGTAACATTCCGCTGCGGAGCATAGGCTGCGGAGCGGAATTTGGTGTCCGCAGCATGCTCTGTCTGTTGCGGAGCAGTGGCGGACTCATGGCGGAATTTCTCCATTGACTTCAATGGAGATTCTAAGTTCCGCAATGAAGTCCGCAGCTGTCATGCACATGTTATGTGTGCTGCGGATGCGTCTTGCTTTTTTGCCATGACATTTCTTCATTCTGGCTGGACCTATGTATTTCTAGGTCTACAGCCAGACTGAGGAAGTCAATGGGGCTCCCGTAATGACGGGAGCGTTGCTAGGAGACGTCTGTAAATAGTCACTGTCCAGGGTGCTGAAAGAGTTAAGCAATCGGCAGTAACTGTTTCTGCACCCGGGACAGTGACTACCGATCCCAATATACAGCAACCTGTAAAAAAATATAAGTTCATACTTACCGAGAACTCCCTGCTTCTGTCTCCAGTCCGGCCTCCCAGGATGACGTTTCAGTCTAAGTGACGGCTGCAGCCAATCACAGGCCAAGCACAGGCTGCAGCGGTCACATGGACTGGCGCGTCATCCAGGGAGGTCGGGCTGGATGCCGAAAGAGGGACGCGTCACCAAGACAACGGCCGGTAAGTATGAAATTCGTTTACTTTCACTAGGGAAAGTGCTGTCCCTTCTCTCTATCCTGCACTGATAGGGAGAAGGGAAGCACTTTTCCCGCAGTCCGCAGCAGCTAGTCCGCATCAATTTACTGCACATTTTGTGCAGATCCGCAGCAGAATCTGCAACGCAGATTCTGTGCGGCATTGATGCGGACAGTTGCGGAGGAAATCCGCCACGTGTGGTCATGCCCTAAGACGGATGTGTTTGGACAGGGTTGTTGGGTTTCTCTTCGGCCAGTACCGGGTGGGGCTTGTCCAGTGGCGGCTGTGGCGGCTTTCCTGGGGGTGCGTAGATCGGGGGTTCAATTTTTGTGACTTTTTGCGACAAAAATTGAACCCCCGATCTACGCACCCCCAGGAAAGCCGCCACAGCCGCCACTGGACAAGCCCCACCCGGTACTGGCCGAAGAGAAACCCAACAACCCTGTCCAAACACATCCGTCTTAGAGCGACGTATATGCAAACGAACCCCCACCGAAGAAGCCCTCAAAAAGAAGACCCCCCGGATGAGCTGCCCCCATCGGAACTAGCTTTGAAATACGCAGAGCCCCTAAATAACACAATGAAAAAGCCACTGAAAATAAAACGGATTAATAAGGGGGAAGAACAAACCGTCGGCAGCGTGCAATAAGTTCCTGCAATAAAGAAAAGGACACAGGACGACGCGACTCCCTCCTGGATGCCCACTTCTTCCAACCCTTCAATGCTTGCAAAATAAAAAAGGATTTAGTAACATCCGACCACCCCCTTAACTTAAAAAAGAAAGCAAGCCCAGCTGAGCCACCACCCCCGAAACACCACGCTCGCGCAAAGCTGACAAATATTCAAGCGTCACAGTCAAGTGCAGCCCCGGATGCTCCCCAACGAGTCTATCCCCCGTATCGCTCAACCATTCCTTCCACGCATTACCGCAAGTAGCCCACGTAGAGAGCGCAAGGGACGACCTCACCGATCTAGCAGCCTCCACAAGAACTCAGGGCAGCGCCCCCCACAATTCAACGGCGACAACTATGGGAAAGCGCTCCAACAATGTCAAATTTGCACACCAACCCATGTCCCGCCAGGAAGCAGGCCAAGCTTCAGCGCACCATGCCGAACCCAGAAACGCCCCAAATCCCACCGCACCAGCCGCGGCAGTAAACAACTCCAGGTTCACGCTGAAAATCAGCGGCGTCCTCCAACACGTACGCCCATTATAATCCTCAAAGAAAATGCGCCAGATGTGCAAATCCGTCTTAACAGAAGTAGAAATCCGAACACGATGAGAAGGCACTGAAACGCCCACTGTAGATAAGGACAACCTCCTGGCAAACACCCGTCCCATGAGCATAATACGACACGCAGAGACCAACAAACCCAACAAAGATTGAATCTGCCGCAACTCCAACTTACGCGCAGCCAAGGCCATATCCAATGCGGCACGCAAATTCATCACCTTCTCCGCCGGGAGGCGAAAGACCATAGCAACCGAATCTATTTCAATGCCCAGAAAACACAAAACCGTCACCGGTCCCCCAGTCTTTTCTTCAGAAAGGGGGACCCCGAAACGCTGAGCAAGAAATTGAAAGGACCTCAACAAAAACTGACAGTGCTCATAGGAAACGGGCCCCACAAACAAAAAATCGTCCAGATAATGAGTCACTGACCCAGAACCAGTGAGATCCCACACCGCCCATTCCAAAAATGAGCTAAACACCTCGAAATAATAAGAAATCGAACAGCCCATCGGCAAACACATGCCATAATAGAAAAACCCCTCCAAGGCACAGCCCAACAAATGAAAACAATCCGCATGAACAGACAACAAATGAAAAGCGGACGCAATATCGGACTTGGCCATAAGGGCCCCCGCCCGACACACCAAGTCGATTGCCCGATCAAATGAAGCATAGGAGACCGTCGCCAAGTCGCTGTCGATCCCGTCATTCACCAATCGCCCTTTAGGATGGGACAGATGATGAATCAGACGGAACATTCCAGGCTCCTTCTTAGGAACCACCCCCAGGGGCGACACCCTAAGATTAGGAAAGGGCAAAGCAGAAAATGGGCCAGCCATCCGGCCCAGCTCAGCTTCTTTTGCCACCTTCTCCCTAATGGCATCTGGAAACTGCACAGATTTCGTGACATAAGCGGGTCCGCCTGCGCCGTAAACGGAATAAAGAAACCAAAACAAAAACCAACTCTAAGCAGGGCAGCTTCCGCAATCTTGGGATACTGGTTTAACCAAGGGAGCATCGCGGACATGCGCACTGGCGTACTCCCCTCGACCAACATCCGTAGGGCGGGCGACCGCTGCAACCCGACGGGAACACCTAACTTCTGCCTGGGTGCCTCCACACGAGGAGCACTCGTGTCGGAATTTACAAGGGGCATAAAATCTACAGTGTCCCTCATTAAAGACCCAACAGGCCCCCGCCCTACAGACACCCTCAAACCCCCCGCTAACCCCACCCCCACTGGAAGGGGCAGAGTCGGGGGCGGCGGGCTGAAAGGGCCACTGCGCCATCATCAAGCGCAACCAAACATCAGTGGCTTTCGTATCCCAACCAACCTCGGGCCTCTGAGCCAGCCGCCTACGGAACTCCTCATCGTACCGCCACCAAGCCGTGCCACCATGCGTGTCCAAATAAACAAACAACCACCTTAGGCTTAACCAACACACCCCGCTCAAGTCGACGCTCTTTATCAACCATCGACGAGTCGACCGACAAAAGAGACCAAATGTCAATGTAATCATTCTTCCCTATTTTCTCATCCACCTCCTCAGACACATGAGCACCCAAGGGAGACACACTGCAAAAATAGGAATCTCTGAAAGCAGGGACCGAAGGAGTGGACATAGAAGTGGACGCCTCTGCCGTGGACCTCACACGGGCAAAGAGATGGCCCCTGCCACCAGAGATTGCACAGCAGACAATAAATCAGTGGCAGACATGTTATCAGCATTCCAAGCCCGAAGGCAGGCATACTTACCGTGTCCAGCAGATGGCGCACCTCCCAACGCGGACGGAACCACTTCGGCAGGCGTGGCAACATTGTTGTTTTCAGCACAGTGTGAACAAGGCTGTTTTCACATTACGTCCTGTCTGTCCATTTATCATATGCGGCGGAAAAGCTCCTGGCGTATAATTATTTTTTACTGGACGCCACTACATAAAATAGCGCAGTCCCACCCGAACTGAGGCTTTTTTAACTTCCATCAGGTGTATGGGACTGTTTACCATATGTTCTGGGTGCTTTCCCGGTGCATACATTACATGGATGGGCAGGATGTAATGTGATATTACCTTTAGGCTAATAGGGGCGGATACGCTGCATATAAGAACGCAGCGTATACGCCCTGTGCGCTGCAGGAAATTTTGGGTGAAAAACCGCACCAAACTGTGGACCAGTTTCTCGCCTGGAATGTCCGCTGCGAAAAACTGCAGCACTTAGCCAGCCTGCTTGCAGGCCGGCCTCCTGGGATGACGTTTCATCCCAGGAGATCGCTGCAACGGCGGTCACATGGGATGAATCGTGATCCCAGGAGGCCGGCTCTCTGACATCATCCAGGCCGGGCTCCTGGGGTGACATTTCATCCATGTGACCGCCGCTACAGACTTTGTTTGGCTGCAGCAGTCACATGAGATGAAGCGTCAGCCCATGAGGATGAAATACAGATTCCTAGGTAAGTATAATATATTGTTTGTTTTTTGAGTTGCGTTTTTTGCAGCAGGATCGCTGTGAACCCGCCGCAAAAAACGCAACCACTGCTATTTGTTGCAGAATTTACCTCCCCATTGAATACAATGGGGAAAATCCTGCAACAAATAAGGTGCGTTTACGCAAATACAATTGACATGCTGCGGAATAAAACTCTGCACAGCAGGTCAATTTCTGAGTTTTTTCCGCTCATCATTTACGCAGCGTGTGGATGAAATTTGTTTTATATCATCCACTTTGCTGCTACTGTATTTGCTGCGGATTTTCTGCAACGAATACCGTTGCGGAAAATCCGCAGTTTTTACGCAACGTGTGAACTGGCCCTTACTCCATTTTCTCAAAGGCTATCTTTTGTATAACAGAAAAAAATATTAAAACTACTGTCCACGTGGGCAATGTTGGTAATTTTTATTACTTCTTATTTAACTCACACTGTGAAGGCCGTAAAAAAAAAGTAAATAGCCAAAATCGCTGTTTTTTTGTTCACATTAGCTCTAAAAATAAATGTAATAAAAAATGATCAAAAGTTGCATGTACCAAAATATTGTACCAATAAAAGTTACATCTCGTCCCGCCAAAAATAAGCCCTCAGACCGCTTAGGCTCTATTCACATCTGCGTTGGGGTCCCGTTCTGACGCTCATTCGGAGGTTTCCGTCAGAACGGGACCCTGAGCAAACACAATCTGACACAGACAGAAACCAGAGTGATTTCAATGGCGACGGAGCCGGTGTCCGTGGTTTCCGTTTGTGTCTGTTGTGCACCGGACCCGTCATTTTGCGGAAGATTTAGCGTAGTCGACTACGCTATTGCTTCCCTACTGCTACCGGCAAAATGACGGGTCCGGTGCACAATAGAGACAAACGGAAACCACGGGCATCGGCTCCGCCACCATTGAAATCAATGGTGATGGAAACGAAAACCTCTAGTTTTCGTCGGTGTCAGTTTGTGTCTGCTCAGGGTCCCGTTCTGACGGAAACCTCCGACGGAACGCAGATGTGAACAAAGCCTTAGACGGAAATATAAAAGAAAGTTATGTCTCTCCGAATGCGGTGAAACAAAATGTTTTTTTTTATTTTAACAAATAGTTTTCTTTGTAAAAGTAGTAAAAAAAAACAAACAATATAAATTTGGTATCACCGTAATCGTTTTGAGCCGCAGAATAATGTTAAGTTGTCGTTTTTACCGCACGATGAAAACTGTAAAATCGAAACCCAAAAAACTATGGAGGAATCACAGTTTTTTCAAATTTTAGCCCACAAAGAATTTTTTTCAGTTTCCCAATACATTATATTGTACTTTAAATGGTGGCAATAGAAACTTCAACTCATGCCGCAAAAAATAAGCCCTCACACCACCGTATTGACGGAAAAATAAAAAAAAGTTATGGCTCTAGGAATGCAGGGAGTGAAAAACGAAAATGAAAAAGCAAAAAAGGTCTCAGTCCTGAAAGGGTTAAAATAAGGAAGCAGCCCATACTTACCTCTGTCTTTCCAGACGTTCCTGAGCAGGTGGCTCCGATCACCTCTGTTCTCGGTTTGTATACAGAGCGACTGCAGTGGTGACATCACGTCGACAGTACATCACCGCTGCAGCTGCTCTGTATACAAACGGTGAACAGAGGTGACGGTAGCCCGCAGCGCAGGAACGTCTGGGAAGAGAGAGGTAAGTATAAGTTATTTTTTTATTTTAACTTCTCCTCTACTGCTTCAACATAATTTCTTTTTAACCCCTTTAATGTAATGTGTACATGGTCTAAAAATGCAACAAATGGTAAATGTGCACTATGGAGCAAATAAATAATGTGCCTATCTGCCATTTATTACCAGTGTCGTTCAGTGCCACTTTAGTGCCCATTTGACACTTATTTCCCCTTTAGTGTCCTTATGTTCTGTGCCCCCTTGATGCATATTTGCCATTTACTGCTCCTTTAGCACCCTTTGTCACAGAACAAGAAATGGGAAATAAATGACAAATAGGCATCAATGGGGCACTGAACAGAACACTAAAGGGGTAATAAGTAGCAAATGGGCACCATGGTGGCACTGAATCCTCTACCCATTTGCCATTTTTAGACCCCCCATCAGTGCCCCCATACAACCAAAGCCCACAGTCTGACTGATCTGCTGGGCTTCTTACAGTGCACTGTGCCCACTGATGCTGCTGGAGATGAGCCCTGGGGAAATAGCGGTTTATGCCAGAGCAGGAACGCATGGTAAGATAGTCTCCTCCATCTCTTGAGTCCTGAGTGATGTCATCACGCCTGATCATCACTCAGGACGTAAGACGAGGAGGGGGAGCGGGTGAGCGGTAGTCGCGGAGCGGGGCAGCCAGTATTGAGGTCAGTGAGTGACCCCTGACCCGCTGGCGCCCCAAGCAGTAGCCGCAGCGCGGGGGCATATTTACCTGCTGGCGCCCCCCTAACAACATGGCAGCCGGCGCCCTGTGTGACCGCATCGGTCGCACGTAACAAAGGCTGGCTATGCTCGGCGAAGACAGGCGAGATAACGTAACTACATCTCACCTACCTGCGCTGAGCCGCTTGCGGCACAGTGAATGCTGGAGCAAGGCTCCAGCTTTGCACTGAACTGTATTTGCGTCCTGAGGATGCAAATACAGTTGGAAGCGCGGTCAATGCTGTGTGGCAACGGGGGCCCAATCGCAATTGCGACCGCTGCAACCCTTGTAGCTACGCCACTGTCCACTACATTAACTGTACTCAGAGAGTTATCACTGTGTTATCTGTGGTGATACATAGAACTGCAGGTAACATCTACATTATCTGTACTCAGAGACATATTACTGTTATCTGTGGTGTTACATAGGACTACAGCAGGGGCGTAACTAGGAAAGACTAGGCCCCATAGCAAACTCTTGACCGGGGCCCCCGGGTGCCACAAACAGCCCCCCTTATAAATAGTGGCCCCTGTAGAATGTGCCATAAAGCCCCCTTGTAGACAGTATCACACCCCATTTGTAGATAGCGCCCCACCTCCCCCTTGTAGATAGTGCCATATAACCCCCTGTAGATATCGCCATAAAGCCCCCACTGTATATAGCGCTGTACAGCTCCCACTGTATATAGTGCCACACAGCCCCCCTCCCGTGTATATAGTGCCACACAGCCCCCCCTAGTAGATAGTGCAACACAGCCCCCCTTAGTAAAAAGTGCCGCACACAGAACCCTGTAGATTGCGCCACATTCAGCCCCCTGTAGATAGAGCCACAACCCTCCCCTTTGTAAATAGTGCCAAACAGTTCCCTCATGTGTATAGTGCCACACAGCTCTCCCTTGTGTATAGCGCCACACAGCTCTCCCTTTGTGTACAGTGCCACAAGGCAATGGCGCATCTGAGAAAGTTGTATCAGCCAGGGAGATGTCGCTCAAACATGGAAAGGTGTGTTTGGAGGCAGGACTATGTGACTCTTCAGGATAGCGGCACCGCCCCATGATCCTTTAATGAGTAATTAGCATATAGCGTGCGCCGTTTTAAAAGTGGATTTTAATAATTTTGCTGCATCTGAAAAAAACAAACAAGGGAATGTTTGGAATTATTGTCAGGTCATGTATTACCACATGGTGGCAGTTCAAGGGGTTAAAACTACCAGACAGGCTCCCATGAAATATACAATGAATTGAGTACAATTACATCTGCCTTGCAATTTTGTTATTAGAAATATATCCTATATAATTACAGATCCAGAACCAAGCTCTGACATATATACACTGCCACATATTATTAACCCCTTGCGTACCTTCGCCGTAATAGTACGTCGCTGGCCGCTTATTCCAGCGTACCTTCGCCGTACTATTACGGCGCAGGAGTAAACTGTCACTATGTGAAATCACATAGTGACATAACAGCGGCGGCAGCTGTCATTGACAGCTATCCGTCTCTGCTACCGGCCTGGGGACCAATTAGCAGTCCCCAATGCCGGCGATTGCTGTGATTGGTCAGTCTCTGAAGACTGACCAATCACAGCCGTCTGTGATGTCGTCTGCAGGAGAAAGCTCCTTTCACTTTCTCTGATCTCCTCACTTCTGTGAGATACGTGAGGAGATCAGAGAAAGCGGTGTAAAAAAAAAACCACTATTTTTATTAACCCCTTCCCGAAAATGGGCGTATAGTAACGCCCTGAGGATGAAGCGGGCACAGGAGCTGTGCTCGCTCCATCTTCATCGGATGTCGGTTGTAATATACAGCCGACATCCCACTGTAACTACAACGATCACTGTCCTCTCCAATCGCTGTAGTTTAACCCCTTAAATGCCGCTGTCAATAGCGACAGCGGCATTTAAGTGATTGATACAGAGGGAGGGGGCTCCCTCCGCACCACATTGCCCCCCCCCGCGAAAAATCGCGGTGTTTTTGATAGTTGCAATTGCAACCAGGAAGCCTAGCAATGGCTTCCTGGTTGCCAGGTACGGGAGCCTATTAGGTCCTGCCCAAGGCAGGACGTAATAGGCTTAACTGTCAGTTGTAAAGTGACAGTTACAATACACTGCACTACATCAGTACATACAGAAGTAGTGCAGTGTATTGTGTAGGGGATCAGAAGATCAGATCCAGTCCCCTAGTATGTGTAAAATAATAAGTGAAAAAAAAGTAAAAAAAAAGTTTTAGATAAATAAATAAATACAAGTTTTACGTAATAAAAACAATAATCACCTTGTTTCCCTGATCAAGCCCTTTATAATTAGAAAAAAAAAATGAAAAAAAAGACAAAAACTAGACATAATAGGTATCGCCGCGTTCGTATTGGCCTGACCTAAAAAAATATCATATTATTTATCCCGCACGGTGAACACCGTAAAAAAAATACCATAAAAAACAATGGCAGAATTTCCTTTTTTGGTCACGTTGTTTCCAAAAAAATGGAATAAAAAGTGATCAAAAAGTCGCGCGTAGCCAAACATGGTACCAATAAAAACTACAGTGTGTCACGCAAAAAACAAGCCTTCACAAAGCTCCGTCGACAAAAAAATAAAAAAGTTATGGCTCTCAGGACATGGTGACACTAAAACATTTTATTTAGAAAAAAGTGTTTTTTTTGTGTAAAAGTAGTAAAACATATTAAAACTATATAAATTTGGTATTGCCATAATCGTATCAAACCGCAGAATAAAGTAAACATGTTGTTTATACTGTACAGAGAACGCCGGTAAAAAATTATAAAAAAAATAGTGAAAGAATTTCTGCTATTTGGTCTCCTCACCTCAGAAAAAATTGAATAAAAACTGATCAAATTATCGCATGTACCCCAAAATGATACTAATAAAAACGACAGCTCGTTCCATGAAAATCAAGCACTCACATAGCTCGTCAACCGAAAAATAAAAAGTTCTGACTCTTGGAACGCAATAATGCAAAACGACGGCCCAGACTAATTTATATGTGCAGCAGTTCTTCACCTAAAACCCCACGTCATCATTTGCAGCCCCCATTGGTAGACCCTGTAAATGCAGCGAAAACGATGACATTTTGGGGTCTGTGCTACATATGGGGCTAGTGAAGAAGTCAAAGATTAGGCAATACTGGAGTGCGGATATTTTGTACAACACCACAGACACCCTTTAGAAGTGCGACTCCTGCACCCAAAAACCCGGCCTGTGCATGAAGGATTGGTTCAAAGCGTACGTCACTATCCAGGGATAATTCATTTTA